>NC_136499.1:84113547-84713547 GCF_053919585.1 Euprymna scolopes
ATGAATTAAATAAAAAAAATATAGCGGAAGAGAAAGAAAATATATACTAATTAAATATAAAAAAGATAAATATTTGATTTAATAATTTATAAATGAACGTGCGTGATGAAAAAAAAACAATATACCACGTGACATGGCGCCGTAGATACAAAATAACCTTTCCAAAGTTAACGACCATATATGAGAAATACCATTAATCGAAAGTTTTTGTGTTTTATACCAAAAGGTAGGTATAGCGAAAAGTTACAATTAAAGGAATTTTAAAAACGATTTTTTGTTTAGCTATTGATAGTTGTATTTGTGACGGCAGTTCTTCAGACCTCCATAATTCACAAGGAGTAGTTAACACCTATTATTTTTTCTTACTTTTTCATTGCTTTTACACGTTGTTTCTAACGTGAAGAATAAGTTTAGCCAAACTAATTTTGAAATAGGGTATATCAAAGGAACACATATAAAAATGATACCACTATAAAAAACAAATGAAATACTAGATAAAATTGAGCAAACATAATTACCAAAATTACAGAAAAAGATAAAAAAAACAAACAAAAAATGGTGAAGTTTGTTGAGTGAAATGAATTATTGAAAGAAAATTAATTGAACTAATAGAAATGTTAAATAAACAAATGTCACATTTCAATATTTTTTTAATAATTAAATTCTCAGGGTTGTCGAAATTAAAAATTAAGTGATTTTTTTTTTTATTAGACTTCTTTCGAAGCTTGTTACCTTGAAAAATACATTTAAAACCCTTTTTTTTTTTAAATAAATTGAAAAATAAATGCAATTAAAAAATTTAATTGATAATTGAAACTTTAAAAACGTATTAAACATTGAAAAATTACTTATCTCACAAATTAACGTCCAATAAAGTAGATCCAGTCTTCATACAGGAATTTGGTTATAATAAATATATCTTTCCCAAACTTAAAAATTAAATCTTTTTTTTTTTTTTTTTTTTGAGAGAGAGAGAGTGCTTTAAAATCGCCGGGGAGTGCCGTCTAAAATTTTAAAGAAGTAAATTTTAGGAGTTTAGTGCCTTTCAAAGACGGTTATCATAATTTATTATCATCATTTAATTTCCTTTTTTTCCTTCCCCCCCCCCACACCTTTCCACGTGGTTCAGTAGTTAACCAGTGCTCCTGTTGCTGTCAGTCAGCTATCTTTACCTAAGTTTTAATTTCTAGTTAAAAGAATTTTTCATGAATGGAATCAGCATTTTTAAAAATTATTTTTTTAGTTGTATATATTGTATTTACTCTTTGAAGTTAAGGAGGGTTAAAAAAAAAATGGTGACACCTAGATGGTGACGTAGGCAAAAAAAAAAAAAAAAAAAAAAAAAAGACACTGCGATTTCGACCCTCACTAATAAAACTGCTCTGAGTGACTAGTTGGTAATTTTTGTTCCTTTTCTTTTTTATTTTGCTCCTCCAATTTATTTGGATGCTTCATAGTTAAATGTTTTAACATGTTGGTTGTGGTCATGTTAGATGGTTTTATTCCTCGCGATATTTTAATTTGACAGACTTTGCAAATGGCTTTCAACTCATCTTCAAAAAGACTTTTTTTTGGACTTTGGGCCATATTAGAAAATTCAGTTTATCTGTAAACAAATAATTTACTATTAAATTTTGTTTTAAAGCTAGTCACTTATTTGGATAATTAATTGAAAATAATCCGCTAAAAAAAGACAAAAAGAAAAATATATAAAGGGATGGGGCGGTAAATTGTACCAACCGGTAGTTAACGGGTTTGTATTACTGTACACAGATTCGAAAAAGTTGTCAAAAAACAAATATTTAACAAACAAATATTATCAAAGGCAAGATAAGTTACTTTTCTACCAAACTGGGTAATTTATTTTGTTTTTATTCAATGTAACATGTTTATTCAGCTCGATAAACATGCAGTGTTTACCGATGTATTGGAAAATTCAAAATGGCGCCCGACACTCTCTTTAACATGGTAAGTTCAGGAAAACGTGTTATAAATAATAAACTAGACAAAATACTATTAAAAAAACACCGAATATATGTCAAAATATGTCACGGTAACATATATTGAGTGAGTTTCTAGCAGTATTTTGTATAGTTTATTATTTATAACATCTTTTCCTGAACTTACCGTGTTAAAGAGAGTGTCGGGCGCCATTTTGAATTTTCCAATACATCGGTAAACACTGTATGCTTTTCGAGCTGAATAAACATGTTACATTGAATAAAAACCCGAAAAATATATCCAGTTAGGTAGAAAAATAACTTATCTTGCCTTTGATAACATTTATTTGTTATATATTTGTTTTTTGACAACTTTTTCGAATCTATGTGTACAGTAATACAAACCCCATTATTTTTTTTTCTCCAGAAAGATAAAACCCTGAATTTGATTATATTAAAAGCAGAATAATATAATCTTTTTTCTAGAATTTTAAATTAAAAATTAAAAGTGTTTTGCGCAGTTTTTTGCCGAACAAAAAAGAAATTAATATATATATATTTTTAAAAGGTTTTGTAATCAATTAATTTTTATGTCTAAATAATGTTTACGATTAATTAAATAATTTCATTTTAAAAAGTATTTATAAATAGAATTTTACTAAGGACTTATAGTTTAGCAATATTGAACCGCATCAACCATGTGTGAATTGAACACAGTCAACCAACAATAATAAACTATACAAAATACTGCTAGAAACTCGCTCAATATATGTTACCGTGACATATTTTGACATATATTCGGTGTTTTTTTAATAGTATTTTGTCTAGTTTATTATTTATAACACATTTTCCTGAACTTACCATGTTAAAGAGAGTGTCGGGCGCCATTTTGAATTTTCCAATACATCGGTAAACACTACATGTTTATTGAGCTGAATAAACATGTTACATTGAATAAAAACAAAATAAATTACCCAGTTTGGTAGAAAAGTAACTTATCTTGCCTTTGATAATATTTGTTTGTTATATATTTGTTTTTTGACAACTTTTTCGAATCTATGTGTACAGTAATACAAACCCAAATAATGGATTTTATTTCAATGAAATAAAAAAAAAACTTGACTGAATTGAATTAATTACCCTTAAATTAACGAAGGGGTTATTTAATAACTTTAGGTTTGGAAGAGATAGGTATGGGGTCGATTTTTTTGAAACTTCAAAAGAAACCGACTACTGTCAAAACTTTGCGAAATAATACGTGATCAATTTCATTTTAGAGATATTTCTTACAAAAGCCTTCTTTTAAAAAAAGAAAAAAAAAGTATATTGTTCTATTAAACCTTTTACTGTTTAAATAATTTGACTTTGCTGTTTTATTTTAAGAAAATATAAGTTGAAAAAGCATTTTCATTCAGTATTAGAAGATTTGTCAGTAAAAAAAAAACAATCGCCAAAAAGATAAGCGTTTTTTTTATTTTTACTCGCAATGTAGAACCCTGCATACTTCTTTTCAAGTTAACTCTTTTGTAGTTTTGATTACAATAGATCTGAATGAATGAACCTTGTAATGGAGGGGGGAGGGGCACTAAGCATTGCCCTGTTAATAATGAATTTCTTTGGTTTCTTTTTATTTCTCTCTTGCGGTTAGAAATATCAGGAAATTTTTTTCTTTTTTTCAACATCAGACTAAAAGAATCGTAATGAAGGAATCGGAAAATTAAGGTATTTTTTAACGATGCGATTCCGATACCTCCCAAAATACACGATTCTTACGATTAACGATTCCGATTAATCGTCCCACCACTATTTATTTCTTTTTTGGTACCATCAGTTATTACATAGCCTCTCCCCCATAATTTCAAACACTTTTCAGGGAAAGTAAACAATTTTGCTAGTAACATTGATAAATAAAAACTAAGCAGCTGCTGTCAGCTGGAAATTAGCGAGTTTTGTGAATTATATTTATTTTGAAAAAAAAAAAAAAAAAAAAAACAAAACTTCTTCCAAGAATTTTTTTTTCTTTTTTTTTTAATGCATTTTCACTTCAAACAAGGCATGGTGCCACTTTGATGTGAAGACAAAGAAATACAATTTGGGAACACTCCACGAAAGGAGAAACAAGAACATTGAGAGAAGCAGGAATCAGTTTACTGCACACACATCAATCTTTTTTTTATCCAGTGCTCTGTTCTTGTCCTGCTATCCCATAAACACAAAAAGCAAGGAAAACTTGTAGGCCGAGGAGAAACCCAACCACTTTCAACTCGACACATATAATCCATTGGTGTTGTCTGCATGAAATCTTTTCCAGAACAAATTTGATTTCATCATATTATTCTTTGAGGGTCATTGCCTGGAGGAACTGATCCATATAAGTTGTCATTGAGAAGAACACATTTTAAACTTCTTTTGGAAATGTCTATAAAAAGATGCCAGTCTTGAGAATAATATTGTTTGACACCAAGCTGCTGCAGAAGACTGGCAACATTGTTGCAATATACTATGTTGTTTTCTTGAAATATGGCAAGAATTTAACATGGCATTTTCTGTAGAAAGTTATGAGAGTCCCAGACTGAAATAGATTTTTTTTTTCTTTGAGTCTTGAAGTTAAAAGTTCAGAAAATTCTTTGAAAAACTTTTTAGAAAAAAGTCGTTATAGTGAAGCAGTAGAAAAACTAACATCTGAAACGCTGCCTTCACTACCGTCAGTGGACGTAACGGAGGCTTGGTCTTCAAAACCAGGCAATTTCAATTTAAACATTGGAACAGGAATTTCCTTGCAATGTGGAATTGGTTAATTGCAAACTTCAGGCTTGGATACACCTGTTGTTCCTGTTGATTCCCTTTGCACAGAAATAGCAGTCATCGAAATGGTTTTTCGGTTGACGCCAGACCACTGGAATATCGAAGCGGAGTATTTTTCTATTCTTTTTTGTCCACTGTCAAAGATTTTGTTAAATTATTTTTTTAATTACACTTCATTACTTAAAAAATAATAATTGAAAATATAGTTATGTGCACGTGGCGCGTACATGAAAAAATTAATTTCACTGTAAAAATCATCTTTTTTTTTGTTTATTTAATAATTCCTGAGACGGCACTTCTACAGTTTATCACCGAAAATGGAGACGCTATTTATTTATTTTTTCGCGCACCTGTCATTAAAATCAAAAGGAGAAATCAATATTTTAAACTATGACCGAAGTTAGAAATAAATAAAAAACTTAAACTAGATATTAATTACTTCCAGAAAGAACTATGAAAAAAATAAATAAAATGAAAGAGAACATATATCCATAATTTATTTAATTTAAAATGTTTCGATTTAATTAATGAAAACGAGAAAGTTTTTCATGGAACATATATTTTTATTATTAAAAACAAAATGAAAAAAATTATTAAAAACAGAAAATGAAAATGACATATTCATAATTATTTAAACTGGGTGAGAGCCATTTGAAAGCCAAAACATTTACTGTATAAAAATTTATCAAAATATAATTGTAAAAACATTTATTGAAAAGTTTGCATAAGAAAATCTATAATATAAAGCTGAACGTCTGTGTGTGTGTCATTATAGAAAACTGATTACATATAATGATAGAAGATGTATCGAGACACAGAAATGGGTATGTTTAATCTGGCATAATGATGATTCATCAAAATTGTGGAGTCTGCGTACGCGCCTAGTCCACAAAGTATGGAAATAAAAAATTTAAAAAAAAAACGTTTATAAGTGTTTTTGATATAGATGTACATAATACTTTGATAAGTATGTTTTAAATTAAATAGGGATGGTATAAAATTGTGGGGTCTGTGTTCGCGCCTGGCCTCCATAGAATGGAAATAGCCACAAACTTTAATAAAGACTTCATATCTATCTGCGTAAGTATACTTTGATAATTATGTTTCAGTTACCCTCTGAAAACTTCCAGCAAAAATCTAACAGCCAGCTATGGTTCTCTCCAGAATGCGTTGCTGCCATTGCGCACAGAAATCACTTTTTCCACTGCTTTCCAACATAATAGATGTATGGAAACTAAAGCTGCTTTTAGGACTGCCAGCAACCATTGTAAGACAGTAATAAAGAACGCAAGAGAGTCTGTAAAGTCCAAAGTAGCTGAGCAGCGGCTTGGTTCCCACCAGTTTTGGCAAATAGCAAACAGAATCCTGAACAGAAGCGTGTGCTCTATCCCAACTATCATCAATGGACCAGAGGTAATCTCGTCAGCATCAGACAAAGCCAACCTCTTTGCCAAGAACTTTGCAGCTAATTCTACCCTTTACGACCAAGGCCGCCAACCCCCAATATTTCCTCCGGTATCAGAAAACACACTATGTGATATACATATATCTGTACGTGATGTTGCCAAGCTAACAAAAACCTTGATTCCAGTAAAGCAAAAGGCCCTGACAGTATTCCAATTATAGTACTCAAAAAACTTCAACCAGAACTAGTGCCCATATTTACAAAACTGTTTAAACGTTGTCTTAAGGAGAATAGATTCCCATCTCCCTGGAAAATCTTATCAGTATGCCCTGTATTTAAGAATTCAGGTGATTGCTCATCCCCCTCTCAGTACAGGCCAATAAGTCTCCTGTGCATCATGAGTAAGTTGCTGGAATCTGTATTAAATACAGAAGTAATCAACCATCTAAACAAAAATAACCTTCTTAGTGACACTCAATATGGTTTCCGTTCTGCTAGATCTACAGCAGATGTGCTTACAGTTATATCTCCTAGGATTAGCAAATTTCTCGACGGAGGCAACATTTCTAGGGCAATTGCTCTTGACATATCAAAGGCCTTTGATAGGGTATGGTATAAAGGTTTACTTCACAAGATCTCCAGCTACACTATAGCTGGAAATGTCTTCTCAATTATTAAATCATTTCTTTCTCATAGATTCATAAGAGTAGTGGTTGAGGGGCAAAAATCAGAGGCAAAAATCAGAAGCTCACAGTATAAATGCTGGAGTCCCTCAGGGGTCCATCCTGGGCCCAACTCTATTCCTGATCTACATTAATAATCTTCCAAATCACATCCTTACATCATTTGTAGACATTTATGCTGATGACACTACCATTTATGGTAGCACATCTAAGACCGTAAACGACCAAGTTCTGTCCGATTCTCTCTCCTCTGATCTTGAGCACGTGGTACAATGGGGAAAGGAGTGGTTGGTTACTTTTAATGCATCTAAAACCAAGCTTCGCTCTTTACATCATCAACACTCTGATCCACATCTGGCATCAATTGAAATGAATGGCTCTCATCTTGGGGAAGCCTCAAGTTTTGACAAGCTCCTGGGCTTGACCTTTACTCCTGATCTTAAATGGAACACGTACATCAAATCTGTTGGCAAGGCCGCTGGAAAAATGGTGGGATCTTTCTATCGATCCAGTAGATATCTCATTGCTGATGCAATTCTCTATCTATATAAGAGCCAGGTACATCCAAGGATGGAATACTGTTGCCACATCTGAGCAGGAGCTGCTAGAAAGGACTTGTCCTGCCTTGATAGAGTTCAAAATAGACTTTGTAGCCTCGTAGGAGATGTCCTTTTCTCTTCCCTGCAACCTTTATCTCACAGAAGAGATGTTGTGAGTTTGATGTATCGTTATTTTCATGGAAAGTGTTTGACTGAGCTTCAGTCTATGGTCCCCCCATCGCCAAACTTTCACAAGAAACACTCATCTAGCTGAAAACACTATCAATAATTCCTCCCACTCTTTATCTGTGCCTAAACCTAAACATAGATTCCATGAATAAAGCTTCTTTCTTAGAACTGCACGCCTGTGGAATTATCTTCCGTTTTCCTGCTTTCCGGCTCACTACAATATGGTTGTCTTCAAGTTTAACGTAAACAAGTTTTTTATGAGCCGTTCCATATAAGTTAACAAATTTATCGAATTGATTACTATATTGTCCAATTTCTACTGTACACTCCTGGCTTCTTGGCCTTGATGGCTGTGTAAAAAAAAACAAAAAAAACTCGCATAATCCGACCAATCATCTCTAAAACTTAAACCTGGTAACAATTAAAAAATAGTTTTATACTTAATTTGACGAAATTTCCACTTCTTATGTTTGCTACGCTATAATCACATTGGCTAATGTATACTCATTAACCCTTATCCTCGAGTGGCCTCTGGACCTTGATAAGTGGTGATTCCTGTGTAATATATATATATATATATATATATATATATATATATGCATACATATATATACATACATACACACATATCTTTCATCTCCTTAACTAGTTTTTCCCCCTCACAATACTGTGCCTTAGACGGTCAACATTTATTTGTTGCATATTTGTTTATTTCTTTTCTTTTTCTTTAATTACAGTAATCCTATTCTTTTTTGGGGGGTATGCATACATGGTTTAGTGTATATATAATTTCCTTTTTAATTAAAAAAAAAAAAATTTTTTAGAATGTTTTCTTTTTGTGTATCTAATCTAAGATTTTGATTAGCTCATCATAGATTTTCATCTATAGTTTTCACTTGTGTCCAAAGAGAAGTGCTATAATACTTTATCTCAGAAGCCAATGACAGACACCGCTAAGTTATAGAAAATTGAAAAAATCTGTTCAAAACATTTAAAATCTTTGGATAATCATAACTCCCTTGCATAGAGGCATAAAGACACTTAGCGAATAGATGTGAAAAGTTTAAAAAGGGATTAAGCAAGTTATCTCTATATAAATTACTAATAAATAAAACCACTAAAACTGTAAATCAAATCTGTAAATGAGATTTGTAACCCATTCTGTGGCCCTTTTCAGTCTTATGTTGTAAATGAACAATAAAAACAATTTGTGTTAAAAAAAAAAGAAAAAAAAAAAAGGAAAACTGTTTGGAATCGGAAATTAGGCTTTAATTTTTCTGATTCCAATATCCGAAAAAGTTCTGATTTTTCTGATTCCTGAATAATCATCCCAACACTAATATATACACGCACACACACTAAGCTTCTGAGTTTCAATCTATGGTCCCCCCTCGCCAAACTTTCACAAGAAACACTGGTCTACCTGTAAACACTATCAATAATTCCCCCCACTCTTTATCTGTGCCTAAACCTAATCGTAGATTCCATGAACAAAGCTTCTTTCTTAGAACTGCACGCCTGTGGAATTGTCTTCCGTTTTCCTGCTTTCCGGCTGACTACAATATGGTTGTGTTCAAGTCTAAAGTAAATAAGTTCTTGATGAGCCGTTCCATATAAGTTATCAAATTTACCAAATTTTCATTACTAATGATTACTATATTGTCCAATTTCTACTGTACACTCTTTAACCCTTATCCTTGAGTGGCCTCTGGGCCTTGATAATGTGGTGATGCCTATGTAAAAAAAAAAAAAAAAAAAACACACACACAAATATATATAATTGAAATACACTGAAATTGAACAAATGAGCATTTTTATCTATTTATAATGAAGTACGTAGCAGCTGGAATTGCTTGAAAAAAAAAAAAATAATATATATATATATTAGCATAATAATCATTATATAGATAATTATATTGAATGTTCATATTTACTTTCATTTAATTCAGTTTTATTTGTGGATACTTTAAAAATTGTTCATTAGTATAATTTTGCTATCATAAACACAATTTTCACTTTTCACCTCAAAAATGAAGGCTGAACTTGAATTTTACTTCCTATTGTATTTATGTACTGCAAACGATGAAAGCACAATTCGAGACATTTTTACTGGTTACTTTTTTGTCAGTTACTTTCAAAGTTGCCATATTGTAATTTAAACATGTTCGTGCCATGTTTGCGAATATTAAAATGGTCATGACTTGAAAACTTAAGATATCTTTATGATTTTTGTTTTGTTTTTCTTGTTGTTTGTAAAATTTTGGCTGACGGTACCCGATCTTAGCAAGATCAAAACTCCAAGAAGGAGGCTGGGGGGAAAATCATTTTTGGATTAAGCACGTTTTCTACTTCTCATTATTTGTAAACAAATTAAGCAGAGTAAAAAGATCAAACCAGAGAGCAAGAAAATCAGTCAAAAAAGTTAGGATGTAAACCTCTAGCAATTCACCAGAAATCAATGTTCTGACTTCAAAGATTTCTGCCTTTTTTGAATTATAAAAAAGCAAAATTTCATTAAAAAAAAAAAAAAAAAAAAATAGATTTCAGATCCCTGTTTAATAAAAACTGATGTTTCATAGTGACAGTTATGTGAAACTGCCTTGAAAACCTTTGTTTTAAAAATCTTGCTTGTAAGATTGCAATATTGAAATGTAATCATTTTATTTTTGTTTGAAAATTCCAAATAAGTAATGACAATATTTAAGGATCTATAAAAATCTAAGAAAATGATTTTTCATAAGAATGCAAAGTTACACTATGGCTCCATAATTTGTTCAATAGTTTGGCCTTTAAATTTTGATAACTTTTAAACTATTGTAATGTTTGCACAATTTAAAGTTTTTAATTGCATTCATAAAAATATCTATCTGGTGTGATTTAATTTTTCAGATTAGTTGAAAATGCAATGTTACATTGAGAATTATTATTGAATTTAAAATTAAATGAATCCTACCCAGTTGTTGTCCGAGAATCAGCACCAATAACAACACCATCTTTGAACTCGACAGCTGCAATGGTGGTCTGTAAGCAAAACAAAGTAAAAACATTTTACCGATTTCACAAGTTAGAATTTCGTTAACATTCATATTAAAAAAAATAAAATTAATTCTGTGTTCAGGTTGTCTGCTGTCACCTCTACTTTGAAGCAAATTCAGCAGTCTTATTTGGAGAAATACAAGCAAGGATTTCAGCATTTACTGAAGATATTTTCTTTGTGTCATACATTAGAGACATTGAGATAGGGATAGATTTGTTTGCATTAAAACAATTATGAAGTCCCAAATAAGCTGCAGTAAGGTCTGCAGTTAGGTATCTGGAGCAGTAAAGTTTGCTTCTGGGTACTTTCCTTTGGATTCATTCAGACCAGATTTCCAGTTCAAGAGAAATTGGCCAGAAGTACAGTCAAAGATCAAAGTATTGGTTCAAAATTGGCTTTGAAGAAATCTTCCCTTAAACTGTACACCTGAGACATGTTCTATGTATATTTTTTCTCTTAGATCTTTCAACAGGTTCCACTTCTTGTCTGAACGATGTAGTAGTAATGTCCACCAACCATAAAAATGCTTTGGAAATTTCAAGGTAGTTTTATTAAAATATTCATATTTTAAAAACCAAAACACATCGTCATCAAAATACCATCATTTTATTCATACATGAATATCCTTTCACATGTAAATAATCTATGTGATATACAAGATGTTGTAAAGAAGTTTCCAGACTTTTTGTATGGGCATTTTTATTGATAGTACGCACATGAAACTCTAGTCCCCTTCGAAGTAATCTCCTCTGGCTGCAATGCACTTGTATCATTCCAGCAGATTCTGGAAGGCCCCATAAAAGTTCTCTTGTGTCAATGACTCCCACCATAGTCTCTTTCATCTCCTCAATTGTATCCTAACGACAGCCTCTAAGGTTTTTCTTGAGCTAAAGGAATAACCAAAAGTCACAGGGAGCAAGGTCTGGACTATAAGGAGGGTGAGAAACTGTCTTGATGCCCATCTTAGTCAAATAGCCTGTGACAAAGATGACAAAGATGGAGTTCCTTACTCCTCCAACACCTCATTTTTCTACAGATGATTCCTTTCCTTGAATCTCTTATGCCACTCAAAAACTGATGTTCGATTCATACAAGATGATCCAAAAGCAGTCTGAAGCATTCCATACGTTTCTGTGGCATTTTTTCCAAATTTAAAACAGAATTTCATTGCATATCATTCTTAGAAAGTGTCCTCACATTCAGATTGCATTTTGGAAATTCACCAGCTGTGACATTCAGGGTGTATTCCAATTCCTGCTGTAGCTGTTCCTTTGAGCCTGAAATCATAAAAATTTGTCAGGCATCTCATAAGATGTATAGCAATAACTAGGCATCCCAAAATAGGCTAGTTTAGAATGCAAAAACTGGTAAATAAAGTTAAATTTCCCTTAACTTCAACTTGCAATATCTCATTTATTTTTTGGGGTTATTTTGATAAAGTTTCGTTTTAAATAAAATTTCATCTTTTTGCTTTATAGATATATAATTCTTTTTCCTGTGTCTTTAATAGTTTTTTTTCCAGTCTACTTCAAGTTATGTCACTAATTTTGGTGAACGCCGCTTTATTTTCTTATTTATTTATTTATTTTTTTTTTACACAAAAAAAATGTTGGTGTTTTTCAAATTTGGTGCGCGCAATATTTTGAGTCTACGAATAAAAAAATAGTACCATTTTAAAGAAAAAAATTTGACTTATCAATATGGTGAGCTTAAGAGTTTTAAGTTGTTTTTCACAAAAAAAAAAAATCAAACTTGAAAACTTCAGTGAAAGAAATATGAAAGAAATTCAATTGAAAAAATTCTGAAAATCACACCGTTTTGTAGAGAAATATTTTCTCTTTAATAATCTGTTGATGTCATATTACTACGCTCAGAAATCAAGGAGCGCCACTAATTAAAGTGAGTGTACCTACACATCGAGATTTACAACTTAATCCCAAGTCATCGAAGTACGAAGTATCATCACGAAAATCAACTGTCAGCTCAAACGAGCCGCACGACCAAATGAAAATCTAAACAAACAACTTGTTTCACTTTGGATAAGTGCCTTTGTTTTTGTTTATTTAAAAGTTATAGAAAATTGTTTAAAATATTTTTAGTGAGACAAGCGCGTCAATAAAAGAAATGAAAATTTACAATTTAAAAAATAATGTCAATTGTTTATTTTCTATATCTTCTTTCAACCTTTCGTATGTTCTTTGCTTTATCTTCTGTTGGATAAGCTTCAGCATTGTTAAATTATCTTTTAAAAATTAAACTGGGTACATTTTAAAGCAAAAGAACATTTTTAATAGCGTGTGACTGTGACGGAAAAAATTTGTTTCATTTTAAAAAATGTGCCTCATTTTTTTGTTTACTTATTTAATTCTATGTTCTGTCGGGCGTTTTTGATATATCTAACATTTTGTTAAATTATTTTTTTTATTAGACTGTACATTTACATAACTTTTAAAAAAAAATTAACAAAATATAGCTAAGTTTTAAGTTATGTGCAATTTTATGTTTAAATACAAAAATTAATTTCACGTAAAAATGTGCATTTTGTTTATGTTCTATCGGGCGTTTTTGATACCTGTGTGGCTTTTAGAGGCATATGATCTTTCAATCAGAAAATATTAAAAGAAATGACATCACAACATTGTCGCCCGGGCGTCACATTATGTGACTAACACACACAAAAAAAAAAAAAAAAAAAAAAAATTCTACATCGGAATCTGCTGGGATTTATGCACTCAAATTTTCAGGATTTCTTAGTTCCTATATTATCTATCTGTAGTGCAAACTACAGCCAAATCTTTGGATATGGGTGTCAAGCCCTGGATGATTTGACACGGAATGACCCATATATAAATGCACTTAACTTGGTGTTCTTCGAGCGACCCATGTTGGTCCAGCTAAAAGACCAGTATCTCCATTTGGAATGAATTGGGATGTGAAGATTAGCGTTTGAGAGCAGTAGGAGGGAGAAGAGCTAAATGTGTACTTTGATTTTGATATTTCCGTCTTTTATTAAACTGAAAAGCTATAATTTTCGATTTCTTTATCAATAATTCAAAACATACAAACTCATTTACCAAAGGTGATGAATGCTAGAAAAGAGATGCATGTTTCCAATTTTTCTATTGTGTATATACATATATTGCTAACTATTACTAATGTATTACAAACAAATGACATGCGAGAAAAATCTGGGAAAACAGAGTTTCAAGCAGGTATATAGCATGGAATAAACTACAATAAAATAAATTAATCTTTTAGTAATATCTATTTTAAAGGCAGATTAAGGGATGGTTAAAATTTTAAATAGATTAAGCTTCTTTTTTTTTTTTAATTTTTTAATGCAAATTCTCCTTACAAAATTTCATTTTCGTATTTTATTGTATAACATGGAAGTAGACGTCAGCTTAAATGAATTCAGATAAGAAGGGGAGTTTGGAAATGTGGTTAAAAATATAAATACATTTAAATAAATAATTATATAAAAATATAAATACATTTAAAAACACAAACTAAGTTTATAGAATAAGTTAAACATAGGGATAGAAAAAAAAAAATTACAATCAAATTTTATTATACTATCAGTTCAAAAGGGACTACAATATTTCGGGATAGGGAAACCTCTTTAGATCATGGCATTTCGAAGCCAAACGCTTCGCATCCGAAGAGAGGAGTAAAGACACATATTATACGCAGAAGAAATTTTTTAAAAGATAATATTGCCTTTATGGAAAGAGGATCAAAGGAAAAACTTGATGTACCGAGACTAAAGCCGATTCTAGGACTGCCAACAATCACTCTAAAAGAATAAAGAATGCAAGAGAGTTGTATGCCTAGTCCGTTAAGTCCAAAGTAGCTGAGCAGCGGCTTGATTCCCACCAGTTTTGGCAAATAGCAAACAGGATCCTGAGCAGAATCATATGCTCTATCCCATCCATCATCAATGGACTCGAGGTAATCTTGTCAGTATCAGACAAAGCCAAACTCTTTACCAAGAACTTTGCAGCTAATTATACCCTATGTGACCAAGGCCATTAACTCCCACCGTATTTGCTTTTATCAGAAAACACGCTATGCGACATACAAATATCTGTGCGTGATGTTGCCAAGCTATTCAAAAATCTTGATTCCAATAAAACAACTGGCTTTGATGGCATTCCAATTATAGTGCTAAAAAAAAGCTACAACCAGAACTAGTTCCTATACTTACAAAGCTGTTTAAGTGTTGTCTTAAAGATAATTGCTTCCCAACACCCTAGAAAATCTCATTAGTATGCCTTGTATTTAAGAATTCAGGTGATCGGTCATCTTCTCTCAGTACAGACCAATAAGTTTCCTGTGCGTCATGAGCAAGTTGCTGGAATCCATGTCAAATGGAGAAGTAATGAACCACCTCAGCAAAAATAACCTTCTTAGTGGCATGCAATATGGTTTCCGTTCTGCTAGATGGACAGCAGATGTGCTAATGGTTATCTCTCATAGAATTAGTGAATCTCTTGACAGAGGCTTCCTTTCTAGGGCAATTGCTCTTAACATCAAAGACCTTTGATAAGGTATGGCATAAAGGCCTACTTCACAAGATCTCCAGCTACAGTATAGCTGGAAATGTTTTTTCAATTATTAAACTATTTCTCCCTAATAGGTTTATAAGAGTAGGGTTGATAGGCAGAAATCAGAAGCTCACAGTATTAATGGAGGAGTCCCTCAGGGGCCGATCTTGGGTCCAACTCTCTTCCTGATCTACATCAATGATCTTCCAAATCACATCCTAAGATCATTCGTAGACATTTATGCTGATGACAACATGATGGTAACATCTATGGCAACACATCAAAGACCATAAATGACCAAGTTTTCTCCGATTCTCTCTCTAGAGCACGTGGTGCAATGGGGAAAGTGGCTGGTTTATTTTAGTGCATCTAATACCAAGCTTCTATCTTTGTATCATCAACGCTCTAATACCCTATCTGGCATCAATTGAAATTAATGGCTCTCGTCTTCGGGAGGTTTCATGTTTTGACAACTTCTAGGCTGGATAATGGGTGGGATCTTTCCGGCGCTCCAGTAGATATCTCACTGCTGATGCAATTCTCTACCTAAGTTATAGCAAAGTGCATTGAAAAATGGAGTACTGTTGCCACATCTGAGCAAGAGCTGCTAGAAAACTCTTATCCTGCCTCAACAAAGTTCAAAATAGACTTCATAACCTAGTGGGCGTGCCCTTTTCTCTTCTCTGCAACCTCTTTCCCACAGAAGAGACGTTACGAGCTTGTCTCTGCTTTATCGTTATTTTCAGGTGCATGTCTGAGCTCCAATATATGGTCACCCCCTCCTCACCCTACCAAACTTTCATGAAAAACACTTGTCTAGCTGAAACCTCTATCAATAATTTCCCCACTCTTTATCTGTGCCTAAACCTAAACGTTCCATGAACAAAGCTTCTTTCTTAGAACTGCATGCCTGTGGAACTCTCTTCCTTTTGCCTGCTTTCCAGCTGACTACAATTTGGTCTTATTCAAGTCCAACATAAACAAATTCTTGATGAGCCGTCCCCTTAAGTAATCCAATTTACCAAATATCCATTACTACGATATTGTCCTATTGACTTCTATACACTCATTAACCATTATCCTTGAGTAACATTTAGGCCTTGATAAGTGGTGGAAAAAGTAATAAGTAATGGAAAAAGCTATAAGGGGCTATAGTGCCATGGGTTGCTTCTTATTGATTTATGCCAGTTATTTTTTTTGGGGGGGGGGGGGAGGTAAGATTGTAATTCTGGATTGATCCCGGACTAATCCAACTGCCAAATTCCATTTGATTCAGGAACTGGATAACTTTCAGATTACAATCCAATTGTTATCCAATGTAATCCACAGTGATCCTACTCAAAGATAGAACTTTCATTGATCTCATGTGATGTCACAACCAAAACAAAAACAGCTGTCCAGACAAGATTTGCAGTGATCCGATGGACCGAAATATCTTAATGAAGCAGAAGCATTGCAGTACAGTACAGATTATGATATATCTCCAAAAATAAAAGCAAAACCACACAAAATCTGCTAAATTTTGCAAACCATTGCTTATGAAGCAATTAAGTTATTGCTTATTCACCAAACCTATTTTCCTGCTCTTATTTACTTATACTGCTTCCCTCTTTTTGGAAATCATAATTTATCATTCTATGATTAAGTGTAATGTTTAAATATAAGGCCTATACTCGCCACATGTATATTGTTATTGATGTATGTTACTAAAATAACTGGCACAAATGTTATTTCTAAATGTCTGCTTTAAAGGGATAATGCTTTGCCTCCAAGACGCCTTCCTATCTGTTTTGCATTATAAACATTAAAAATCCTTATACTCCTAAATCTTCCCCAAATCCCTGTATATCTATATTGTATATTAATGCTGTATTCTTGTAAGTTATATCATCTCTCCTGCTTCAACTGGACAAAAAAAAAACAATTGCTCTTCTCTCCAAGCTGATATAAAATCACATACCTTAAGAGGAGGGTTTAGCTTTCGGTCCTAAATTTTAGCAGGCTGGATCTTTTAAAAAATCGGTAAATACTAAACATCTATAGATTTCTATTGCTAAGGCATGCATTAGCTAAACCTATATTTATACTCTATAGAATATCTATAAAATAGGTACCTATTAGCTACAGTTTGTGCCCAGATTATAAGTGATCTATGTTAACTAGCAACTATATCTTTCTTTTATTTAGATGGGATAAAGTACTGGTGATTATCATTACTAACACCTAAAGCACATTTCGAAACACACCCTAAGCCTTATACTATAATTTTCCAATTAGTCTAGAGGGCGGCAGTACTAGGGGTCTATCTTCAAAAACCATTTGCACCTAGCTTAATCTCTTCATTAGGATGATAATAGATAGAGAAAAAAAGAATTTTTGAAAAAAAGTCATTTTTGGCATGTGGGGGGCTTTTTTTACGAAACACAGTGTCCTAGGGGGTTAGGTCCCCCACAGGTTTTTCCCAATTTTTCAGATCCTGCCCAAAAAGGCTCCCACCCAGCCTTCCAAAAATTTCATCCCCCCACCAGGGACATAAATTCTATCAACAGGCTTAAAAACCATTCACAGAAACTGACTAAGCAATGTAGGTATATGTGACATAACAACATACAATCCCCTGCCTTTAATAAGCCACTTATTCGAAACAAATTTTTCACATCAATGTTTTTGTGTGCATAATTATTATTTGTCTCTCTGGGAATTTCCCTTAGGGGATTAAGTGAACATTGCATTGCATGGTTTATTAACTATTCTTTGGGGGATTTCCCTTTTATGTGAAATGGAACTAATTCCTTTCACAGTTTTGTGGTGGGGGAGGACACTAAGAGAAATGAAGGACCCAGCAGAAATGAATTTCTGTTGAATAGAATAAGAATCTATTGCAGTGTTATTATGAAGCCATTGCAGTGTTGTTATCAAGAAGCCATTGCCATTGCAGTGTGTTCTAGCCAATTAAGTCCACTCATAGTCATTTGGAATGTTTTAGGAGTAACATAGTAGCCAAATAGCCGATTTTTTAAGTTTTGGGTAATTTTGGGCAAATTTCGTCTCATTTTGGCCCTTCTTTTTATCCTAGGAACCCAAAAATGCCTCAAAAATGGCTAGACATTATGGGGTAATGTAAGTTTTAACCAACTAAGTCCACTCATAGTCATCTGGAATGTTTTAGGAGTAACATAGTAGCCAAATAGCCGATTTTTTAAGTTTCGGGTAATTTTGGGCAAATTTTGGCTCATTTTGGCCCTTCTTTTTATCCTAGGAACCCAAAAATGCCTCAAAAATGGCTAGAAATTATGGGGTAATGTAAGTTTTAGCCAACTAAGTCCATTCATAGTCATTTCGGATGTTTTAGGAGTAACATAGTAGCCAAATAGCTGATTTTTTAAGATTTCGGGTAATTTTGAGCAAATTTCAGCTCATTTTGGCCCTTCTTTTCATCCTATAAACCCAAAAATGCCTCAAAAATGGCTAGAAATCATCAGTCTCAACTATCTATACCAATTTGTATCCATTTAGGACGTTTAGGTGCATGCAATTTTGCATAATGTAAATTTTTTGCTGCAAATGGTGATTTTGGCCCCCCCCGGGGGGGGGGGGAATATCGTAAAAAAAGCCCCCCACATGCCAAAAATGACTTTTTTTCAAAAATTCTTTTTTTCTCTATCTATTATCATCCTAATGAAGAGATTAAGCTAGGTGCAAATGGTTTTTGAAGATAGACCCCTAGTACTGCCGCCCTCTAATTAGCCACTAATCTATAAGCCATATTGGATCTTTTCTTAACCCTAGTAGATATTAACCTTTAATCTACACCCCATACTCATACATACCTCTTTTAAAAACGTAACCACATCTTCCAATCTTAATCCTATTCTGAGGAGTGTAACTTCAAAGCAGATACTAATTTTTTGATACTAACTTTATTAATCCTAACTATCCATGTGGGAGCGTTGAAATACCTGGGTTTGAAACCAGACGCAGGGAAAATCCTCTCGGTGCTGATGGACTCATAGATATGGTAGGTCATCCATCTAGGTGAAGAAAAACTCCGATTTGTAAACCTGTGCCACTGACCTCATACGTCTTGGCACCAAACAGGGGAGGGAGGCCTCCTTAGTCCTGGATAACAACCTCCCCAGAGCTGGTGACTTGATTAAATCACCGGTTTGCAGACCTAAACTGACGGACTCTGCCTATTGCCCGGCTTCCATACTCCTCCTTTGCCTATTAGCCAGGAGCAGAGTTGCGGCCGCAAGGACTCATTAGAGACGCCCAGTGCTTAGCCTCGTTTCCTGACTAGGGCAATGAATGCTGTCCCCCACATTTGCCTTATTCCCTTCCCCTATACTTGGGCATCTTGGGGGGGGGGGGGGGGCTTGTTTACCATATATGCTAACATGATTGGACTGGGCCACTCCTGTCAGACTGTTTGATGGCACCGGTTTGACAGTTGCTGGTTTTGACTGGCAGTACAGGCACCCTAACTCTTTGGTAGTGCTTAGAGACGCTGTTCTATTATCAGTTCTATAATATCAGGATGTTTGTAGTGCCAAGTCGTGCATGGAAAGAGGCCCTGCACTAATCTCTGGTGTGCATTCCCGAGGCCACATTTCTATGGATGAGGAGCCGGTTGATGGTCTACTCGTGTTGCATGATGGTGGCTATACACATCTGTTTTGCCTAGCACCTTACCTTAGATCTGAAACATAAAATAAAATGAAATGACAACTTAATCAAAAAAAAAAAAAAACGTTCAAACCAGACACACACTTCCCTTGAGGCTTGCATTTACAAATATCCGAGGACTTAGAACTAACTTAAATGATGTAGAATCATTTCTCCTAGCAAACTCCACAGATATCTTAGCACTAAGTGAAACTAACTTGCACTCCTCCGTCCCCTCTAACATCTTTAACATGTCTGGTTATCTTCCACTTTGTCGTAAGGACTCTAACATGCGCGGACTTGGAGTCTATATACATAACACCTTCCCCATGTCTAGGGAATCAAAACTAGAATCCGGTGACCAAGCCTTCAGGTGCTTTGAACTTTACAACTTAGCATTAGCTACCCGTATTTTCTTTATCGCTCTCCATCAACCCAGGACTGTACTATAATCAATCATGTCTTTGACAGCATAGATGTAGCACTCTCCATTGACACTAGCGCCCAAATACATGTATTTGGTGACTTTAACGCCCACCACAGAAATTGGCTTGGCTTCCCTAACTACACTGACACAGCTGGTAGCATCATCCATAACTTTACTATATCCCATACCTTGACACAGATAGTAACATTCCTGACCCATCTCCCAGATCGTCAGGACCAGCAAGCCTCACTTCTGGATCTATTTGTGACAACAGTTCCTGAGGATTGTGTAATAAATGCTCATTGCCCACTTAGGAATGCTGATCATGCTGTGATAATGATAAACATCACTCTAAACTCTCAATCCCAAGTTGAAGAGTCATTGCTCAAAATGACAACGTACTAAAATAAGGATGACTGGGATGCCATTACAGGTCACATCAGAGACGCCCCACGGGAAAATGTCTTTTCTCTTCCTGCAGAATAGTGTGCAAATGAGACTACTGAATGGTTCAAAGCAGCAATTGAAGCACATGTTCCGACACGGAAGTTCTATAGCAACCCCCATACTCCCCAATGGTTTACTTCTACTTGTGCAGCTGCCATTGCTCAGAGGCAACATGCATACCGTAGATTTATCCAGCATAAGTCCTGTAAAAACAGACAAAATATATAGAAGCTAGAAGTAATTATAAGAAAGTAGCATTACAAGTGTATGCTGTATTTTAGTGTACATCGGCAATATTACATACCTAATGTGCTTCAACAAGTCATATCTTTTTTATTTGTTGGTCAATTTTTAAAAGAATTATATTGATGGAAAGAGAATAGAATAAGCATTCCAATAATGTTAATTTAGTTTTCTTTCATGCATTCAATATTTTTATGCTCCAAGTTAAAAATGAAAAAAATGGTAAAAAATAATAAGGGAAACAGTTTTTTCAAGGTTTACATTTTATACATTACGTTTGGATGCGTGGGATTAAATTTGATTGGATATGGCTGAAATTTTACAGAGAACATAGAAGTCCATCTCTATTGGTGTTTGATTTTTTTTTTAATGACCACAGCAAGTAAAGTTACGACTGAGCAAAGTTGACAAAGAATATTCCAAAATTGAAAAGATAAATCTGCATATATCATCCATTTTCATAAAGATAATAGTTTCAGAATTATTTTCATGTATAATATGTAAATATTTGATAATTATTAATTGCACTGAATTTTATTTAAAATGTTATCTTTTATAGAAATTCAAATCGCTTACAGAAAAACAGCCGCTAAGGTATTGTCTTAAAAATAGAAAACATTCTTACCAGACTAGTCATTTTTATTCTGAGTTTGTCCATTTAAAAAAAAATTTTCAAATTTTTCAAATATGATTTCCAAACAATGCTATTTTGTTGTTTTTAACACTTTTAGTACACATGCACTACAAAAATAAATAAATAAATAAAAACAAAATGTACTAAGTACATGCATTCAACTTATTTGTACTTAAAGGTAGAAATTGTTTTTTAGCAGTGTAAAAAAAAAAAAAAAAAAAAAAAAAAAAAATATACAACTAAAACATATTTGTGAAATAGTAACATTATTATTTAGAAACACATTCTTAACATGGGGAAGGAAGGGTGTTTTTTGTTAACTATTCTGTACTTTCACCTAACAAGTAAATAAACAAGATATCGTGAAACTTGAATTTATTTTTTTAACTCATTGTCAAGACCATTTTTTCGAATCTGTAAAACAAACCTGTTTTTTTTTAACTGAGGATATCTAATAATAATAATAATAATTAGGCGGTTCGATAAAGAATTTCATTGTGATGCATTTTGTAAATTTTTACCTTGTTTCCACCTTAACATTTTTCTTTAAAATGATTACCTTTAAATAAATATCGCATTTAAATTTTCTGCAAATAAGTAGCTTCCCGGATATTAAGCAATGTCATTTCTTATGTTATTGCTGGTGGCCATCTTGGTATGCACGTTTGCGCATAGTTTCTCGGGGTTACGTTTGCGCATACCAAAATGGCCAACAGTGATAACATAAGAAATGACATTGCTTAATATCCAGAAAACTACTTATTTGCAGAAAATTTAAGTGCGATATTCGTTTTCAGCATACCCTAATATCTATTAAAGTAATTATTTTAAATGTCAAGGTGGAAACAAGGTAACAAATTACTGTTTTATTTCTTTGTTTACATAATTTAAAATGGCGCCCGACTCTCTCTTTGAGGCGATAAGTTTGGGAAAATGAGTTATAAATAAAAAAACTAGACAGATATATATTCAGCGGGTTTTTAACAGTATTTTGACTAGTTTTTTATTTTTAACTCATTTTCCCAAACTTACCGTGTGAAAGAGATAGTCAGCCGCCATTTTTAACTTTCCAATACATCGGCAAGCACTGTATGTTTTTCGAGTGAATAAACATGTTACATTAAAAAAAAACATATCCAGTTAGGTAGAAAAGTAACTTATCTTGCCTTTGATGACATTTATTTGTTATGTATTTGCTTTTTGATAACTTTTTCGAATCTATGTGTACAGTAAAACAAACTCCAGATTTGCTATACAATGAAATATGTAGTTGGTAAGATTTGGAATATTTTGTGGCATGCTTTTCTTGATTTCTGTATCAAAGTTAGGTTTTGATAACTTTTTCGAATCCATGTGTACAGTAATACAAACCCCGTTGTTATTTTTTTTTTCACTTATTAAACGAAAGGTATTTTTACAACCTGCTCCAGCGTAGTATAAACGGCCTATGGAATAAACACCTTCAACCTCGAAAATAGAAATCAACAAATTTATGGAATTTTCTTCGAAATTTCGTAACACAGTTTCTTATTAAATTAAAACTAAATATAACATTTGCTGACTTATTTAGCTGTCGAATACACACACATATAAATTTCTGTAAGATATTTATTTGAAATTAAATTTTTGTGAAACTAACCGCCCCCCCCCTCTAATATTGTTTTTGTTGTTGTCAAGTCTTCAGTATGTTCACACATAATTTTCCTTAGCCCTACAATTAATTCAAAGTCCGAATGGCAACCCTCCCCATATTCTCATTGCATAGAAACCCTCTTAAAACCACACAATCGTCTTAAAAAAAAAAAAATAAAATAAAACAAAAAGCATACAGGATTTATCTCCCATAAAAGAAACAGTTAACTGCCCTAAAATGCTAGAATGACTTGTAATGGGGAATTATTTTACATTAAATTCTAAAATAATTTGTTTATGTTTCATTAAAGTTTTTCATGGCATTTCATACATAATTGCCTAAAAAAGGTAGAATCACATTTTGGAGGGGTGGTCAGAAAGGGTTGGGTGAGGTTAAACAGAAGGTGTTAATCTACAATCAATAATACCAATGAAATATTGCAATATATCCATTTTTAAATGGTCCTATGTTTAGATTTAAGTTTTTTGTACATAAAGCACATTACAATTCAACTTTGAGTTCTCCAACTTTTTTTCAAATTGCAGCATATTTATGCACATTTACTGCAGATTATTTGGAAACCATGAAATTTTGGAGATTTTCAGTCACATATTCTGATTCCTTGTACAAAAATACACTTATATGGTAAATTTCATTTCTTAGTCTTGTGTTTTAATAAAGATATGACATTTTTACTGAAAAAGTAGTGTAAAAAATGTGACGAAACGCATATGGTCTTAAAGAGGGAAAATATCCAAACGTGTGAGGCACAAAAATAGTCATAACTTCCTTAATTTTAATCAGATTTTTAAAATTTAATTCCTTCTTAGCTCATCAAGTTCTTTCTATGTATACCAATATTGAAATATTTTAAGCTATTTCAATTTTTTCATGTGTATTGCTACTTTAACAAATGTCTTAATGAATCTTGCTTTCCTGACAGCTGGAAAACTGCTTCTGCAGTACCAGTTTATAAAATCTCTGCAAATGAACTGACCCATTAAATTATTGCCAAATTAGCCTCCTCCCACTTTTCGACAAAATATTTGAGTCTTTAATTAATCAAGCTCTAATCCATTACCTTACAGCTGCTAAACTTGTTTGACCATCAATATGGATTAAGGCAAGCCCGTTCTACTGCAGATATCCTAACTAATCTCTGAACGTTTATACCAAGTACTGGATAAAGAAAAGGAGGAGAGGGTAGTAGCCCTATATATATATCTAAGGCTTTTGACAGGGTATGGTACGATGGTCTTCATGAAAATAAAATCCTATGGTATTACTGGACAAATACTGAACATAATCAAATCCTTAAATGAGAGAATTCAGGTTGTCCTTGATGGGCATACATCCACACAATGATATAAATGCGGGTGTACCTCAGGGATGGATTCTTGGTACTTTATTATTTCTGATATTCATAAATGACTTATCTGATAAAATTGTCTCTGAGATGGGTATATTTGCCGACGACACCACGCAGGTACGTGGGGAAAAATAATGAGAATATATTTAAGGCAATGGCGGAAACCCTAGAAGAAGACCACTATAGTGGAATGGGGTCAAAAATGGATGGTAACATTCAAAGCTGCGAAGACAAAGCTCATTTCCTTTAATAATTACATGAAACCTTACCAACCACCAATTGCTATGGCTAAAGATACATTACCTGAAAGTACTTCATTCGAACTCGTCGGCTTAACGTTCACAGGGAACATGAGTTGGAATAGAGACATCGAGATCATTGCCAAGGCTGCTATGAAGAAGATGGGCTCTCTATCGTGCTAAAAAGTTACTTATGCCTGAAAGTATCTTGTACCTTTACAAAACCACCATTCGCCTATGTATGAAGTATTGCTGTCATATTTGGGCTGGTGCATCTGCTACTAGTCTCTCGCTCCTGGACAGGGTTCAAAAGAGAATTTCATGTAAGCTTCAGCCCCTGTCCTATCAATGAAATGTTGCATCCCTCTGCTTGTTTAACAACTATTTTAATGGTGGATGATCTGACGAACTACAAGCTCTTGTACCCCTCGATGAAAATACCCTCGACAAACCCAACAAGCAGCGAAGTCCCACCCATACACAGTAGAGATCCTTAGATGTAAGAAAGCCTTTTACTCTAAGAACTTCTTCCCCAGAACTACTAGACTTTGGAATTCTCTTCTGGGTTCCTGCTTCCCCAACTGTACTGACAGGCAGAAGTTCAAGTGTAATCTAAACAGACATTTTGCTGCTAAACTCCCTACATAGTATCCCTGCAACTTGGGTCCATTATAGTAGCCCCCTACATCAAAGTGGCAATGTGCCTTGTTTGGTGTGAAAATTTAATAAAAAACTAGTAAAACCAAACAGGAAAACCATGTAAAAAAAATAAATTTATTGGACTTAAAGGGTTGGAATCGGATAAAAAAAATTCCAACTCCAACTCCTAGTACTCTTAGAAATCAGACTCCGACTAAAAGCTCCAACTCCTTCCAACTCTGTAACCCTGTATGTAATATTGCCAATGTCCACAAAAATACAGCATACTCTTGTAATGCTAATAATAATCTACCTTACCCCCACTAATAACCATTGTAGAGGCAGGATTTTAAAGTTTTGATATTATGCTCCCAGACAAGGGGAAAATAGTGGAATTGTCTCCTATTTAATGTTGCAGGACCCAAATTTAGCTTGGAAGTCCGGAAGGAGACAAAGGCATTTTAATAGTCTCCAAGAAAAGTCCTAGCATTGTCACTGAGAATTGACTCCAGAACATCATGTGCATTTGTAAATCTAACTAGGGCCTGAAAAAAAAAGGGGGGGGGCAAGATACTCATGTCTGGAACCCTAACCTCAATTTACACTTCAACAAATGAACAGCAACATACATTTTTTTCTCAGTTCCCTTCCTTCACCCAAAAATATCCTTTGAAAGCAACTCAAATTCAAGACGAGAAGTTGGCAGGTTGGCCATGTTACCTGGCAGCACAGGCCTCGAATTGTATTTATTACACGTAGTACAAGAACTTAAGCAACTTACCTGCCGCCTTTGAGGGACCCAATAGCCCAGACATCTTAACTCTGTTAGGGTTGACCCTACACCAAGATGAGAACACTTAAGATGGCAGTCCAATATTATGAAGCATGTCAGATGATTGTCCATGCCTATACTTACTTCATAAGTAAACTAGGAAGATATGTCCAGTCATCACTTCAATGGATCAACCTTTCCTCATTCAGAAAAAGATCAAGTGCCTGAACAAGATTAGGTGTTGGGTTTCCCGTGGGATCCCAGAAATAATTTAAGTCTGTAGTAAGTTCCTGCTGTTTAGTTTTTAAGTAATTTCATAATTTTCTTCCCTTTTCCTTGTCAAGCCAATGAATCAGAAGACTAAAAAGGTTACTTTCAACAAGTGGGTAAATGTTGAGAACTGCTTCAAGGAGATTACTGAAGTAGACATCTCATTCATAATCACTGTGAAATCGATTGATCTGCACCGATCATCAAGACAGGGCAAGTCCTGCTCTGGCCAAGTCAAGACACGGCCACACAACCAAGATGGACCGTGATACCAAAATTCAAAGTTATCTTGAAACTTTTTCATTGTTAATCCATTGATGATTAAATTCAATGGATTCTCAGTAGTAGAAACATACTCGAAAATTGGTTTGATGCCATATTCGGTTTCCAAATCAAGGTTCATTTGCAAAATATCTTTTAGGCTATTTCTTGCAAAAATACTTTTACTGGTCATGGTTTGAGATAAAATCCGCAAGAGCACTACATGAGCATCTGTTGCTATACAACATAGTAGGCAAGATAAACAACCATCAGTCTTAAAGTGAGTAATGTTTTATCATCCATTGGCACAATCCATGCTTTGGCAAAAACTTCTGACTGACAAACAATATAGATTTAGACAAGCCCGTTCCACAGCTGACATCCTCACTGTAATCTCTGAACATATATGATTCACTGGACAAAGCGGGGGAGGGCAGAGCGGTAGCTCTAGATATATCTAAGGCTTTTGACAGGGTATGGCATGAGGGTCTCCTCAGGAAAATTAAATCATACGGTATCACTGGTAGAATACTTAACATAATTAAATCCTTCTTAGATAAAAGAAAAATCCAGGTTGTCCTCGACGGTCGTACATCTAAACAATATGATATAAATGCGGGAGTGCCCCAAGGGTCTATCCTTGGACCTCTATTGTTTCTAATATTTATTAATGACCTCCCCGACAAAACTGCCGAGATGGGTATATATGCTGATGGTACCACGCTCTATAACAGGCATGACAGGAAAACAGACTGGAATGTGGTTCTGGATCCCGATTTAGATCATGGGGTTAATACCACAAGGGCAACTAACCAGAACCGGGATGTTAAGGCATTTTGAGGCTTTATCGACAAGTTTGATCTTGTCGATAAATTATCCTGTATCTCTATAAGGCCACCATTTGCCCATGTATGGAGTATTGTTGTCATATTGGGACTGGTGCATCTGCTGCTAGTCTCTCGCTCCTAGACAAGGTTCAAAGAGAGTCGCCAATCTGATAGGACCTGAACTGGCATCTAAGCTTCAGCCTCTGTCCCATCGACGAAACGTTGCATCCCTCTGCCTGTTCTACAAGTATTTTAATGGTGAATGCTCTGACGAACTGCAGACACTTGTACCCCCACGATGTAGACACTCTCGACAAACCTGACAGGCAGCTAAATCCCACCCCCACAGTAGAGATCCCTAGATGTAAAAGATCTCCTACTCCAGTAGTTTCTACCCCAGAACCGATAGACTCTGGAATTCCATTCCAGGTCCCTGCTTCCCTGACTGTACTGATGTGCAGAGGTTCAAGTGTAACGTGAACCAACATCTTGCTGCCCAAATCCCAACATAGTGCCCCAGTAGTTGCTGCCCCTGATAGTAGCCCCCTACACCAAAATGGCAATGTGCCTTGTTTGGGGTAAAAAAAAAAAAAAAAAAAAAAAAAAAAATCAAAGCAGATATTTTTGTTCTGAACATAGTAAGCAGCAAAGTCATGTTTCTTAAGAGACATCACAGAACAAATACATTTCTCTGGCTTGGTTCCTTTCTCGAAATTTCGATAGGTCCTCTGCAAGATTCTTCAAAGAGGACTGAAACTCTGAATAGACTTTCCTATTCCAAATCAAACCCAGCTTCCACAATTCTCTCACGATAACCTTACTTCTTGTAGTCACTAGCAAACAGAGACAAAGGATCAAATATTTTTGCTGATTTTGAAAGAATCTGCCTCTTGATAGATACAGTGATGATCATATTTATTGGCACGGTAAAATAAAAGTTAAATTTGTCTAATAAATTCTAAAAAAGGGATTAAATTAAAGAAAATAACAAAGTATATTATGTATTTTTAACTGGCCTTTCCGATGCAGCAATCGGATTTTAGAAAAAATAAATAACAAAGGAACAACAAACATAATTGCAAAAAACCCTTGTTCAAAATTATTGGCACGATTTATTTAATAATCAATTGTATAGACTTTTATAGTCGCTTTTCATAGTTTACAACCAAGTTGTTGCACTCTTCAGTAGTAATTTTAGCCCACTCTTCCTGACAATAATCCTCCAATTGAATAAGATTCTTAGGCTTCCTTTGCATTACCCTCAATTTTAATGTTCTCCATAAATTTTCAATTGGATTAAGGTCTGGGCTTTGTGATGGCCACTCCAAAACATTAATATGATTGTCCTCAAGCCATTTCTTAGTCAGTTTAGCCGAATGCTTTGGGTCATTATCTTGCATGAACCACCAACGACGACCAAGTGAGAGCTCTTTAGCAGAGTCTTTCAGGTTTTCATCCAATATTTTAACATAATCTTCCTTTTTTATGCTACCTGTGACCTTAACAAGTCGCCCTGGTCCAGAGGCAGCAAAGGATCCCCAAAACATCAAACTGCCTCCACCGTGCTTCACTGTGGGTATGGTGTTCTTAGGCAGGAAAGCTTCGCCAGATTTTCTGTAAATATAAGACACTTTATTATGGCCAAATAACTATTTTCGTTTCGTCAGTCCATAGAACACGTTTCCAGAATGCAACATCTTTATCAATATGACGTTTTGCAAAGGCTAGCCTTGCTTTCAGGTGCATAGGCTTCAATAAGGGAGTCTTTCTCGGACGACATGCTTTTAAACCAGCTCTCTTCAAAACTCTACCAACTGTATGTCGAGATACATTCACTCCAGAGGTGCTCTGTTCATCAACAATCTCCCCAACAGAGATCCTTGGGTTTTGTTTTACTTGTCGAACAATTTTCCGTTCATCTCTTGGGGAAAGAATCCTTTTTCTCCCTCTACCCTCTAAACTCATAACGTGGCCTTGCGATTTGAACTTGTTTATTATGGCTCTAACAGTGGATTTGGGAAGGTTTAGCTTCTTTGAAATCTTATCATAGCCCTCCCCATTGGTATGGCATGCTACAACAAGCTTCCTGACGTCTTTGCTGTGTTCCTTAGTTTTAACCATGGCGATTGAAAATTATAATTTAGTCACTTATAATAGTTTAAATAAATCGCTATCTAAAAATTATCTGAAAAAAATTATTCACTGAATTAGCGTTAAACAAGCATAATATGGCTATAAAAAAGTTCAGAAAGCACGTAAACCGGAAATTGATTGATATTATACTGATACTAAAAGAAAAACAAAGCCGTGCCAATAATTTTGAACAAGGGTTTTTTGCAATTATGTTTGGTGTTCCTTTGTTATTTATTTTTTCTAAAATCCGATTGCTGCATCGGAAAGGCCAGTTAAAAATACATAATATACTTTGTTATTTTCTTTAATTTAATCCCTTTTTTAGAATTTATTAGACAAAATTTAACTTTTATTTTACCGTGCCAATAAATATGATCATCACTGTATATTTGCATCACATCTGACAGGGGCAATGTACAGTTTTTCTGAAAGAGGATCGTACTGGTATCCGAGCACCATCTCCCATCTGCCCTCATGAGCACTCAATGTACCATCCCTTCTCATTTCACTCCTACGGCCATCACAATTGGTGTTACAGGACTGCACCACAAACCCACCTTCTTGCAAACACTTCTTAATCTGAGAATATAGTCCTATAAGCTTCACTGGGTCAGACTGTCACCACAAGGTTACTGACATAAAATTTGTTCTCCATCACTGCTCAACATTTATCTAAAGAGTGCTAGGTAGCATGAAACTTCATGATACTCCAATATAAGGGGCTGGAAATGAACCTAAAAATCAGAGTCAAATAGCAAAAACATTTAAGGCGATCACCATCCTTAACAAAAAAACCTGTTCTTGTCCTCCTCCAGGGCAAGGTGAATCATCAAGAATGCAAGCAAGATAAATTTGTTGGACCTGGATGACATCAATAAGTCCATGTCTCCTGTCATGTTCAGTGAAACTAAGCCACTGGCCTTCAGGCTACAATTAAATACTGACCTGATCTTCATAGTTGCCTCTGGATCTGCCTTAAAAATGGGTTGATGTGGGGAAGAGGTGCCCCAACACCACCCCAGCCTCCTCCCCCAATGTAAACAGAAAACAGTAAAATCTCTTAAAAATGTTAAATGGTATTCTAATCGGCAAATATTGGCACGTTACTTACAGAAAAACGGTTAATTAAACTGCAGAAGATCCTGTTAAGCCACACAAGTTCTTTAATTGATCCCCTCCCCTCAAAAAAAAGAACGAAAAACAATGTTTGGTGCTTATGTTTTTGTAAACCGCATTAAAAACTAAGCAAGAACCCCCCCCCCCCCAAGTACTATAATGTATTTTTTTTTCCAAGTTTTGGGTACTTCACGGGGAACGTGGACCCTGCGTAAACGGCGTTTTCTTTCACTTTCAGACATTATTTTTAATCACATCTGTATTTATTTTATTTTTATTTCTTTGGGTAAATTTGATTCATATTTTTTAATTTTATATTATTTTTTTGTTAAATTAATTTTTCACACATATTCAAATAATACTTTGGCCTCAAATAGTAACTTCAAAAAGTTTTTGTGATTAAATAAACCAAAGAAAACGTTTTGCACATGGGCTTTGAGGGAGCAATCATTAAATAATGTGAGAAATTCCACATTCAACCACCATTTTTTTTTTTACATAGGGGGGTCACCACTAATCAAGGCCCGAAGGTCACTCAGGGATAGGGGTTATTGCATGTACAGTAATCAATGAGATAGTATTGTAATTGTAGTAATCATTAGTATTGGAGGTTTGATAGAGTGTCTTACTTAAGGGGGTGGTTTGTCAGAAGTTTGTTTATGTTGAACTTGAAGACATCCAAGTTGTAGTCAGGTGAGAAACAGGCAGAGAGTTCCACTGGCATGCAGTTCTAAGAAAGAAGCTTTGCTCATGGAATCTACGTTTGGATTTAGGCACAGATAAAGAGTGGGGAAAATTATTGACAGTAGTTTCAGACAGACGGGTGTTTCTCGTGAAAGATTGGCGAGGGGGGACAAGAGATTGAAGCTCAGACGAGCACCTGCCATGGAAATAACGATAAGACAGACTTGCAACGTCTCTTCTGTGGGAAAGAGGTTGCAGGGAAGAGAAAAGGGCATCCCCCACTAAACCACAAAGTCTTGTACTCTGTCAAGGCAGGATAGGCTGTTTTTAGCAGCTCCTGCCTAGATGTGGCAGCAGTACTCCATCCTTGGACGTACTTGGCTTTTATACAGATAGAGAATTGCATCAGTAGTGAGATATCTCCTGGAGCGGTAGAAGGATCCCACCATTTTCACAACATCCTTGGCAACAGACTTGATGTACATGTTCCATTTCAGATCAGGAGTAAAGGTCAAACCCAGAAGCTTGTCAAAACATGGAGACTCCCCAAGACGAGAGCCATCCATTTCAATTGATGCCAGATTGGGATCAGAGCGTTGATGATGTAAAGATAGAAGCTTGGTTTTGGATGCATTAAAAGTGACCAGCCACCTCTTCCCCCACTGTACCACGCGCTCAAGATCAGAGGAGAGAGAATCAGAGAGAACTTTGTCATTTACAGCCTTTGATGTGTTGCCATAGATGGTCGTGTCATCAGCATAGATGTCAACGAATGATTTAAGTATGTGTTTTGGGAGATCATTGATGTAGATCAGGAAGAGAGTTGGACCCAGGATGGACGCCTGAGCGACTCAGCATTAATACCGTGGGTTTCTGATTTCTGCCCGTCAACCACTACACTTATGAACCTATCGGAGAGAAATGATTTAATAATTGAGAAAACATTTCCAGTGATACCGTAGCTGGAAATCTTGTGAAGTAGGCCCTTATGCCATACCTTATCGAAGGCCTTTGATATGTCAAGAGCAATTGCCCTGAAAAGGAAACATTTAAGAGATTCACTAATCCTATGAGATACAACTGTTAACACATCTGCTGTAGATCTTGCAGAGCGGAAACCATATTGCATGTGACTAAGAAGGTTGTTTCTGTTGAGGTGGTTGACTACTTCTTTATTTAATATAGATTCCAACAACTTATTCATGACACACAGGAGACTTATTGGTCTGTACTGAGAGGGAGATGACTTTTCACCTGAATTCTTAAATACAGGGTATACTGATGAGGTTTTCTAGGGTGTTGGAAAGTACTTCTTAAGGCAACGCTTAAAAAGTTTTGTAAGTAGGGGGGCAAGTTCTGGTTGGAGCTTTTTCAGCATTATAACTGGAATGCCGTCAGGGCCAGTTGCTTTACTGGAATCAAGATTCTTGATTAGCTTGGCGACCTCACGCACAGATATTTGTATGTTGCATAGCGTGTTGTCTGTTATAGGGGGAAATACGGGGAGTTGATGGCCTTTGTCGCATAGAGTAGAATTGACTGCAAAGTTCTTGGCAAATAGTCTGGCTTTGTCTGATGCTGACAAGATGACCTCAGGTCCATTGATGATGGTTGGGATAGAATGCACACTTCTGCTCAGGATCTTGTTTGCTATTTGCCAAAACTGGTGGGAACCAAGCCGCTGCTCAGCTACTTTAGATTTAACGGACTGAGCATATAGCTCTCTTGCATTTTTTATTACTCTTTTACAGTGGCTGCTGGCATTCCTGAAAGCAGCTTTAGTCTCAGTACATCTATTACGTTGGTAGCTATGGAAAAAGTGATTTCTGTGTGCGATGGCAGCAGCACATTCTGGGGAGAACCATGGCTGGCTGTTAGGTTTTTGTTGGAATTTTTTTGATGGTATGAATCTGTCTATACCTACAATTAACCATTCTTCACTGGTGAAGAAGTAATAACTTTAGTGTTACGTATTAACTTTAGACTAGCTAGAAGTAATGCACACTTTAGAGAGAGAAAAAAAAAAAAAAAGTTTTTGAGTTCAGATAATATGCAAATATAATTTGGTAAATGCTCAATTTCATGGGAGACTTTTTTTTTCTCGTTTTAAATATAAGAAAAAAGTATTGGTTAATAATAGATATTTGACAAACATTTAGGAGAGAGATAAAAAGAAAACAAGACAAGTATTCAGGATTAAAGTCAAACCTGGAATAAGAAAAAAACAAAAACAAAGTAAAACATGCTAGTGTTTTTAGGTTAGCATATTTCAAAGTTATGAGTAGAAAAGTTTCTTAGCTTTGGGGTCCAGAGTTCTTTCTTTTAGGGCGCCTACATGGTTTAGTAGCCAGTCTGTGATTGGTTTAAACTTGAATGTGTCAGGTGATTTGACTTGGCACCTTTCTTGTATTCATGCGTTTATTTTTCAGAAAGAACACTGAACAATACACTCAAACCAGCGATTTCCTCACTAGGGAGCCAAGACAATTCCTTCATGGACACCAAACAGTGGTGACCGAAGGACATATCTCTACAAGCAGAAACAACTTATTTTGCTGAACCTATTCAAACCAAGGAAGACATTCTACTACTGTTCAGCATGTTATCATTCGATCATTGGATCTTATCTTATTTCTTCTTGGGTCCCATTATGCCTGATTATAAGCGCCTTCATTCCCGCCGTGTTCTCCAGGATTTTCAAGGAACAACGAACTACCATTCCAACAATAGGAATTCATACTAAAGGCTCCATGCGTATGGGGGCAAATCGGGCCACCGTTTTTGCAAAGGACTATACTAGAACCGAAGAACTTTCATTGCTGTTATTTGTGAATAAATTTTGAATTTAAAGGTATGGCTTTTGTGGAATTCATTTGCTTCTGCAGGGAGGAAATTGAGTGTGTAGGAAAGAAATTTCTTACAATAAAAAGTACTGTTTACGCAGGATCCTCGTTCCCCATGAAGTACCAAATTTTGTTTGAGATAACTTTTTCTTCGAATTTTAACTTGTCCGCCAATAATAATATAAAAAAAATTTGAAAATTCTATGTTCTGAAGAAAAAAAAAATGTCTTTCAACATTACATCCCCTACCCACTTGGAGTGCTTTTCTTTTTCGTATAATTTTAAATGTTCCACAAAAGATTCGTACGCCATGTGAAAAGGCAGTTTGCTACGTGAAGGTTAGGAACTTAGGCAAGCACTGCCAAATGAATGTGAAAAATTGTGAAAAAAGGAGCGCATGATTCCGTGACGTCAGACTTGTGTTAACTATACAAACTATGGAAAGCAGAAGCGACTTAATGATTTTTTTTTAACTTTTGTTTATCTTCTTCAAACTGCAATTATGTTATAATTTTTTGTTAGGTTTTAAGATTTACACAGTTTAATGATTAATGAAACATTTGTATATTAAATATGAGTGTTAATGCACTTACTGATCCGATCTATTTTTTAAATCGTATTTCCAAGTTTAATCACAGTTTTATGGGTTTTTTATTCAACTGTAAAGTACAGAATAGGTACAAAACACCCTCCCCTCTCCATGTTAAGAATGGCTTTTTAAATAATAAGTTATTATTTCAGCACGGTGCACTGCATGGAGTACCTAAATATGAAATACGGTTTTACTGAATGTTCATTTGCTTAACTACGGCTTCCATATTTTGTTCGGTAAAAAGAGACAAATAAAATATGAGGGGGGGGGGGCTACAAAATGCTTAATATTTGTGCAATAATATTTTCAAATCGGTTTTAATCTGGAGATTAAATAGCTGACAAGAGCCATGTTTATATTAAAACGTTTTTTTTTTTTTAATTTAAACACAATTAATTAAAAATGTTGTAACGGAACATTTTAAAATAATGGAATTTTAATCATTTTAATCTTTTAAAAATTAATTAATGTTTACTAAGTTTCTTTTTCTTGGCAATTCAACTGATAATAATATATATTAATTTGAGAAAACGTTATTAAAAAACATTAAATTTATATCATTTTTTGGTAAATATGAAGAATTACTCCACCCTTGAAGATTCCTTTAAAATTACCACTCTTACAGGGTTTCGGGTTCGCTGAAAACAAAATTAACGGTTAAAATTACGGCAAACGAGTAGTTTCCAAGATATGAAAAAAATGTTAGTTTAAAAAAGTGGGGGATCACTTTTCCATAATAATTTAACGTAAAATAAGCACCCACTCTGTGGCCACGATTTTTTTTGGGGGGGGGGGGGCTTTTAACGTGGAGGATCTTTCAAATTATAACGTTCTCTTAAATTTTTCTTCTACACCAAAAATAGCTGAATAAGGAGAGTTTTACTCTGACAGAAGAGTATGGTAATAGAATGTTGTAATTGAAAAGTCATTAAATAAACTTTTTTTTAAAAAATCCTGCTAATATGAAAGTTAAGTCCGTTATCAACGATAATCCGCAGAAAAAAAAAAAAAAAAAAAGAAGAAAACGTGAATTTTAGGGCAGAGGCGAAAGCTCGTTCAGGTGCGCCGATTTTTTAAAATCGTAATATTTATTAAAAGAAAGTGCCGGAAAAAAAAAAAAAAAAAAAAAAGCATACCTTATGAAAAACGTATAATATCGAAAAAAAATATCTAAGCCATAAAATAGATGTACTTACCCCAGTGCTAACTTCTTTGTCCATCCAATTATTGGAAGGTAAATCAAACATCTCGCTAGGGACGAAGGAATTGTTAAAATTGCTGGTCATCGTCATCATAGAAGCCATGTTGAAAATTGTCTTCCTGTGTGGTTTTCAATATTATCTCCCCTTAATAGCATCAGCAGCAGTGTTTCCAAGCCAACTTAAAAGAAATAATAAAAAAAAAAAAAACTCGCTAGATCAAGAAAAAGAAATCTCCAAAAAATCGCTAGATTTTTACTTTTGCTATCTGAAATTTTCAAAAGCCGCTAAGTTGAAACAAAGTATCTCTAAAATAAAGAAAAAAAAAGAAGAAAAAAAATACTATATTTTACCAGTGTTGCCAATTTAGCGATTTTCCCGCTAGATCTGGATATTTAGTTTGAAATCTAGCGGCTAGCGTTTTTCTTTTCCTAAAAAATATGTATATCTATCTGATGTGTATCCGCAGAAATCTATATATCTGATGTGTATCCGCAATTTTAGATTAAAAAATAAGGAAAAGCGTTTGAAAATATTTTAAAACATAAACTAATTCAAGTATGTAGAAAAGTAGCATTTATTGCCTTCGGTTATAATTATTTAGTGACTATTTTTTTAATCATTTTTTTTCGTTCAACCATTCTTAAAATATTTTTCCAAATACATTTTATTGAAGGAATGGGGGCGGTGTTCCAGCCTAGATAGTTTAAAATAAGATCTAGGCAGTCCCCTTAATTTAAAAAAATATCTATTCACTTGGTATAAATGTACAAAAGTTAACAGATGAACATTGTAAAAAGCAACAACAACTGTGGGGGTCGTCAGGCCTTTTTAGGAACTAACTTCCTCCACAAATAAATAAAAAGAAAAAGAAGAAGACTTACATGCAAAACAAATGGAGGTTTATTCACAGAAACCAACCATTAACAAATAAAATATAATTCTCTTTATAATGAGTTCAGAAGTCCTTTTTAAGTGTTCGTATAAAAAAAGGAGAATGTCTTTTTTTGTTGAACTGTTCATATGTTAAAACATGTTAAGAGAGGCAATAGGTAATTGTCGTTTATTTATGTTTGTTATTATAAGTAATTGATAAACAAGTTGTGGTTTTATTTGATATAGAACTTTATTACATATTTACATAGGAAGAGAGATTGAAGGTACGTGTGTATAGGTCTACGCCATGTTGTCGAATACGACAACATGGCGTAGACCTATACACACGTACCTTCAATACGGTTTACATCAATATTCATACGCCATGATTTCCTTGTTACGCGTATGAAAGTAGTTCTATGATAACACTACATCCCCCTTACCAGAAGGAAGAAAAGTAGTACACATTGTTCAGATGTTTATTGTTTAAATCTGTTTGGCCAATGGATTTCACGGCCATGTCTTGTTATGTTTGGTGTGTGTTTCTTAGTGTTTATTTGGTTTGAGATGCTTGTGTTAGGGAGTCCAGATTGAGATTGGGTTTGGTCACTGAAGTGAACATGTTTATGGGTTGCTTTTCCATCTGCTCTGATATGGACTCTGTTACGTCTTTTTGACGATCCATCTGGCAATTTGAGGATGTACAATCTAGGTTCTGTACATTTGCTGAGAATTGTTGCTGGTTTCCATTTTCCAGTTTGGTTATCCCACATACATACGTGTTGTCCAGGGACAAGTGCTGGTAAGTCATGGGCTGTTTTATCGTGATAGATTTTTTGTATATCCTGTCTGTGCTTTAGTTCTTCATGGATATGGTCACAGTTGGGAAATCTGTGATTCGTGATTTTTGCAATCAGGTTCGATTTCATGATGCGACTGTTTAGAAGTTCAGCTGGGCTTGGAAGTTTGTGGCTGATAGCCGTTGTTCTTAAACACAGCATTGCAAGGTTAATATCTCTTCCTGCTTGCTTTGCTTTGACTATTGTTCTTTTAATGGTTTGAATCTGTCGTTCAATGAAACCATTTGATTTAGGAAACCTTGGAGATGATGTGATATGATCGAATTGCCATTGTTGAGCAAATTCTTTAAATGCTTCACTGGAGTACTGTGGTCCGTTGTCACTAATAACTCTGGTGGGAATACCATGTTCTGAAAATATCTGCTTCATTGTTGATATGACCATGTTGCTTGTGGCCATGCCATTCATTTTCCGTATGATTGGGAATTTACTATAATAATCAGCAATTATGAGGTATTCCTGGTCGTTACAGTGGAACAAGTCAGTGCCAACAACTTCCCATGCTCTGCTAGGGATGTCGTGTGGTTGTAACGTTTCTTTTGATTGTGCTGGGAGGTTTTCCTGGCATATTGAACACTTTTTGATCATGTTCTCAATATCAGTGTTAATTCGCTCCCAGTAGACAGTATCTCTAGCTTGCAGATGTGTCTTTTCGATACCTTGATGGCTGTAATGTAGTTGGTCCAGGATAGTTTTCTGCTGATTTTCAGGGATAATAATCCTTGAGCCTTTCATGATTATGCCATCACTGACAGATAACTCATCTCTGTATGACCAGTATGACCGAATTATCGGTGGTACTTCCTTAATTGAGTCTGGCCATCCTGTTGTTATGGTTTCATGTAATTGGTTGAGTATTGGATCAGACTTTGTTTCCTTTTTTATTTCATTCAGGCGTTCGCTCCTGAATCTCACCAAGTCAACTCGAATATCTAAGTCGATCATGTCAGTGTTTTGAGTACTGGGGAGACGACTTAGTGTATCAGCTATAGTCATTTCTTTGCCTAGTATGTATTCTATTTGTATCTGGTATCCCTATAATTTGGTCATCATTCGTTGTAGCCTAGGAGGTGCACTGGTCAGTGGTTTCTGTAGTATCTTGACCAAGGGTTTATGGTCGGTGTGTACCTTGAACTTCCGTCCATATAGGTAGACATGATACCTGTACACACCAAATACAATTGCTAGAAGTTCCCTTTCTATGCACGAATACCGTTGCTCGGCGTCTGTTAAAGATTTTGACGTGTATGCAATAGGTTTTTTGTTTTGCATTAATGCTGCTCCAAGTCCTTTTAAACTCGCATCAGTTTGCAGTATTGGTACTTCATTCGTGTCGAAGTATGTTAGTGTGGAGTCTTTGGTGATTATTGTTTTAAGCATCTCAAAGCATACCTTGTGATGCTCTTCCCAGAGAAAAGGTACGTCTTTTTTCAACAAGCCTCTTAATGTATGTGTCTTGTCAGCTAAATTTGGTATGAATGGTGATAAATATGTGACAAGGCCTAAGAATTCTTGTAGTTCTTTTTTGCATGTTGGATATGGCATGTCTTGTAAGTCTTTAAGTTTTTCTGGGTCTGGGCTAACACCATTTTCACTATATATCATTCCAAAGAAAGATATATTTTTTGATTTTATTTTGCATTTTGCTGAATTAAACACAAGACCATTTTTTGCAGCTACTTGCATGAGCCTGTATAAGATCTTATCATGCTCTTTGTCTGTTTTACTATAGACAACAATATCGTCTGTAATTCCAATTGCTCCGTCAACTTGTTCGAGTATCTGGTCCATTTTCATTTGGAAAATGTCCTGGGATACACTTAACCCAAATGGTAACCTCTGGAAACAGTATCTGCCAAAAGGGGGATTGGAATGTCGTTAGCAGCTGAGATTCCTGATCCAAATGTATGGACCAATAACCAGCTTTGGCATCAAGTTTAGAGAACAGCTTGGCACCTGCAAAGTGGTGTGTTAGCTCCTCCACTGTAGGGGTTGCGTGGTGTGGTCTCTTTAGCGCAATGTTAAGGCGTCTTGGGTCTAGACAGATTCTCAGGCTTCCATCTTTCTTGTGTGAATAAGCTAGGCTGGAAACCCAGTCTGTTGGCTCTGTGACTTTTCTAATGATCTTGTTGCTGACCATTTTGTCTACTTCCTGTTTTATGTTGTCCTTTAGGGCAATTGGGGTTTTTTTGGTGGGTCAATGTGAGGTTGTACGTTTTTGCTCGTTGTTAACCTGACATGTCCAGGCATAGAGCCTATTTTGTCGAATTGATCTGGATAGATCTGTACCAAGTCTTCGATTTTGTTGATTGGTTTGACTATATTTTGTTCTTTCACTGTGCAGTGAAGAGTGACCATTTTCAGTATTTCCAGTGATGGTAATCCTAGAATCGCTGGTCCATTTACATCTACTATATAGAAGGTGCTTTCGTGCCAATCAGGGGTTTGGTAGTTGCATGGTATACTGATATTGCCATAGCACTTTATCGGTGTTCCATTGTAGGCTATTAATTTTTTGTCCTTACTTTGTTTTTTTAGTTTTGGACAGTTATCAGTAGTTAATTTCTCAGGAAACATTCTACGGAATGTAGAAATTGGTAATGTATTACCTTGGGCTCCAGTATCGACTTTAATTCGTAGTCTGTGAGTCCCGTTTCGATTAGGTAATTTTATATTTATATAAGCGAAGGCTTCATCTCTCTGTGTTTGAGAGGGTGTGTTAATGGTGGAAAAAGTTAAATTTTCGAATTGTTCATTTAGTTCCTGGCTGTTGTTCCTGGATAATATATCAGTTTGGATGAAGTGTTTTTTCTTGGTCTGGTTCATGTTTAATGATTTTTGTTTTCCACGGTCTCTGTTTTGTGATCTTGACCTTGATCTTCTGTTATATAAACATACTGTTGCCCAGTGGTTATATTTCCCACACGTTTTGCATTTGGAACAAAATGCTGGGCATGCTTCACGTCGACGTTCGTGACTTTTTCCGCAATTAAGGCAGTTGTTTGTCTTTCTATTTTGTTTATATTTTTTAATTGCTTGTATGTCAGTATTGGTGCTATTGTCCTCCCCGTTATTGGTGTTTAACATCTCTCTAAGCTGTTTAATATGTGCGTTTGTTGCCTCATACGTTTTACCAATTCGGATGGTTTCATCCAGTGTTAGCGTATTATCTTTTCGTAATAGTTCTTTCTGGAATTCGACAATTGGGGTACTCACAATAATTAGTTCTATAATTCGCTGTTCTTGTTCAGTGTCGGTTAGTGAGCATTTTAACGTAAGTTGACGACATCTATTGACGAAGTCGTCTATTGTCTCATTTTGTTTTTGTTTATAAGACATTAATTTTAGTCTATTAATCCTAAAGTTTTCTTTGGGTTCTAAATGCTCCAAGAATTTATTAAAAATAGTGTCGGGAGAACGTTTTTCCTCATCTGTTAATTTCCAAGTGTTAAATTTTTTGAGACCTTCGTTGCCGGTCTTTAGCAGTATGTAATTCACTTGTTGGTCGGTTTTTATTTTGTTTATAGCAAAATATAGTTCTAACCTCTGTTTAAAAAGTTTAAATGTTTCCGCTGGATTTGGCATTTCCCAGTCCATAAACGGAATAATGTCATTATTGGTAGACATTATTATTAACGGCTATGTATTTTTTCAATAAACAGAAAATTCAATATGTCTGCCAATGTGCGAAAATCCACAGGTGTTTACGGGAACACATATGATAACAACAGTTGACAAAAATTCAAAATGTCTGCTATTGTGCGAAAATCCACACGTGTTTACGGGAACACATACGATAACAACAGTTGACAAAAATTCAAAATGTCTGCTATTGTGCGAAAATCCACACGTGCTTACGGGAACACATACGACAATAACAGTTGGCAAAAATTCAAAATGTCTGCTATTGTGCAAAAATTCACACGTGTTTATAGCATATACGAGAATGACAGCAAAGTTTTATAAAATGCACAGGTTGGTAAATTAATGAAAATTGGTTTACATGCCTTGTTTTGTCTTCTGTAAACATATTTTTCCTCTCGTATCTGTTGTCGAAGCTTTTTTTTTTTTTTTTTTTTTTTTTTCAACTGTTGTAATGTTTGGTATCACTTTCACTGCCACCATGTCGTTTATTTATGTTTGTTATTATAAGTAATTGATAATCAAGTTGTGGTTTTATTTGATATAGAACTTTATTACATATTTACATAGGAAGAGAGATTGAAGGTACGTGTGTATAGGTCTACGCCATGTTGTCGAATACGATATGTATTAGGCGGTTTACATCAATATTCATACGCCATGATTTCCTTGTTACGCGTATGAAAGTAGTTCTATGATAACACTACAGTAATGTTCGCCTGTGAAATTGTATGAAGCGCGCAGAGCGGTGAAAATGGAAGAGTGATAGTAACACGCGTGGAACGTCCGAATGAGAGTGTAGTCGAGAGAGAGATTTGATGTTTGTGTGTGCTTAAATACTATTTGGACCGGCTCCCAGCGAGCTTAAGAAGAAAAGTTTAGAAAAATGTCCTTAGAGAAATCCCATTGGACGGAAACATCACATGGGGTGCTCTGTACTACGTCCGCTCATTTTGAGTCGATTTAATATATAAGGCTACGCTGGAATTTGCGTGGGAGTTATTTTTTATTTTTCACGCACCAACATAATCATAATCATACTGCGCGCCTAAATTGTATTTATTTTTATAACAATTTTTAATCCGAATCTTAACCGTGTCAACTGGCACAATACTCCCCCCAGATTGAAAAAAGAAAAAAAAATTTTTTTTTTTTTTTTTTTAATATGTAATGTATTCCTTGAAATGTTTCGGCCAGTGGACTTTCCTACCTGTTTTTGTCATAGGTTTGATGTTCCCGTCATTTTCTGCTGGACTCCCATGTTCTAAGGGAATTTGTTCTGGTGGGGAAATTGTCTGAGGGTATTCCTCAATGTATGCTGGTTTAATTCGGTCGATCGCGATGTTGTCTTTTCTGTCTTTCCTTTGGACAGTAAAATATTTTTCACTTCTGTCCAAAACTTGGTATGGTCCTGTGTAATTTGGACAAAATGGCTTTTTGACTGTATCATTCCTAATAAATACATATTTGCATGTGTGAAGGTCATTCGGCATATATGTTTGTTTGTCAGCCCTCCTGGTGGGTGTAAATTTGAGAGAAGACATTTTGCTCTTTAATTCCGTCACAAATGTAGCTGTGGGTGAAATGTCTGTGTATGCATTAAAATATTGGGACGAAGTAAAGAATAGATACCCTGTAGCAGACAACACCGCCTGGCGGTGCCAGGTGCACAATTCAACTAACACCGGTGATTCGACCTTGACATTGGCACAAGCACACGGCGTCGGTTGTTTGTAAACACGTCAAATAGCAAACATGCTAGAATATTCACCAGCATTTTTTTAAAAATATATTTACAAAACCTTTGAAGATTTAAAAGAAAAAGTATATATTTACAAAACATTTTTTTAAAATAAGTAACAAAACGAACGTATTTAAATAAAAGATATTTAAATAAACGGGTGTCTCTTTCTGTTTTGGATTTTTGCAACCAAGATTGATTTTTATGTGCCGTGTTTTGGGGGGTTCTGTGTGCGTTTTTAAGACAATTCAATATTTATTCTTTAAAACATTAACTTCAGTGACAATATATTTTCAAAATAATATTTTTAAATATTACATTTTTACGAATATTCGCGAGCAAGATTTAAAAAAAAAAAAGACGAGGTGTTTTTTTTTTTTCAATTAAATTATAAACTTTATTTGAACTTTCAACAAACTTTTACAGGCAGTTTTTTTTTTAAATAAAAATTATAAAAAGATTTCTATCTTGTGATACTACATTTCATCTTTATAAAAATAAAAGTTATAAAAAGATGTGAATAAAATAATATATTTTTTTTTATCTCAATTGTTTATACTTGTGATTTTATTATGCATAAAAATTGCCTCGGCCTAAAAGGATTTCTCCTTCACTGACCACCGACATACATCGCACTGTAAATAAATATTGAATTGTATCAAAAATGCACAAAAAAGAAATGGCCAAAACCGTATAGAATGAACCTTTTTTTATAAGTTTTATTCAAACAGTCTTTATTTGAACTTAATGGACTGTTGTTTTTTTTATTATTTATTAACTGTTTTATTCTTTTTATCAAACAAAAATAGAACTTTTATAATGAAATATATATTATGGACTGTTTTTCAAACATCGAAATTTTAAAATTAAAGTTTTATTTAAAACAAAAAAAAAGACAAGGTGTTTTTTCTTTTCGAGATATTTTTTTTCACCATTTATTACTTTGAAATTTTATTCAACAATGAAATGATAAAAAAAAAACTTTTCGTTAAATATATTTTTAAAAAATTATTATAAAATATCCATAAAGTCTATTTTTATGTCTGTAAAAGTTTGTTGAAAGTTCAAATAAAGTTTATAATTTAATTGAAAAAAAAAAAAACACCTCGTCTTTTTTTTTTTTTTTTTAAATCTTGCTTGCGAATATTCGTAAAAATGTAATATTTAAAAATATTATTTTGAAAATATATTAATTGTCGCTAAAGTTAATGTTTTAAAGAATAAATATTGAATTGTCTTAAAAACGCACACAGAACCTCCCCCCCCCCCAAAAAAAAAAACACGGCACATAAAAATCAATCTTGGTCGCAAAAATCCGAAACAGAAAGAGACACCCGTTTATTTAAATATCTTTTATTTAAATACGTTCGTTTTGTTACTTATTTTAAAAAAAATGTTTTGTAAATATATACTTTTTCTTTTAAATCTTCAAAGGTTTTGTAAATATATTTTTAAAAAAATGCTAGTGAATATTCTAGCATGTTTGCTATTTGACGTGTTTACAAACAACCGACGCCGTGTGCTTGTGCCAATGTCAAGGTCGAATCACCGGTGTTAGTTGAATTGTGCGCCTGGCACCGCCAGGCGTCGTCGTCTGCTACAGGGTATCTATTCTTTACTTCGTCCAAATATTGTCCAGGTAGTGTGACTGCTGATCCAAAAGCTATCTCCACTGGCGTGCTTTGTAAATCCTCTTTTATCGTGTTTCGGATCATTAATAGGATTAATGGTAAATTATCTGACCAGTCTGTGTTGTTAAGACTCATAGCCAAAGAAGTTTTTAGCTGTCTGTGAAAGCGTTCGACGAGGCCGTTTGAACAAGGGTAATAAGCCGTTGTCCTTATGTGGGTTGTTCCCAACAATTGGTTGAACTCTGCGAAGAGTTTCGATTGAAATTGCAAGCCTCTGTCCGTTGTGAGTACTGACCGTACTCCAAAAATCGCTATCCAGTCTTTTAGTATTGTTCCAGCTACTGTCGCCGCTGATGTGTCCTCCACGGGTATGGCTGTTGGCCATCTGCTGAACCTGTCGACTATGGTGAGAATGTGGGTGTGTCTTTTTGAGGGGGGTAATGGCCCCACCAAGTCAACATGGATATTGGTAAACCTAGCATCGGTCGTACTGAAAGTGCCCAGCGGTGACTTTGTGTGCCTGTGTATTTTATTCTTTTGACAGGATACACACGTCTTGGTCCAATTTCGAATATCTGTATTCATTTTCAGCCAAACAAAGCGGTCTGCTATTATTTTTACAGCGGCTCGTTTGCCTAGATGAGATAAATTGTGAAAATGTTGAAAAACATGTCATCTGATGCTTGGCAGTATGTATGGACGTGGTTGTTTTTTGCTGTATCACAATAAAATGTTGTTGTACTAAAAGTTACGGGCATTTCCTTCAGTTGCAAAGACGTTTTCTGTTGTATGTCAGTGAGTGTCTCGTCCGTCTTTTGTTTTTGTACAATCAATTCCATACTCAGCGAACTGGAATTTAGCGAAGTTATTGCAGCTCATGATAATGCATCCGCCACGTTTTCTTGTCCCTTGATGTATCTGATGTCTGTGGAATATTGAGCAATATAATCAAGATGTCTGATTTCTCTTGGGCCATATTTATCTACATGTGTATGCAGTGGATATGTTAACGGTTTATGGTCAGTGTAAATACAAAAGTTTCTTCCTTCTAACAGATGTCTAAAATGTTTAATTGACAAATAAATTGCTAATAGCTCCCTTGAAAAGGTACTGTAATTTGTCTGTGTCTTGCTCAGTTTGGCTGAGAAAAACGATATAGGGGTCATTGTATCCCCTGTCAGTTGGTGTATAACTGCTCCTACAGCTATGTCTGATGCGTCTGTTGTAAGTGTAAGTTTCGATTCTTCACTGTCCTTAATATAATTCAATTTTGTGAAATTGACTAAGGCAGTTTTAGCTTGATGGAAAGCTTTTAAAGCTGATCCTTCCAGTTTTAATTGTTGGTTTTTCGTTTTGTTCTTCAATAATGACGTTAACAGTGCAAGGATTGTGGAACAGTTGGGTAAAAATCGTCTGTAATAATTAATTACACTTATGAAGCGACGAACTTGTCTAACAGACGTAGGTTGTGGAAAATTCGTAATGGCACTTACTTTTTCAGGTAATGGTGATATACCATCCTTATCAATTGAATGTCCGAGGAAATTTACTTCTTGCTGACCGAAAATACATTTGTCCAAGTTTAATTTTAAACCGTAATGGGACAGTTTTTGAAAAGCTTGTTCCAAGTGTTGTTTATGTTCGTCGAGGTTTCTACTAGCAATTAGGACATCGTCCACGTATGCGAATACGAATGGAAGGTCCCTAAAAACCTCTCGTCTATTAACCTTTGGAAGGTTTGACAAGCGTTTCTAAGTCCGAATGCCATTCTGACGAATTCGTAAAGTCCAAATGGTGTGGCCAGTGCTGTTTTATGGATATCTTCTTCCGCCACTGGTATTTGGTAATATGCTTTTACTAAATCCAGTTTGGAAAATACCGTGGCATTTTGCAGTCCGATTGCAAAATCGTGAATGTGTGGGATAGGGTATCTATCCGGTACGGTTTGTGCATTTAATCTCCTGAAATCGCAGCAAGGACGCCATGTTGTCGCGTCTGATTTCTGCACCATACGTACAGGAGATGACCACGCACTTTTGGAAGGTCGGATAATTCCTTGTTGTAACATGCGTTGAAATTCGTCTTTTGCGATCTTGTACTTATCCGGCGTCAGACGTCTGGGGGTGGTGTAGACGGGTTGTCCATTCGTTTTAATATAATGCCTTGCATTATGTTTAATATTATCCGTGACTTTGAATGGCTGAGTAAGTTGTGGGTATTTTTGAAACAGCCGACGAATGTACGTCTCTTCAGGTAAGGCAGAACTAATCCCAGTAGACTGGTATCTTGTGGTGATTTCCTTAATTACGACTTTTGTTTGGTTATCAGTCAGTGTGCGATTAGTCATGTCTACCGATAGATTAAATCGTGCTAGGAAATCTGCTCCTAATATTGCTGTCGTCACATTGGCTATGGTAAAAATCCACGAAAATGTGCGATGCAAGCCGAGATTGACGCTTAAGTACTTTTCACCGTATGTCGGTATTTGTGTGCCATTAGCTGCCTGGAGGTGGTAAGGCTGTGGAGTAGCTTTCTGTTTACATAGCGGTGGTATCACGCTTATTTCGGCTCCAGTGTCTATTAAGAAGTTATATCCATGATTACTGTCACGAATATAAAATAGACGACCTTTAGTAGAAAATCCAGCGACAGTTGTTGTCACTACTGGCTGGAATGATCGTTTCCCTGGTTCTTGTTTTTAAAAAAACAAGGATAAGTGCAACGCCTCGCTTCTGTGCCGAATTTTTTGTGGTAAAAACATATTTCGTTCGCTCGTTCTCGTGTGTTGCTTCGACCTCTACTAAAACTTTGTTTTCGGTAGTTAGGTCGTTTATTAAATGAGTAACAACGGTTTATTTGCATTAATTCCTGCAATTGACGAGTGAGATTTTTGACCGTAGTTTTTAGTTCGGCTACTTCGTCGTCTCTTTCGTCGTCTGTTTTGGCTGTGCTTGTGCTGAGTTTACTTTGCGGTTCCTCAGATTTTCATGAATTCGGTCGGCCATGTTAGCGAGCTTTTCAATGCTTGTCTCTTCCGTTGTGGGTGCCAGAATTTGTACTGTTGTGTCTGGGAGTTTATCCAGCCACAAACTTTTCATTATATTTTCGGACATTTTGTTGTCCCCTAGAAATGATCACATGTATCGTAAAAGTTGCGATGGTGTGTGATTTCCCAATTCTACTTGGGTGAAGAGATTGCATAACATTGTCTCGTTTGATAAGCCAGTCCATCTCAAAATGGCCTCCTTAAGTTTATCGTATGGATTATTTTCTGGTACGTTCTCCAATAAATCAGTCACCTCTTCGACGACGTCTGCCGGGAGTTTTTCAACCAAATAACAATACTTGGTTCGCTGAGACATAATCTGTTTTGCCTCAAAAAGGGCCTGGATCTGGATAAACCACGTCTTTATATTGGTGGGATTAAAAGCTGGTATATTTAGCGTTAATGTAGCCAGAGGTGTTTCAGCACGGGGAGGTTCCATTTTTCTGTTTTTCGTTTGAAAGTGATTTTAAAGCCTTTAAACTGTCGGTTGACTTGTTTCGAGTACGCGAAGCTTGAAATCATGATCGAAAAAAAAAATGTTGCTTTTGCTAGGGTCTGTGTTTCTGAGGTCTGTTAAACTGCCAAGTGAAGTTCGAGATTGTGGTAGATCATTTTCCGAGGGGTTTTACACGCTCGTGTTCACGTTTGGATCGGCTGAATTGTAGCCGCGTGTGTTCATTGCACGTTATTTATCACCAACTCGTTGTTGGGGGGTGCTTGATGAGCAAAAGTGCTGTTTTGACGCTGAGTCATGATTTAATTTTCAATTTTATAGCGACTATCGGCATAACTCGCTAATTTGTTGCTATATTGTACTGAGATCCATGCTTCGTTTGACGGCTTGTATCATCCCTTGAGATTCACGTCGTCTTTTTACTTCCTTTGAGTGTTTCCGCACGCATGATATAGCAAGTAGTTTAGGAAACCGCGTGTAGCTTGTAAGGAGATTCCGTTGTGCATGTAATGTTCTAAGTCGAGTCACCAACTTGTCAGGCCTTTTTAAGAACTGACTTCCTCCACAAATAAATAAAAATAAAAAGAAGAAGACTTACATGCAAAACAAATGGAGGTTTATTCACATTATTAACAAATAAAATATAATTCTCTTTATAATGAGTTCAGAAGTCCTTTTTAAGTGTTCGTATAAAAAAAGGAGAATGTCTTTTTTTGTTGAACTGTTCATATGTTAAAACATGTTAAGAGAGGCAATAGGTAATGTTCGCCTGTGAAATTGTATGAAGCGCGCAGAGCGGTGAAAATGGAAGAGTGATAATAACACGCGTGGAACATCCGAATGAGAGTGCAGTTGAGAGAGAGATTTGATGTTTGTGTGTGCTTAAATACTATTTGGACCGGCTCCCAGCGAGCTTAAGAAGAAAGGTTTAGAAAAATGTCCTTGGAGAAATCCAATTGGACGGAAACATCATGTGGGGTGCTCTGTACTACGTCTGTTCGTTTTGAGTCGATTTAATATATAAGGCCACACCGGAATTTGCGTGGGAGTTATTTTTTATTTTTCACGCACCAACATAATCATAATCATACTGAGCGCCTAAATTGTATTTATTTTTATAATAATTTTTAATCCGAATCTTAACCGTGTCAACTGGCACACAACAAAAAAATCTATCCCAACTAGATGAGTAGACACACCTTCCAATGAGTAGACATGAGCAGGTAGTCGAGTGAAGGTGTAGGCAATTACTGAGCAGTAGAACCACTGGTCTTGACACGAGTGGCTTGAAGATCTTTGGATTAACAATTCACCTTCTGCTCTTAAGAATGTGCTGCTTTCTTTTCCACAACATGAGTAGTGACAGCCAAATTTCTGATGTTAACTGGATTCCACTTGATTAGGCTTTAATAAAAATGGCATGTTCCATTTCACCATATTTACATGAGTATTTACAAGATGACCGCATCTTCGCTTAGTCCAACAGATATCCTTCTCCCCCCAAGTTCATATGAAATTTGGGAAAATGACGTGGAAAGAATGCACTGCTGGTTACACTCTGGAACAATAGAAATGGGTGTAAGTGAGCGTGACCTGATTAACATGAGTGATATAAGTACAATGCTATCTCCTTCACCCACGGTGAGTTTTTTGCAAGCACAACAAAAAATTCTGTACAAAGTCCATTCTAACTTTTTACACTGTACAACTACTAGTGAATTTCACTAGTTCTGGGTGTGCTGGGTGCACCGGCTGCGTGATCTGCTGCCTGGTTTGACTTTAGCGATGTCAAGAGCATTGTGTGGTGCCAGTGGACGTAAAGCCATGGGAGGCTTCTCGGCGAATATGGCGGATTCACGAGTCTGTGGAGGAGTCGTATGTCCAGTGTCTGCATTCGTTGGTGTGGCCGCCTGCACAGTAGGCTCACCATGCATCGGTTCTGTCATATGTCTTCAACTTTTGGTGTGGCCACATGTACGGCTCTCTCAGGTGATAGATGTGGGCTTGTTGGCGCATCAAAGCACTTTTCTACTCCATCTGATGCTGGTTCAGAGCTCCTTGCTGGAACATCACTGGCTGGTGTTTCTGATCCGTTTGAGTGGGTGGCAGCCTCCCTGATGATGTGGCTGAAAGACTCAATAACATCCTCATGCAAGACTGTTTTGAAGGGGGTGAACTTACAAAGGTGCTGGCGGTTTTGCAGAGTAAGTCTCCCAGAGTCATCGATTTTCATGACATATTGGTAGGACTGCCTGACCTCTATGATGGTACCTGTTCTTTCCCAGCACTCCGGATGATTACCTTTCAGTTTCTGTAGGTAGACATGGTCCCTGACACGTAGAAGAAGCAAGGATCGAGTGTGTTAACTACATTTCTCATGCTCTCGCAAGTGTCACTTTGTGAGAGTCTTTTCCCTGTTAACAAGGGTCTCTATCCATATTAGATGCAGACAGTAGCAACCCATGGGGATGGGGATAGGGTCTAAAATAGGTCCTTTAAAAACTATAAGGGCCAGGGATGCCTTAGTCTCTGGGTCGATTAAATTCAGATAGACGCGCATGGCATGCTGGAACTTGTCTACGTCAATGGACACACTTGCAGAAGTGTTGTCCATTAGCGTGCGTTTGACAGTCTTTACACCTATCTCAGCTCTGCAGTTGGCATGAGGGTTGGCGACTGAGGTGAGGTGGTAGTGCACACCCCAAGAGCAAAGGAATTATTGCATCTTCCCAACTGTGAACCATGTGAGGTTAACTCTTCAAGCACTCCAAAAGTCACAAAGACTTCCCTGAGGTGCCTGATGAGGCCGTCTGCACCATTTTCTGCTCTAAACACTGTCAGCCAATTGGAGTACCTGGCAACGACTACTACGTAATCGTGGTTGTTATACGTAAAATAGTCGCAGGTGATCCTCTGGAAAAAGTTACTTGGGGGGGGGAGACGAGTCAGATGGTGACTGCACGGTATTCGACTTAGCAGTCCTGTGAGAGTATGCACACTGATCCCTGGTGGACTGGATGTCAGTGTTGATGTTTGGCCAGTAGATAGAATCAGCTGCCCCAGCACACATGGCAGTCATTCCGTAATGGGCTGCATGCAAATCTTATATCTCCAATATCAACTGGCTCTTCCAGCTTTTAATTAGTGATCAGGGTGCTGCAGGGTGGGTAGCATGAAGCTGCGTCAGCACCAAGGTTGCGTTTTCCAGAAATGTGAATTATCTTGAAGCTATAGGCAAGAATTTTCTCTTTTAGGTTGAGCAGGCAGTGATTGTTGATTTCGGTGAAGGAACGGTTGTTGAGAAGCCCAACCAGCAGCTTGTAATCAGTGGCCACTGTCAGATCCTGGCACCCCAGCATGTAATACTGAGTTTGATGTAGGGCGTGGACAACTGACAACGTGGACTCCTTCAACGGGTGCATAACATGACTCTGTGGCATGTGTGAATCTGCTTTCTACAAAGCAGAGCTTCCAACTTTCTTACAGCATATAGTGATGTTCTGCCAGTGCAGCCGCAGTACTTTTGCATCATCAAGTACCCGATGCCAGTGATAGACCAATCGGTGATGAAGCAGGTAGGCCAGGATGGCTGAAAGAGGCAAACTTCTTCCTTGATTCTTGATTCCTTGATCTTGGTTTTGGATTCTTTGAATATTTTGTTGAATTCTGTTGTCCACTGGAACTTATTTGATGGTTTCAGCAGATGGCGGAAGGGTTGTATCCGCTTGGCCATACAGAATGCATATGCTGCTTAGTTGACCAGTCCAAACCAGGCCCTGGCACCAGTGATATCTCTAGGCTTGGGAAAATTCCGGATAGAATCCAGGAACTTTTCTGATGGTGTGACATTGGTGAGAGTAATATTGAGGCCAGCAAAAGTAACTGTGTCTTGCCCAAACTGAAACTTCTTTAGGTATAATGTAATGCCATTAGTGTGATGTCATTTTTGACACACAGGTTCAGCCATTTTACAGGCCTGGAAGAATGCTCCCTCAATTGAGTTCTTCAATTGAGTTCCTCAATCGAGTCGGACCACATGCAGGTGTTGTCCACACACTTATCCTTGTTCTTCACATTTGTGATGATGGAGTTGAAGCGTTGGTTGTAGGCATCACTGCTAGCTAGGAATCCCTACGGTGCCACTTTGTAGCGATACTGACCCCATGGTGTTATGAAGGTGGTGATGTGGCGGTTTTCCTTTTTGATCGGGACAGAGTGGTACCCATTCCAAGCATCGGTGATGGTCTTCTCCTTTTGCTGTGGGACCCGGTCAGCAAGGTGAAAAGGGCTCTCCACATGATAGATTTGTGGGAGCCTTTCCTAGTCTCACACAAAAACACGTGTTCACATCTCAAGCTATATTTCTTGTCATATACATACGCGCACACAAACATACATGCACATGTACACACAAGTAGATATAAACGTTCGCGTACATACACTCACATTCACATGTATATACACACACACGCTAATGTACACACATGTACTCACACATGTGCACACGTACACACACAAGGACAACGTCACTTCCCCTTTCAAAGGAAATCCACACATGCGCAAAAGACCACCGGAAACAAGTATAAAAACAAGAGAAATAAGCAGCATCTTCCTTTTTTCGGACTGGCTCTCAAGCTGAGAGGTTCGGCTAACCAGCCGCCTCCCTTTCGGGAGGTGCAAGCTCGTGCACATCATGTCCCCTGCAACTATGTATGGGGCACGATCTAACAGACAGTATGTACACTTTATACATTTTCTATCTCCATGGTCTGGATTGACTTTTTCTCATTCTCTCTCTATACTACAATACACTTTCCTCCTCACCAGCTAATAGCGAGAGACGCACACCAAACTGGATTGACTTTTTCTCATTTTCTCTCTCTCACCAGTAAACAGCGAGAGACAAACGTGGACATGAACACGTGTTGTACCCTTTTCTTTCACTTGTTTCTTCATGAAATAAATCCTAGTTCGTTTAATTCAAGTAAATGCGTTGTTCGTTTCTTCCTCAAAGCAATTCATTTTCCTGTCCCAATTGAAATCATTTCTCCTATCTTGTATGACTGGTGGATGTATAATATATCCACCAGTCCACTACAGTTTTGTCAGGCGGAGTGGCGGTTTTGTGGGTTGTGTGGACTTCACTGCTGAAGGTGGGTGGGCAGTTTGCGTATGCAACATCATAGTGGTAGCCAAAACACTGGAGAGGGATTCAGGAAGTGATTGGGAGGTCCAGTTACATCCTGTGACTGGACACATGCGCTGGATATTGGACATAATTGTTAGAATTTGATTGGAACTTTCAAAGGATTATATCTTGACAGAAGTGTGTATTCAGCCATGCATAGATGAGTAGACACACCTTCCAACAAGCAAACAACAAGGGAACTGGTAGGTGTTCGAACATGTTTTCCCTCACACATACATGTACGCACACACATACGCACACACACATGCACGCATATACACATCCTCATACACATACTCACATTCATGCGCATACACACACACATGCTAACGTGCACACACACACACACACCCGAGCTGTGACGTCACTTCCTTTAAAGTGAAAACCAGACATGCACACCCAGAACACTAACTCCAGTATAAAAGTCAACAAAACCTGTTAACTTCCCTTTTTTCGTCCGGACCAGCGTTCGAGCTGCTTAGTCGACGAACCGACCACGTGCTCTAACGTCACTCTATCTCCTCTTCGCCTTTGGCCCATCACAACAGACATGTGCGCAACGCTCTATTGAGTTTAACCCTCAATTTCTACAGGCCGGCTTGCCACTTCGCGTTTCTCTATTGCATTCCCCCTTTCCTCCCACGCGCGTAGTTGTCAATGACTGAATGAACACGTGTACACCGAAGACTTTCATTTCTCAACATAAAATAAACGACATGTTTATTTTATTCCAGCATTTGAGTTCTTTGTTTCCTTCATTCAATTCGTTTCATTATTTTTTCTTGTAGCAAGTTAAGGTATTTTATATCCTGGTCCGCAACATAGGCGAGTGAAGGTGTAGGCAATTACTGAGCAGTAGAACCACTTGATGTGAATGGTTTCAAGATCTTCGGATTAGCAATTCACCTTCTCGCTTTTAAGAATGGGCTGCTGTTTATATTCTGGAACAATAGAGAAAGTGCAAGTGAGTGTGACGGGATTAACATGATGGATATAAGTATACTATCTACTAAGCACAGTAGAATTTAATTATCTTCCGACCTGAATACATTTTACGTGCTAAAACTAATTTTTTTTTAATTTCAAAATATGTTCTTGAAGGTTTTTTATGGACTGAATAATAAAATAAACAAATAGCCGCTTATTGCTTATTGCTTAATAGGTGGAGAGGCTTAGGTAATGTCACTAAATAGGGTTTGTGGATGATATGAAAAAATAAGTGTGTAGAATGTTTCTTATCTGAATTATTACATTAGGAGTCATTTCGAGTAAAAGGTTAATTATGTAGCGTCTACCCGGGAATTTATTTTGTCAGGACATTTGAACATTTCACCGTTTCCGGAGAGCTCCGAAAAAAAGACAAAAAAAGCTCTCGACCTCTTTTTTGCTCGGCACCCGAAAGGTTAAGACGCGTTACTGTCACGCTCCGTCGCTTGTGCTCAACACACTTTGCGCCGATTTCCCTTGATGAAACAACACACAAAAAGAAAGGAAAACATTCTTATCTTTCCTTCAGCTCCTTACTCGACGCATTTCCTAAAAAAATTAATTTCCAACGTGACGTCAAAAAACATTGAACCGGTCAAGAAGGATTTCTTTTCTTTATTTTCGGACTAAAAAATAACACGAGTGAGATATTCCAGGCAAATAAATTCACATCTATTACAAAGAGCTAAGTCTGATGATTTGTTTGTTTTTAATTGATTTTTCCAGATGTTTACTTTCGTATAAATGTTTTGAAAAATTAATCGTAAGTGAGCTATTCGTTGTTTTTGCCCAGCGAGCACCTCGCTTCACTGGTGACCCCTCTTCTTCGTCAGACTTAGGCAGAACACGCAAGGAAATGTGGATATTATCAGTAAGGAAGAATTACCTGTAATCACACAAGGGAAAATTCTCAGCGACTACGCGCACACCGAATGACGTACATGTCGACCTTAGCGGCATATCGGTTTTTCTAGGCGGATCTCACGGAGATTTTCTGCAATCATCGTTCTCTTCAACGCTTTCCCCACGATGGAAAGTGAGGCGCTTCCTTCAACGACGGCTACTCAGGCTATTTTGAGGATTCCTCCTTTTTGGACGCACGATCCAACATTATGGTTCGCACACGTAGAGGCCCAGTTCTACACGCAAAGGATTCTGAGCGATGTGACGAAATTCAACCACGTGGTGGCCGCATTAATGCATGAAGTAATGGCGGAAGTCCGCGACTTGATAATGGCACCCCCTGGATCGATCAGCTACGATTATTTCAAATTGGAATTGATTCGGAGGACAACCGATTCACCGCAGAAACACCTTCATCAACTTCTTGTAGAAGAGGAACTCGGCGACCGAAAACCATCCCAATTACTGAGACGGATGAAACAATTAATGAGCGAAAGCGTTCTACCGCCGGACATACTTAAACAACTTTTCGTTAATAGACTGCCATCGAGTATTCAAATGATACTCGCCTCTTCGAATGACTCCACAACCATCGAGGAGCTAGCGGAATTAGCCGACAAAATTATGGACGTGACCATTTCCATAGCCCCAGTTCACACGCCCAACTCTAACGATGCCCCGCCTAACGTCGCAAACCCCTCCACGGATATACGCGAGGAACTAGAGCGTCAGGCTCAAATGATTCACGACCTGAGTGAACAGTTACGTGACCTCAAGCTCAAACCAAAAATGCATAAGCACCCCACTGAGCGAGTCCGTCCCCGGCGATTTAGCAGCACTCAGAACAGCGGTGGGCTCTGCAAGTACCACGCGCATTTCGGTGAAAGAGCTTACCGATGCCAACAGCCATGTTCATATACGAAGAAACGTCTCTCGGGAAAACGCCCAGGCCAGGCAGTAGGAACGGCAGACACTCCTGGCAAGAACAACATTCATCGCACCCTGTACGTGACTGATAGAACCACTGGTATACGATTTCTCGTTGATACCGGTGTGGAAGTCAGTATCATCCCTAAGAAGTTCGTGAAAGAGAAGCGTCCTCAATCAAATATATTTCTACACGCAGTGAATCACTCCTCCATTCCTACTTACGGAGAGACATCGATAACATTAAATCTTGGATTACAGCGCGCACTACGTTGGGTCTTCATCGTCGCAAAGCTACCCGTTCCGATTTTAGGGGCGGATTTTCTGCACCATTTCAGCATCCTTGTAGATGTCAAACGCGGCAAACTCATTGATAACAACACTGGATGTTCTGTGCAAGGCATAATCAGTGGGTCGACCGTGATCAGCCCAGTTATACGTAAAGACACCACGGATCCGTATACAGATTTGCTGCGAGGTTTCCCGGAATTAACTCGTCCTATGTTTAACGGTGACAAAGTTAAACACGATGTCACTCATCATATCCAAACAATGGGACCGCCTGTAAGCGCGCGCCCGCGCAGACTTAAACCCGATCGTTTAAGGGCGGCTAAACAAGAATTTCAGCACATGTTGGATTCAGGCATTATTCGACCCTCTAATAGCAACTGGTCATCGCCACTCCACATGGTGCCAAAAAAATCAGCCGGCAAATGGCGCCCTTGTGGGGATTACCGCGCACTTAACAGTCGCACTACTCCGGACAATTACCCTATTCCGCATTCGCAAGACTTTTCTAACTCGCTTCACGGAAAAACAGTGTTCTCCAAAATCGACCTTGTTCGCGCGTACAACCAGATTCCCGTACACCCGGAGGATGTTTCTAAGACTGCGATCACAACTCCATTCGGCCTTTTCGAATTCTTGCGCATGCCCTTTGGATTACGTAATGCAGGGCAATCTTTTCAACGTTTTATCGACGCAGTTTTGCGAGGACTATCATTCGTCTATGCATATATCGACGATCTCCTCATGGCAAGTGCATCGGAACGTGAACACTTACAGCATCTGCAGCAGTTATTTCACAGATTGACAGATTATGGCGTTATTATTAACCCCCAAAAATGTGAGTTTGAAGTTTTCTCACTTTCGTTTCTCGGCCATTTAATCGATAAAGAAGGTATCCGTCCCCTTCCAGAGAAAGTCCAATCTATAGTCGATTACCAAGCTCCCGCTTCACTTCGTAAACTTCGAGAGTTCCTCGGTTTAATTTATTTCTATCAACGTTTCGTGCCCCATTGTGCTGAAATCGCTCAGCCATTAACCGACGTACTCAGAAATAAAAACAAAAAAAATGAGACGATTACATTAAGCGAAACGGAATTACGTTCTTTCGATAGGGTCAAGCAGGCATTAACAGAAGCGAAAATGTTGGTTTTTCCCCGTCCAGATGCACCCCTAGCTTTTTCCGTCGATGCATCCGACGTTGGCATTGGAGGTGTACTGCAACAATTAGTGGATAATACTTGGCAACCACTAGCTTTTTTCTCAAGGCGTCTTCAGCACGCTGAAACCAAATACAGCACCTTCAGCAGGGAACTTTTGGCCGCATACTGCGCAGTTAAACACTTTCGTTATATGTTGGAAGGATCCACTTTCACGCTTTTTACGGATCACAAGCCGTTATCGCATGCTTTGCTTGCCAAGCCCGGAAAACACTCACCCAGGGAAGCTCGTCATTTGGATTTCATATCACAATTTACTGCGGATATCAAGTATATCAGAGGGAAGGAGAACGTAGTTGCAGATGCATTGTCGAGAATGCACATCGATGCCATTCAAGCGATTGATGAAATCGACCTCCACCAGATCGCCATCGACCAACGGGATGACGAAGAACTAAATCACTTACGTCACTCCGAAAATCTAACTTTCAAGCAAGTCCCAGTACCTTGTTCCAACGAGACAATATGGTGCGATGTTTCGAACGGTCATGAACGTCCCTATGTACCCCTTAAGCATAGGCGAGCTGTCTTCTTTCAATTATACAACTTGTCACATCCTGGCATTCGTTCCACGCAGAAGCTGGTGACTTCTCGTTTCATCTGGACAGCCATTAACCGAGACGTTCGCGAATGGACAAAGAGTTGCGTCCCTTGCCAGAAATCGAAAGTACAGAGGCATATTAAAAGTCCCCTTGCTACCTTCGCAACCCCTGAGGCACGATTTCAACATGTTCACATAGATTTAGTGGGTCCACTCCCACATTCGAGAAACTGCACATACTTATTGACTTGCATTGACAGATTCTCTAGATGGCCTGAAGCCATCCCCATCGCAGATATTTCCGCAGAAACTGTTGCCCGAGCCCTGGTTACACATTGGATATTGCGTTATGGTGTGCCTCACACCATCACAACCGATAGGGGCAGACAATTCGATTCCTATCTTTTTCTGAGTTGTCTCGCCTACTGGGAATCAGACACATAAGGACTACCTCGTACCACCCGGCGGCAAACGGCATGATCGAGCGTCTGCACCGTCAGTTGAAAGCAGCTATTAGAGCACATTCCGACCCTAACAGGTGGACAGAGTACCTCCCCTTCATTCTGTTAGGCATCAGATCCACCATAAAAGCAGATATTGGCTTTACGCCTGCCGAAATGATTTACGGAACAACGCTGACTCTTCCTGGACAGATGGTCGCACCGACCACTCCTACACGCATGCCTGACCCAACAAGTTATACCTCTCGTGTGAGGGAATACTTGGCGAAACCTTTTAACGTTGCCCCGAGAACACAGAACACACGCACTCACGTCCCCAAAGACATACAATCGTGGACTCATGTGTTTGTTCGGAATGATGGAGGCACAGCTCGACTGCAAACACCGTATTCCGGTCCCTTTAAGGTATTGAAACGCTACTCAAAGTTTTTCGTTATCGACATTGACGGAAGACGAGATTCAGTCAGTGTTGATCGCCTGAAGAAAGCTATTCTGGATGACGATGTGCTAGCACGCAAACGGACACAAAACATTGCAGTTCAGAACGGAAACTGCGATTCACCAGTAATTACAACTTCTACCAAATCGGGCAGATTAGTGCAACGTCCTCATCGATTTGCTGTGTATACCCAGTGACTTTTCCACTTTCTTTTGTTCGACATACTGTCTAGTAGGGGGGTATGTAGCGTCTACCCGGGAATTTATTTTGTCAGGCATTTGAACATTTCACCGTTTCCGGAGAGCTCCGAAAAAAAGACAAAAAAAGGCGTGGCGCCAAATTCAAGAACTCTCTCGACCTCTTTTTTGCTCGGCACCCGAAAGGTTAAGGCGCGTTACTGTCATGCTCCGTCACTTGTGCTCAACACACCTTGCGCCGATTTGTAACGTGCATCCAGGAGATAAGCGGCCGCGTGTTTGCGTGTTGTGTGGGTACGTGGGAGAGACGGATGAGGGGAAAAAGACTTACCTCGAGACCAGCTCAGCGTTACCGACCAAAAATAGAAAAGGAAGACCAAGATGGCGACCGCTGTCTTTTGTAAAGTATGATGTCTCGCAAAGTCACACAAATTCTCGGAATATGCAAATTTAGCCGGCCTAGAACGACGATAAAAGCGGGTGAGGGGAAAGACGTGGGGCAGTGACGATTGAGTTGGCTGGGGAATCGTGTGGCTGTTGCTTCTTGTGCCGTGTTGAGGATATCTTACCGTGTTAAAGAGAGAGTCGGGCGCCATCTTGAATTTTTCCTTACACTTTTTCTTTACAAGCTATTTCGGCCATTTGGCCTCTAGGACTATGACCGAGTCGAAATTTGACTTAAAGCTCATACCTGAGTTTGACGGGTCCACGTCCATCGTCGACTGGGTTGAAAGGGTCGAGCTGACGTGCGACCTTTGTGAGGTGAAAAGGGTACACACTGTAATTCCCCTGAGATTGGCTGGGGGTGCCTTGAGTGTATATCAGCAACTCAGTGCTGCCGAAAAGGGAGATGTCACCGCAATTAAAGCTGCGCTGTACAAGGCATTTGCCATGGATCCTTGTACGGCCTATGAAAAATTTGCTTCCCGAAAACTTCTACCGGAGGAAAGCGTGGACGTTTTCTTCGCTGAGTTAAAGAAACTCGCAGTTCTGTTCGGTGGAGGGGTGTCGGAGCGGACGCTCGCGTACGCGTTTGTGGCGGGCCTTCCCACTCGGGTGAAGCAGCTACTGAGAGCCTCAACCAGCGTTTCAACAACGACCATGGAACACTTGATGGAACGTGCTCGAGCCATCATCAAAGATGAGGAGGACCTGGGGGAACCAGTTGTGATGGCGACACAGACAGGCCAGATTGGCGCTCGGGAGATTCCGAATCAGAACCCTGCAAGCAATGGGAAATGTTTTCGCTGCGGCCGACGCGGACATTTTGCAAGGAATTGCACCAACAGGGGGCGTGTGCGCTGTTTTAAGTGTGGCAGTTTGGGGCATCTAGCCCAAAACTGTGCAGGAAACGTATCAGGGGAGAGGACGTCAGCGCCGCCCTGCTCCCCGAGCAAAATTTGAACAAGGCGCAACCAGTAATGACCGTCTACGTAAACAGGATACCCTGCTCAGCACTTCTCGACTCAGGCTGTTCGCATACTATAGTGAGCACCAGGCTGTGTCCAAGTTGGACTAAGAGGAAGATCAAAGTCACCACGATAGGAGGCGAGACCCAGACATGCTGTGGAGCTGGAACTGTCAAGATCTACACGGACACCGGTGCAGCCACTAAGATCAATGTGCTCGTGACCCAAGGAAATCTCCTGGGGTTTGACCTGTTGCTCGGATACGATGCCATCAAGGCGCTGGGGGGAGTCGCAATTCATCGGGATGGAAAGGTGCGATTCTTAGAGGCCCCAGTGTGTGCAGCGCTCCATATCGATCGGCCGGATTTTACAGTGGACTACGACTCGCGCAAGAGGGCCTGGATTGCATCTTGGAAGTGGACCGAGGGAATGGCACCGACTAAACTCAAGAATGGGGTTGCAGAGTACCCTATACCCAGTGAGGCCCGAGCAGAATACGAAAGGGAACTAAAGGCGTGGATCCAAGATGGCTGGTTAATCCCCTACCCTGAGGACAAGCTTGGGCCTCCGAAGGGTCTAATACCCTTGATGGCAGTAGTCCAGCATAACAAGTCGAAAGTACGGCCCGTGCTGGACTATAGGGAGCTTAACAAGCATATTGAAGCCTACACTGCCGATGCTGACGTATGCGCCAGTAAGTTGAGGGAATGGCGTCAGAAACGCACTAATGTCTCAATATTGGATTTGCGAAAAGCCTATTTACAGGTGCGAGTTGATGAGACGTTGTGGCCGTTCCAGACAGTTTGGTTCCAGGGGCAGAGGTACTGCCTTACACGCCTTGGCTTTGGCCTAAATGTGGCACCACAGATCATGAAGACTATTGTCAACACAGTATTGTCCCAAGAAAAGCCCATGAGGGACTCAACGTCAGCTTACATTGATGACGTATACGTCAATGAAGATGTACAGTCTGCGTCGTGTGTCAAAGAAAAGTTGGCTCAGTTTGGTCTGGAATGCAAGAATCCCGAACGTTTAAGGGAAGGAGCACGTGTATTGGGATTGGATGTTTATGAAGAAGATGGCACCCTACAATGGAGGCGTGGCAGTGAAATTCCAAGCATCCCCAACCTCGTTACAAGGCGGACCGTTTTTTCTTGGTGTGGAAAACTTGTTGGTCACTTACCGGTCTGTGGCTGGCTCCGCGCAGCTGTTGGTGTGATTAAACGCAGAGCAAATTTAACAACCACGGGTTGGGATGACATATCCGATGATGTCCTACTAACTCTGATGATTAAAGAGACACTGGAGAGAGTGAACAAGAATGACCCTGCCTGTGGGCGGTGGTGTGTTAACGGAGACAACGTAGGTGTGTGGGTTGATGTCAGTTCTTTGGCGTTGGGAGTATCGTTGGAGCAAGGAGGAAACGTGTTCGAGGATGCATGTTGGCTGCGGCCCGTAACAGATTCTGAGCATATCAACCTGGCAGAGCTGGACGCTGTTGTAAAGGGGGTAAATCTGGCCCTGCAGTGGCAGTCTAAGAAGTTGACCTTGTACACAGATTCTCTCTGTGTCTACCACTGGGTGTCTGACACACTTTCAGGACGGACACGAATCCGTACCAAGGCAGCAAGCAAAATGTTAATACGGAGAAGGCTAGATACGCTAAAAAACCTGGTATCTGAGTATGGGCTATCACTGAGCGTCACTCTGGTGCCATCACATTGTAATCGTGCTGACCAACTGACCCGTGTACCTCACAAATGGTATGAAGCCGCGAAGATGGGAATGGAGATTACTGCTCGATCTTGTGCAGTTGCAATCGACCCATGTCAAATACAAAAAATTCATGCACAGGGCGGACATCCGGGTATCAAGAGGACCCTTTATTTTGTGAGGCGTGCATACCCAGCAGTGACCAAGATGGATGTCAGACAGATCGTCAGAAATTGTGAGGCTTGCCAGTCTATTGATCCTGCACCAGAGCGATGGCAGAAGGGTCGCTTGGAAGTTGAGAGTGTGTGGCAGCGGCTGGCCATGGATATTACCCATTACAGTGGCAAGCCCTTTCTAACTCTCATTGATTGCGGGCCTACGAGATTTGCGGTGTGGCGGCAGATGACCAGACAGGATTCAGCAAATGTTGTTCGCCACCTATCATCCATTTTTTTTGAGCGAGGTGCGCCGGAAGAGCTCCTGACTGACAATGATGCAGCGTTTTGTAGCCAGCAAGTCCGGCAGTTGTTAGATGAGTGGGGCGTCCGACTACGGTTGCGATGTGCGCATGTGCCGTCAGGAAATGGCATTGCTGAAAGAAGCCATCGCAGCATCAAGAGAATTGCTGCCAGGAAGCGATGTACTATTGCGGAAGCAACATATTGGTACAACATTACGCCAAAGGACGGGACGTCCCCTTCAACCGCACCTGAGAATGCTATTTACACGTACCGAGTCGGAGTGAAGGGAATCAACACTACGCAGCCAACCGACAAGGGAACATATAACAGATATGAAGTGGGAGATCCAGTGTGGGTGCGGCCTCCAAGAAATCGGTGCACCAACAAGTTTAAGCGAGGACACATATCTGGAGTGATTAGCCAGCAGTCTGTTTTGGTCGATGGAACCCCACGACATGTGCGAGATCTTCGCCCAGCTACCGAGGTGCGTCATACAACTACAGAAGAAAGCAGTGAAGCGTCTAGCGATGAGCTGCCGATGCACGGATTCAGTGAGCCCCTTCCAGAGACTGATAGCGATACTTCATCTGATGAGGCGGAACCAGATCCAGAGCCCAAATCTGAAACAGTGAATGTACCTCTTCGCAGAAGCACACGCACTAAAAGGCCACCCCCCCAGTGCTCTCTATGTGATCATCAGATCAGGGGGGAGTGTAACATGCATCCAGGAGATAAGCGCCCGCGTGTTTGCGTGTTGTGTGGGTACGTGGGAGAGACGGATGAGGGGAAAAAGACTTACCTCGAGACCAGCTCAGCGTTACCGACCAAAAATAGAAAAGAAAGACCAAGATGGCGACCGCCGTCTTTTGTAAAGTATGATGTCTCACAAAGTCACACGAATTCTTGGAATATGCAAATTTAGCCGGCCTAGAACGACGATAAAAGCGGGTGAGGGGAAAGACGTGGGGCAGTGGCGATTGAGTTGGCTGGGGAATCGTGTGGCTGTTGCTTCTTGTGCCGTGTTGAGGATATCTTACCGTGTTAAAGAGAGAGTCGGGCGCCATCTTGAATTTTTCCTTACACTTTTTCTTTACACGATTTCCCTTGATGAAACAACACACAAAAAGAAAGAAAAACATTCTTATCTTTCCTTCAGCTCCTTACTCGACGCATTTCCTAAAAAAATTAATTTCCAACGTGACGTCAAAAAACATTGAACCGGTCAAGAAGGATTTCTTTTCTTTATTTTCGGACTAAAAAATAACACGAGTTATTCCAGGCAAATAAATTCACATCTATTACAAAGAGCTAAGTCTGATGATTTGTTTGTTTTTAATTGATTTTTCCAGATGTTTACTTTCGTATTAATGTTTTGAAAAATTAATCGTAAGTGAGCTATTCGTTGTTTTTGCCCAGCGAGCACCTCGCTTCAATTAATTTTACCCATCTAAACTCAAGAAATGCATGATTAAAATGTGTGAACATTGAAATGAGTAATAATGAAGATGGCTGTCACCTGCAATTTCATAGAGCAAGTAGCAGCTTTGGCCTTGCGATCAAAGACCAAGATTGAGTGAAATGGAATGAACCGAGGCAAAACTGACAAATCAGAAAATGACAATGAAACAACTGTTATTAATATTTATATAAGTAAAAAAAATTAAAAGGAAAATAATTTAAACAACTTTAAAGTAACTTTTATTTTTTATTTAAATCTTTTTATTTAAAATGGAAAATAATTTATGCAGAATAAATGCATGCGATGCAAAAAAGGATTTTGTTGAATTTATTTGTACCCATTTGGTTCATTCAGCTTTACATGATATTGGTTTTTGATTGCTTCTTGCTCTACAACATTTTGAGTGGCAGCCATCTTCATTAATGTTTAAGAAACATTTATTATGCCTACACAGACTTATTTTCTCATATCACCGACAAACCATATTTAGTGACATCACCAGAGACTTAATTCCTGAAAAAAAATTTTTTTTTTTTACACAGGAATCACCACTTATCAAGGGCCGGAGGCCACTCAAGAATAAGAGTTAATGGGTATACATTAGTCAATGTGATTATAGCATAGTAAACATAATTAGTGGGAATTTTGTAAATTGGATTACTAAGGGTGACGGTTCATGAAGAACTTGTTTACGTTGGACTTGAAGACAATAAGATTGTAGTCAGCTGGAAAGCAGGCAATCAGAAAAGAGTTCCACAGGTACAGTTCTAAGAAAGAAGCTTTGTTCGTGGAATCTACATTTAGGTCTAGGCACAGACAAAGAGCGTGGGAAATTATTTATAGTGCTTTTGGCCAGACTAGTGTTTTTTGTGAAAGTTTAGCTGGGGTGGGGGTGACCAGAGATTGAAGCTCAGATGAGCACTTGCCATGAAAATAACGATAAAGCAGAGACAGGCTCACAACGTCTCTTCTGTAGGAAAGGGGTTGTAGGGAAGAGAAAAGCCCCCCCCCCATTAAGCTACGATATCTATTTTGAACTTTGTCAAGGCAAGATAAGCTGCTCCTAGCAGCTCCTGCCCAGATGTGGCAGTACTTCATCGTTGGCCTGGTTTTTATATAGGTAGAAAATTGCATTAGGAGTGAGATATCTATTGGAGTATTAGAAGAATCCCACCATTTTTCCAGCGACCTCGGCAATGTATTTGATATATGTGTTCCATTTCAGGTCGGGAATAAAGGTCAAGCCCAGAAGCTTGTCAAAACATGAAGCCTCCTCAAGACAAGAGCCATTCATTTCAATGTATGTAAACAAATAACTTCAACCACTAACCCTAAGTTCGAGTTGCACTCCCAAATTTAGAGTTAGTGGTAGTCATAGATTTTTAATGCAAGTTTTCAACAACAAACAGTTAAGCAAAAAAGAAAAAAACGTAAACAGTTTCAGTACATACTTGATTTTTAATGTGTTAAGTTATTTGTTGATTTTTGTTATTGTTTACAATTTCTCGACTATGAACTATTCTACACTTTAACCAATGACTATGTTGTTCCTACTTACTTACCTCCCAAAAGAGCCATCAAATATGCAATACATGTTGATTATGATGATGATGATTCACATCTAATTTTCACATTAACTGAACGTACTACTCGACGATACAACAACAGTCCAATTGACATGAAATTACAGACGCTTGGATTTTTGTTTTTGAATAAGTTTGTTTTAGACTCACGCATATGCAATACATGTTGATTATGATGATGGTTACAGATTCACACATAATTTTCCAAATAACTGAACGCACGACACGACGATAAAACAACAGTCCAACTGACACTAAATTACAGACGCTTGGATTTTTTTAATAATTAGTTTGTTTTAGACTAACACATATGCAATACATGCTGATTATGATGATGACAAATTCACACATAATTTTCGAAATAACTGGACGTACGACTCGACGATAAAACAACAGTCCAATTGACATGAAATTACAGACGCTTTGATTTTTTTTTTTAAATAAGGTTGTTTTAGACTCACACATATGCAATACATGTTAATTATGATGATGATGACAGATTCACACATAATTTTCAAAATAACTGAACACACGACTCCACGATAAAACAACAGTCCAACTGACATGAAATTACAGACGTTGGATTTTTAAAAAAATAAGTTTGTTTTAGACTCACGCACATGCAATACATGTTGATTATGATCATGATGACAGATTAACACATAATTTTCCAAATAACTGAACGCACGACTCGACGATAAAACAACAGTCCGATGTACATGAAATTACAAACGCTTGGATTTTTTTTTCAATAAGTTTGTTTTAGACTCGCACATATGCAATACATGTTGATTATGATGATGATTACAGATTCACACATAATTTTCCAAATAACTGAACGCACAACTCAACGATTAAACAACAGTCCCATTGATAGGAAATTATAGAGGCTTGGAATTTTTTCTTAAATAAGTTTGTTTTAGACTCACACATATGCAATACATGTTAATTATGATGATGATGATGACAGATTCACACATAATTTTCCCAATAACTGAACGTACGATGCGATGATAAAACAACAGTCCAATTGACATGACATTACAGACCCGTGAATTTTTTTTTAATTAGTTTTCTTAGACTCACATATGCAATACATGTTAATTATGATGATGATGACTGATTCACACAATATTTTCCAAATAATTGAACGCACAACTCGACGATACAACAACAGACCAACTGACATGAAATTACAGACACTTGGATTTTTTTATCTAAATAAGTTTTATTTAGACTGACACATATGCAATACATGTTGATTATGATGATGATGACAGATTACCACATAATTTTCCAAATAACTGAACGCACGACTTGACAATAAAACAGTCCGACTGACATGAAATTACAGACGCTTGGATTTTTTTTAAAATAAGTTTTTTTTAGACTCACACATATGCAATACATGTTGATTGTGATGATGATTACAGATTCACACATAATTTACCAAATAACTGGACGTACGACTCGACGATAAAACAACAGTCCAATTGACATGAAATTACAGACGCTTGGATTTTTTTTTTTAAATAAGGTTGTTTTAGACTCACACATATGCAATACATGTTAATTATGATGATGATTACAGATTCACACATAATTTTCCAAATAACTGAACGCACGACTCGACGATAAAACAACAGTCTGATGTACATGAAATTACAGACGCTTGGATTTTTTTTCCAATAAGTTTGATTTAGACGCACACATATGCAATACATGTTGATTATGATTTATGATTGTTATATTCGCATATCTCTCCACATTTCCATGAATAAACCGGAAATCAGCAAGGCAATGACGGCAGCAACAATGGCGACCCTAAGACAAATCTGTTCGCCGTTACAACGTAGTCAAACACAATAAATACACAGGACAATTTCAAATCCCATCTCTTTAAACACACACATCATTAAAATAACTCGCACCTTACTTCAACATAGAAAACCTCCAGAGAAAGTTGCACAGCAAAAGAAAAGACCTAAATAAAAAATCACAGACACTACCGTAAACGCAACTCAGATAGCATAAAAACGCAAATAATGATTCCACAAAACACCCCAACAATACGACACCGACTAGGTTACATTCACAACTTTCTCAGCTTTAAATCGATATAACACATGCATACACACACCAAACAGATAATTCTCTACAATCCATTAAAGCACGAGAAACAAACACAAATAAAAAATACGACGGCCATTTTGACGCCGGAGCCGATGTGCCTTTTACTACGTCCGCACGTGCCGTATAAATAAGCCGGCCGTCAGAGAAAAAGTCAGTCTTCCAGCAGATCGCCAGCCAGAGCAGGTCGCCTCGCTACCAGTAGAAGCGGACACAGCTGTTCCCCTCAACTCTTTGCAGCAGCTCAGCGACAGCCGTTCCCCTCAACCTTCCAACAGCAGCAGCAGCAACAGCCGTTCCCCTCAACCTTCCAACAGCAGCAGCAGCAACAGCCGTTCCCCTCAACTTTCTAGCAGCAGCAGCGGCAGCAGCAGTAGCCGTTCCATTCAACTCCATCTAGCAGCAGCTCAGCGACAGCCGTTCCCCTCAACCTTCCAACAGCAGCAGCAGCAACAGCCGTTCCCCTCAACTTTCTAGCAGCAGCAACGGCAGCAGCAGTAGCCGTTCCATTCAACTCCATCTAGCAGCAGCTCAGCGACAGCCGTTCCCCTCAACCTTCCAACAGCAGCAGCAACAGCCGTTCCCCTCAACCTTCCAACAGCAGCAGCAGCAACAGCCGTCCCCTCAACCTCTAGCAGCAGCAGCAACAGCCGTTCCCCTCAACTTTCTAGCAGCAGCAGCGACAGCAGCAATAGCCGTCTCCTTCAGCTCCATCCAGCAGTAGCAGCGGCAGCTCAGCGACAGCAGTTTGATTCAAAGCGCCTAGTCACCATATCACCGCTTGTTCCAGTCCCGGACGTCATCCCTAGACCGTTCCAGCATCTAGGCCCCTGTACCTGCCCGAACCTGATCAGGCCAGGATCCCTACCTCTCTAATCCTTATTCCGGCCTTCCTGACGCCCAGCTGACCGTTCCGGCTTTGATTGAGGATATATATGCTTATTCACTTTGACCCTCAATAAAAGTTGAAACCAAATTACTTCGTTTGTTCTCCTTGCTTCCATACGCTCGTGTTATTTTATAACAACTGGTGTCAGAGCGTTCAGCAAGATGAGTACAGACAGCTACGAGGGTTTCACGCGGTCAGCACTATTCACACTGATCAAAGAACAGAAGCATCTGCTGTTCAACTTGAGGACAAGCTCAACACAACCATCGGAAGAGGCACTTCAGGAGATCCGAAATGACATAGATGCCATGACAACCGCCCTGAGATCAACAGCAATAACAACAGCCACCAACCCCCACACAAGCAGCGACTACAGTATGCTAATGCGCCAGCAAACAATTCGGGACGCCATGAGACAACAGAAGCCCTTCCACCCTGGACAGGACGTAAACCAGTTCTTATCAGCGCTCACCAAAATATACGCAATACACGTCTTACCAGAGGGAGCAACATACCCAAGCCTGGAGGGCGAATTTGTCAAGGCCGCGAAAGACATGCTGGACCAGGGTATATTTCAGCAAATGCTGGATTCTGCACAAGATACATCCACCTTCAACAACCTGAAGGAGTATCTACTGACAACACACGGCAGCCAAATGACCACCTTCCAACATCTAAGCAAGGCCTGGGACTTAGAACGACATGACGGCGAAAAACTAACCGATTTTGCCGGTCGACTCGAAACCACACTCAGGGAAGCGGCCGTCCACATCAAGGCAAAACACAGAAAGGACAGAAACAATGAACTATCCGTTGACGGACTCATAGCAATAATAGGCGCAATGCTTATGAGTGAAAAGGTGAAAGCATGGAACACAAATATCTACCCGCACCTCGTCAGAACAATGGACAACCACTATACGGCAACTGGTATAGCGGCTGAAGCACAGAGATACCTGGATCGCGGCATAAAATCCGATGTCACCAATTCCCAAGACTCAGCACTCCTCTCTCAAGAGCACCACTTGAGACAAAGAAAACCTTACCATATAACAAACATGCACACCCACTCTAGTGGACGCAAGCGCTCGAACTTGACAGACACACACAAGAAAACTGATCAACGTCAACATCAGCAGCAAGAAGCTCGCAGGCAAACAGTAAGTTTCCCTGTATGCCAGAGATACCTCAGAGGCCTATCCTGCTTTAGGCAAAATTGCAGATACCGTCACCCACCCCGCACCCAAACACAAGCCCTTGTCGCAACAACAGGCAACAACATGCCGGAGACAGAGGACCAGGATTTTCACTTCGGTCAGGACGAGATGTGATGCCCCGCCCGACCCGCTCCAATATCAGCCATCACGTCTTCAACTTTCAAGAGCAATCTAACTATTCACCACTTGTCTACTCCACCTTTTGCATTGGCGACACAAAGTTCTCAGACATCGCGATGCTCGACTCAGGATGCTCGACCTGCATCATACCAGCATCACAACTACCAGACGAAGCCAAGAAGCACATAAAACGCTCGGACGTCAAAGTGAGGGGCATCAATGGCAGCATTACCGCGCTTGGCCAACTAACATGCGACATTGTAATCGGCAACCAGAACACACCCGCATTCTGTGGCATAAACGCCCTAATAACGGCACAATCTACACCAATCCTGATCGGCCAAAACATCCTATGCCATGATACCCTCATCTCGTACACGGTCGACAACAAAAAAGCGAAAGTGGAGTTCAAACGCACACTTGCCCAAGGAGGCTCCACACACACAGCTAACATCGTACGGCAAACGTCGTCACCAAACAGTCCCACAGACGACTCCCAGACCAAGGTCATCCAGGACTACCTAGCTATCGGACCCCATCCCGAACTCCACACCTTGGATGAAAAGCTTACATGGCTAAAACACAACACAGGACTCACACTACCAAACCATCCCAACCGTGATGAACTAGAGGCCACCACCAACCTACTAATCCGCTATGCCGACATCATCGGTACTGAGAATGGCGACAAGGGCACATTCATCCGTCCCATTCGGATACCAACCAACGGCCAATCACGCAGCCAAAAACAACATCCGATTGCCCAAGCCCTGGAAGAGGAGATCAATGCCGAGATTGGCCGCATGGCAAGCAAAGGCATCATTGAAGCCTGCAGCGACCCCAAAGGTTTCAACAGTCCAGTATTCGCCGTACGTAAGAAAAATGGGTCAATTCGCGTCGTTGCAAACTTTAAAAGAACACTAAACAAAGTGCTAGTCGATCTGGACCCCTACCCAATACCCAGGATGGATCACCTGCTCAACAAAATCGGCAAGGGCAACAGGTATTTTGCATCCCTGGATCTGCGTAGTGGATATTGGCAGATTGAAATAGATGAGCAGGACCGGCACAAAACAGCCTTCACATGGAAGGACAAATGCTACCAGTACACATGCCTGGCCTTTGGTCTCACTTCGGCCGGACAAATCTTTTCCCGTTGCGTAGCAGAGGCCTTAGCCACGGTCACATCTCGCAGCAACATATCATCTTACATCGACGACAACCTGGTGCATGCTAAGACATTCAAGGAGTACATCATCGCGCTAGAACAACTGTTCATGGCCCTCCAAAAGTTTGGACTTAAGCTGAACCCAGACAAATGCTCCTTCCTCGCACCTGAGGCCAAATTTCTCGGCCGCATAATAAACAGCGAAGGGTTCAAGGCCGACCCCGAATATGTTCGTGCCATAGGAGAAATGAAACCCCCAACCTCAAGAAAGGAACTCCAAAGTCTCATCGGCCGCTTGGTCTGGATCAGACAATTCCTTGAGACGCGCCTTCATGAACAGATCAGATCAAGCATGTTCTCAAAACTCATGGCCCCTATACACGAACTCAACAAGGTCAACAAGCCATTCCACTGGACCGAGAATGCAGACAGAGCATTCAGGAAGATCAAGGACCGATTATCCTCCCCGCCGGTTATCTCGTTTCCAGACTTCTCCATGCCCTTCACGCTCACTACTGATGCCAGTGATGTCGCATGCGGAGCAATCCTGATGCAAGAGTCCAGCAACGGGAAGAAGAACATTGTCGGAGTCGCGTCCCACTCCTTCAATACAACAGAGCAAAACTGGTCTACAACGGAACGCGAGGCATATGCAGTGAAGTGGGCGATACTGAAATTTGACTACTTTCTACGTAACCGTCCCTTCGTGGTGTTCACTGACCACAAATCTCTGACATATCTTGACCAACGGGAATTCAACAATGCAAAAATACGAAGATGGCAGGATGAGATATCGTGCTACAAATTCGTATTAGAATACGTGGAGGGCGAATCTAACGTTTGGGCTGATATGCTCAGCAGAGGCTGTGGACAGAAGAAGATCAAGACTCCCAGCGACCCCAATCCAGCAGGAAGGACATTCACACTGGATGGCTCAAGCTTACGCATCTACGTCCCATCATGGTGCATCAATGACATCGACAGTCTGAAACTTATTCCCAAGACGCACACACCACGGAACGCCCACACGCAAAGACGCATCAGCGACGCGTTTTTCGCATACCACACCAACTCCTCCATTCCTGCTGAACAAATCTGTGAACACCTGGATATTTCAACCGAACAACAGAAGGATGACACCCTGGCCGGAATCATACACGCACTCCAAACATCATACCCGGACGGCCCACAAATTGACCCCGATGACCACCGAGCTAAGTTATTCAAGAGAAAGCTACATCAATTCTTCTTAGAACCAGGAACCACGGTCCTAATGATAAGAGACCACAAACATACCCCTAGGCTGGTCGTACCATACAAGCTCAGACCCAAATACCTGCATCAAGCACACGACGCCAACAACCACTCAGGCATAACACGGATGCAGGAACTCCTCTCCGGTTACTGGTGGGAGTCCAAGAACAACGACATCAAGGCTTATGCTGATTCCTGCATCACATGTGCAAAATGCAAGGGAAATTATGGCAGACGCACCCGCTGGCCCATGGGCCACTGCAAGCGGGGTAAGAGACCATTTGAACTCGTCTTTGTTGACTTTGTCACAATGTCCAACTCAAAGGGGAAAAGATATATACTTACGATACTGGACAGCTTCAGCCGGCATCTCACAGCTATACCATGTGCAAGAGACCGTGCCATCGACGCCGCCCGTGGTTTATACCAGTTCTTCCTCCGACACAGAGAAATCCCACGCATAGTGTCCTCCGACCGAGGTACACACTTCACAGGGGAAGTCTATCGACAGTTCTGCGAACAAATGGCCATCACACAGGAACTGCATTGCCCGTGGCGCCCACAAAGCTCAGGGAACATAGAGAGACAACATCGAACAATGAAGAACGCCATTTACATGCTGTGTGAAGACAGGAATTGCGAGTGGACAGATGTTCTCGAATCTGTTGTGTCTTCCATGAACGCCACAATCAACAACGCCACCGGTGTCTCCCCGCATTTCACAGTCACGGGCCGCCACCCTAGCATCGGCTTGCCAACACCCCACAGAAGGGAAGCCAGGAGCGATGACCCAGGTGCATATGGCATGCAAATCAACGCCCTGCTAAGACAGGTTCATCACCGTGTCGCCCTGGCCAATGATGAAGCAGATCATAAAATGGAGAACCGCGAAAAGCACTTCTCCCACAAGAACCCGCTACAAGTAGGAGACAAGGTCCTACTTCACCGTCCTCAATCAGCCACGGCCAAATCAACACACATGCAATGGATAGGAAGCTTCACTATCACCAAAACCAACAGCTTGATGTACCAAGTACAAGATGAGAGTGGCATCACAACCTGGGTACACCGGGCGCACATCCGACGAATAGCACCACGCCCGCCGCACCTGTCTATCACAAACCTCCCACCCCCACCCAGCATCACCGACGAACAGCATTCCACGAACGGCCCCACATGCAATCCGGACGAGAAGCGGACGCCATCCTCACAAGCCGGCCAACCCAGGAGATTACCAGCCAGAACAACAAGAGGACAACTCCCTACACGCTTCAGAGACTTTATCATGTAAATATGATCGAGATCTGGGGGAGCATTGTTATATTCGCATATCTCTCCACATTTCCATGAATAAACCGGAAATCAGCAAGGCAATGACGGCAGCAACAATGGCGACCCTAAGACAAATCTGTTCGCCGTTACAACGTAGTCAAACACAATAAATACACAGGACAATTTCAAATCCCATCTCTTTAAACACACACATCATTAAAATAACTCGCACCTTACTTCAACATAGAAAACCTCCAGAGAAAGTTGCACAGCAAAAGAAAAAACCTAAATAAAAAATCACAGACACTACCGTAAACGCAACTCAGATAGCATAAAAACGCAAATAATGATTCCACAAAACACCCCAACAATACGACACCGACTAGGTTACATTCACAACTTTCTCAGCTTTAAATCGATATAACACATGCATACACACACCAAACAGATAATTCTCTACAATCCATTAAAGCACGAGAAACAAACACAAATAAAAAATACGACGGCCATTTTGACGCCGGAGCCGATGTGCCTTTTACTACGTCCGCACGTGCCGTATAAATAAGCCGGCCGTCAGAGAAAAAGTCAGTCTTCCAGCAGATCGCCAGCCAGAGCAGGTCGCCTCGCTACCAGTAGAAGCGGACACAGCTGTTCCCCTCAACTCTTTGCAGCAGCTCAGCGACAGCCGTTCCCCTCAACCTTCCAACAGCAGCAGCAGCAACAGCCGTTCCCCTCAACCTTCCAACAGCAGCAGCAGCAACAGCCGTTCCCCTCAACTTTCTAGCAGCAGCAGCGGCAGCAGCAGTAGCCGTTCCATTCAACTCCATCTAGCAGCAGCTCAGCGACAGCCGTTCCCCTCAACCTTCCAACAGCAGCAGCAGCAACAGCCGTTCCCCTCAACTTTCTAGCAGCAGCAACGGCAGCAGCAGTAGCCGTTCCATTCAACTCCATCTAGCAGCAGCTCAGCGACAGCCGTTCCCCTCAACCTTCCAACAGCAGCAGCAACAGCCGTTCCCCTCAACCTTCCAACAGCAGCAGCAGCAACAGCCGTCCCCTCAACCTCTAGCAGCAGCAGCAACAGCCGTTCCCCTCAACTTTCTAGCAGCAGCAGCGACAGCAGCAATAGCCGTCTCCTTCAGCTCCATCCAGCAGTAGCAGCGGCAGCTCAGCGACAGCAGTTTGATTCAAAGCGCCTAGTCACCATATCACCGCTTGTTCCAGTCCCGGACGTCATCCCTAGACCGTTCCAGCATCTAGGCCCCTGTACCTGCCCGAACCTGATCAGGCCAGGATCCCTACCTCTCTAATCCTTATTCCGGCCTTCCTGACGCCCAGCTGACCGTTCCGGCTTTGATTGAGGATATATATGCTTATTCACTTTGACCCTCAATAAAAGTTGAAACCAAATTACTTCGTTTGTTCTCCTTGCTTCCATACGCTCGTGTTATTTTATAACATGATGATGATGACAAATTCACACATAATTTTACAAATAACTGGACGCACAACCTGACGATAAAACAGTCCAACTGACATGAAATTACAGAGGCTTGGATTTTTGTTTTTTTAAATAAGTTTTATTTAGATTCACACATATGCAATACATGTTGATTATGATGATGATGATGATGATAGATTCACACATAATTTTCAAAATAACTGGACGCACGACTCGACAATAAAACAACAGTCTGACTGACATGAAATTACAGGCGCTGGATGTTTTATAAAAATTAGTTTGTTCTAGCCTCACACATATGCAATACATGTTGATTATGATGATGATGACAGATTCACACATAATTTTCCAAAAAACTGAACGTACGACTCAATGATAAAACAATAGTCCAAATTGACATGACATTACAGACGCTTGAATTTTTTTAAAATTAGATTGTTTTATACTCACACATATGCAATAAATTTTGATTATGCTGATTATGACAGATTCACACATAATTTTCCCAATAACTGAACGTACGATGCGATGATAAAAAACAACCCAACTGACATTAAATTACAGACGCTTGAATATTTTTTTTAAATAAGTCAGTTTTAGACTCACACATACGCAATATATGTTGATTATGCTGATGATGACCGATTCACACAATATTTACCAAATAATTGAACGCACAACTCGACGATAAAACAACAGTCCAACTGACATGAAATTACAGACGCTTGGATTTTTTTTGTTTTAAATAAGTTTGTTTTAGACTCACAGATATGCAATATATGTTGATTAATAAGATGATTACGGATTCACACATAATTTTCCAAATAACTGAACGCACAACTCACCGATAAAAAACAACCCAACTGACATGAAATTACAGACGCTTGAACATTTTTTTTAAATAAGTTTGTTTTAGACTCACACATATGCAATACATGTTGATTGTGATGATGATTACAGATTAACAGATAATTTTCCAAATAACTGAACGCATGACACGACGATAAAACAACAGTCCAACTGACATTAAATTACAGACGCTTGGATTTTTTTAATAATTAGTTTGTTTTAGGCTAACACATATGCAATACATGTTGATTATGATGATGATGACAGATTCACATAATAATTTTCCAAATAACTGGACGTACAACTCGATAAAACAACAGTCCAATTGACATGAAATTACAGACGCTTGGATTTTTGTTTTTTTTTAAATAAGTTTGGTTTAGACTCACACATATGCAATTCATGTTGGTTATGAAGATGATTACCGATTCACAGATAATTTTCCAAATAACTGACAGATTCACAGATAATTTTCCAAATAACTGAACGCACGACTCGGCGATAAAACAACAATCCAACTGACATGAAATTACAGACGCTTGGATTTTATTCTTTTTAAAGAAGTTTGTCTTTGACTCACACATATGCAATACATGTTTATTATGATGATGATGACAAATTCACACATAATTTTCCTAATAACTGAACACACGACACGACGATAAAACAGCAGTCCAACTGACATGAACTTACGGACGCTTGGATTTTTTTTATTTAAATAAGTTCATTTTAGGCTCACACATATGCAATACCTGTTGATTATGATTATGATGAGAGATTCACACATAGTTTTACAAATAACTGGACGTACGACTCAACGATGAAACAACAGTCTAACTGACATGAAATTATAGACGCTTGGATTTTTTTTTAAATAAAAATGATTTAGACTCACACATATGCAATACATGTTGATTATGATTATGATGAGAGATTCACACATATTTTTCCAAATAACTGGACGTACGACTGTACGATAAAACAACAGTCCAATTTATATGAAATTACAGACTCTGGGATTTTTTAAAAAATAAGTTTGTTATAGACTCACACATATGCAATACATGTTAGTTATGATGAAGATGACAGATTCACACATAATTTTCTTAATAACTGAACTCACGACTCGACGATAAAAAAACAGCCCAACTGACAATGAATTACAGACGCTTGTATTTTTGTTTAAATAAGTTTGTTTCAGACCCACACATATGCAATACATGTTGATTATGATGATGATGACTGATTCACACATAATTTTCAAAATAACTGAATGCAAAACTCGACGATACAACAACAGTCCAACTGATATGAAATTACAGAAGCTGGAATTTATTTTTAAAAATAAGTTTGTTTTAGACTCACACATATGCAATACATGTTAATTATGATGATGATAACAGATTCATACATAATTTTCCAAATAACTGAACGTACGACTTGCTGATTAAACGACAGTGCAATTGATATGAAATTACAGACGCTTGGATTTTTTTTAATTAAGTTTGTTTTAGACTCACACATATGCAATACATGTTGATTATGATGATGATGACAGATTGACACATAATTTTCCAAATAACTGAACTATGACTCTACGATAAAACAACAGTCCAACTTACATGAAATTACAGACGCTTGAATTTTTTTTTAAAATAAGTTTGTTTTAGACTCACACATATGCAATACATGTTGATTATGATGATGATTACAGATTCACAGATAATTTTCCAAATAACTGAACGCACGACTGGACGATAAAACAGCAGTCCAATTGACATGAAATTACAGAAGCTTGGATTTTTTTGTTTTAAATAATTTTGTTTTAGACTCACACATATGCAATACATGTTGATTATTATTATGATGATAAATTCACACATAATTTTCCAAATAACTATACGCACGACTCGATGATAAAACAACAGTCCAACCCACATGAAATTTGTGGGGATTAATAAGAATTGACTGCGGACTGGAAGATGCGGGACTTCCAGTGAAAAAAAGGAGGGTTGGTTTTTGGCGCATTTTTTTGGGGGGTTTTGAAGAAAAAGAAAAGAAAGGACGGTTGATTTTACATGCGGCCAGAGGAGCCCCGAAAAGGTTATGAACGTCAAAAACGACGTACTGGCCCAAAGTTATGGCCCAGACGCCTTGAATGACTACACATTATTTTCCAAATAACTGAACGTACGACTCAACGATAAAAGAGCAGTCCAACTGACATGAAATTACAGAAGCTTTGATTTGTTTTTGTAAATAAGTTTGTTTTAAACTCACACATGTGAAATACATGTTGATTATTATGATGATGACAAATCCACACATTATTTTCCAAATAACTGAACGCACGACTCAACGATAAAACAACAGTCCAACTGACATTAAATTACAGACGCTTGGATTATTTTTAAATAAGTTTGTTTTAGACTCACACATATGCAATACATGTTGATTATGATGATGATGCCAGATTCACACATAAGTTTCCAAATAACTGAACGCACGACACGACGATAAAACAACAGTCCAATTTATATGAAATTACAAATACTTTGATTTGTTTTTGTAAATAATTTTGTTTTAGACCCACACATATGCAATACATATTGATTATTGTGATGATGATAAATTCACACATAATTTTCAAAATAACTGAACGCACGACTCGACGATAATACAACAGTCCAACTCACATGAAATCTGTGGGGATTAATAAGAATTGACTGCAGACTGGGAGATGCGGGACTTCCGGTGAAAAAAGGAGGTTTGGTTTTTGACGCATTTTTTTTGGGGGGGGGGGTTCTGAAGAAGAAGAAAAGAAAGGATGGTGTATTTTCCATGCGACCGGAGGAGCCCCGAAAAGGTTATGAAAGTCAAAAACGACATACTGGTCCCACGTTATGGCCCAGACGCCTTGAATGACTAAACACTGCTTCATTCACAAAAACCAGAAAAGGAAGACACCGAAGTAAATTCAAACCAACTTTGTTCCCACCTAAACCGATAAGTATAACCCAATGAACATTCTTTCTGTTGATTTTCTCACACATATTTCACGAACATTCTCTTCTGCCACAAAACGAACCTTCTCTATATACCTCCCAAATAGTAAATAAAGTTGCCTTTTTTTATTCACCCTTAAAATATGTTTTTTTTCTATTTATTTCTATGGAGTCAGAGAGTTAGACACAAACCAGATAACCCTCTATAGCCCATAAATTACAGACGCCTGGATTTTTTAAAAATAAGTTTGTTTTAGACTCACGCATATGCAATACATGTTAATTATGATGATGATGACAGATTCACACATAATTTTCCAAATAACTGGACGTACGACTCGACGATAAAACAACAGTCCAATTGACATGAAATTACAGACGCTTTGATTTGTTTTTGTAAATAAGTTTGTTTTAGACTCACACATATGCAGTACATGTTGATTATGATGATGATGACAAATTCACACATTATTTTTCAAATAACTGAACACACGACTCGATGATAAAACAACAGTTCAATTGATATGAAATTAAAAACGCTTTGATTTGTTTTTGTAAATAATTTTGTTTTAGACCCACACATATGCAATACATATTGATTATTGTGATGATGATAAATTCACACATAATTTTCAAAATAACTGAACGCACGACTCTACGATAATACAACAGTCCAACTGACATGAAATTACAGACGCTTGGATTTTTTTTTTAATAAGTTTGTATTAGGCCCACACATATGCAATACATGTTGATTATGTGGTGGCACACATTCATTTTCATATGTGGATAGTAATTACACATAAATAGGAAGACTCAGTTAGTCTGAGTGTGTGTTTACCAGAAGCCACCGAAGGCCGCCGAGCAGATATGTTTCTCCAGCAAAGACTCTCTTATTTGACACCATTATGTAAATATCCTGTTAATATACCTATTCCTAATACACTTCTTATTTGATATACCTTTGTTTGTTGAGTCGTCATTTGTATTGCTTTCTACGTTACTTGTTTCAACCTGCAAACTTAACAGTGACGACGAGGATGAACGTCAAATATAACAGTTTGACGAAGAAATGGAAAGAACTCACTAAAAAAAAAAAAAGTACAACGCAACGGTTGACCTTTCTAAGGAATACAAGTTTTGACGAACGAAATAGTCATAAAAACAGATTTTACGCTAAAGAGAAGTTCGACTCAAGCGGAAAAAATGAATAATTCAGCGAACATTGGAAAACTGTAAAATATTTTCCTTGCGAAGTACAACACTAAAAGAAAGAAATGGTTGTTTCTCAAATTCCAAGAACGAAAACTACATTCAGGTTAAAAAAAAAAAAGAAGTAACCTCGATTAATAGTATTTTATTTACTAAAATATGTAGCAGAATTGGCAGTAACCAAAATGAGAAATAGAGAGCTTACCTCAGATACGTCTGTTTGGGGCTGAGCGAAAGAGAGAGTTCCAAGATGGCATCCATGGGCTTTTATTAGCGTTTACCCAATGTAATTATCGTTGAATCACGTCTGCTCTCACGCGATTATGCAAATATGTCGTTCTCGGCCCCTATAAAGGCAGGACACTGGAAAGGAGAGGGGGCATTCTGCAGATTGTGTGTAGGTGATTCTGGCGAGTAGATTGTGCTTGTTACGACCCACGTGTCTGCGAGAAGTGAGTTTTTGTTCCGTCTGTTTTTAGTTGTATTTTTTTTGTTTGTTTTGCCTACTACATTTTTGTTTCAAGCTATTTCGGCCCGACTATGGTGAAGGTGCGGATAAGCAGCGATATTATCAAGCCATTCTCTGGCGAGGGAGACGTAGCATGGCTGAAAAAAGTGAGACTTGTCGTACAACTTCAGCAGGTGGATTGTGTAGCGAGTCGGCTACCCTTATATCTGGAAGGTGATGCACTGGCCCTCTACATGGAAATGGAGGAGTACGATCAAAGAGAAATAGACCAGGTTGAGGCCCGATTAAATGATGCATTTACCGACGACGCTTTGCAGCATACAGAAAAATAACTATTGTTAGATGGGCTGGCGAACGTGTGGATGTTTACGCCAACAAAATCAGGCAGTTGGTTGGATTGGCCGGATTCACAGGAGATGGCTTAGAGAAACTCACAAAATTGACTTTCTTCACTGGGTTCCCTGACGCTATCTCAATTGCTCTTCAACAGGTGCTGAACATCAAAGTCCTGACCATGGGGGAACTAATGTCGAGAGCAAGAATTTTGACAATGACTGGGGAACACAATCAGGACGTGGTTGCGGTCACATGCTCACCCAACAACCACAGGGCCCAGAATATTCCTGTTAGTGTGACCTGTTTCAAGTGCAATATGAAAGAATGTGGAACACGGTGTTACCCTTGCGGTGAGAGTGGACATTGGGCTCGGAATTGCTCGGGAAACGAGGACGGGGAGGACGCATGAGCGCCAGTCTCCTTCCCCACCAAGATGCAAGCACGACGCTCCCGGTGATAACCATCCATTTTGATGGGACACGATGTTTGGCGCTTATTGATACAGGATGCTCTAGGACTATTTTACATGCAGACCGGTGTCGGTCTTGAAGAAAAACGAACGTAGATGTCAAAACGATTGGTGGAATGTCCCATGCGTGCTGCGGTGTTGGAGCGGTCTATGTGTCCACTGACGAAGGTGTGTCTGCTAGAATCGATGTGTTGGTGGTGCGTGGCAAACCGCTGGGGTTTTACTTACTTCTAGGGATCGATGCCATAAAAGCTCTGGGCGGTGTCATTGTTAACCTTACAGGATCAGTGCGGCTGGGCGACAGGAAAAATATTAAATGCGCAGCCATTTCTATTAATGAACCAGATTTCACCGTCACCTTTGATCATCAAAATCGAACGTGGACCGCATCATGAAAGTGGTCTGAGGACCACCCCCCTGAAAGATTACACAATCAAGTGTCAGAATACCCAGTGCCGGCAGAAATCCATGAAGAATACACACAGGAGCTCCGCACCTGGATAGATAATGGTTGGCTCGTGCCAGACCCAGAGGATAAATTGGGACCTCCCAAAAGGCCTAATTTCCCTGATGGCTGTGATGCAGCAGAACAAAGCCAAAGTGCGCCCGGTAATGGACTACCGGGAGCTAAATCATTACGTAGACGCGTTTACGGCCAACGCAGATATTTGTGCGGCTAAGCTGCGCGAATGGAGACAAAAAGGTGCTAACGTGTCTCTGCTGGACCTCAGGAGAGCATACCTACAAGTCCGGGTCCATGAGACACTGTGGCCATACCAGACTGTGGAAATCGATGGGAAAAAATATTGCCTGACCCGTCTGGGGTTCAGTTTGAATGTGGCTCCCCTGATCATGAGAGCAATTGTCAGCAAAGTATTGTCTCAGGAAGAAGTTGTAAGCCGCGCAGCATCTGCTTACATCGATGACATTTTTGTCAACGAGGACGTGGTGCCCACGTTCCATGTAAGAGAACACCTCGCGCAGTTCGGGTTGGAGTGCAAGAACCCGGAGCGGTTGAAGGACGATGCATGGGTGCTGGGATTAGCGGTCTGGATGGAACACAGTGAACTATGGTGGAAGCAAGGAAATGCAATTCCAGAGGCTCCCAGTATTGTTACGCGATGAACAATGTTTTCCCTGTGTGGTCGACTTGTCGGGCACTTTCCGGTGTGTGGTTGGCTTCGTGTGGCTTGTGGAATACTTAGAAGGAGAGTAAGATCGGTAACGAAGGGCTGGGATGATGAAGCAAGGGACGCCGTACTGCATCGTATGATGTTCGAAACCTTGGAATCTGTGTAGTGGAACGATCCGGTCCGGGGAAATTGGTGTGTGGATGACAAAAAGCTGAATGTATGGGTCGATGCTAGCTCCCTAGCAATTGGTGCAGCCTTGGAGATGCGCGAAACTGTGTTGGAGGATGCATGTTGGCTGCGACCTGAAGGTGACTCGCAACATATCAACTTTGCCGAGCTGGATGCCATATTGAAAGGTATCAATTTGGCTCTACAGTGGCAGAGCAAAGTGCTACACAAAAAGACGGATTCTGTCTGCGTATACCATTGGGTCTTGGACACGCTAACTGGAAAGGCGCGAATATGCACCAAAGCAGCAAGCGAGATGCTTATTAGGAGGCGACTAAGCACTCTAAAGGAGCTCGTGAAAGAGTACGGGCTGACAGTGGACATGACGCTGGTTCCATCAGCACAAAATATTGCTGACCGATTGACACGAGTACCACAGACATGGTTTGAGGCAATGAAAAAGAAAAACGGGCTTGACCCGGTGATAGGCGCTGTTCACACAGACGAGCTGGATGAGAGTCAAATCATGGCTATTCACAAAGGTAGTGGACATCCGGGGGTGCGACGCACTACCTACTTTGTTAGGAGAAGTTGCCCAACCACGACAAAAGCAACCGTTAAAATGGTCATACGGAAATGTGAGGAATGTCAGTCCATTGACTCAGCGCCAGTTAGGTGGGAAAAGGGAAAGCTGGAAGTTAACGAGAATTAGCAAAGAATTGGAATGGATATCACGCATTATGGCACCTTCCATTTTTTAACTCTAACAGACTGTGGTCCATCGCGTTTCTCCATTTGGAGGAAATTGGCAAGGCAGGACTCGGCAAGCATGATCCATCAGTTGGAAACAGTGTTCCTCGAGCGTGGCTCGCCGCATGAAATCCTTTTAGACAATGACACGGCTTTCTGCAGCAACGCATTCCAAGCATTTGCACATAAATGGGGAGTTCACTTGCGATTCCGTTGTGCGTATGCTCCAGCCGGGAATGGCATAGCGGAGCGATGTCACCATACAGTGAAACGAATAGTGGCTAGAATGCGCTGTCCCATACAGGAAGCTGTCTACTGGTATAACATCACACCAAGAGATGATACATCTCCCTTCACTGCGCCTGCCAACAGGATTTATCGATACAAAGTTTGAGTAAAGGAGACCAATCTCGCAACTGCGTCCGCAGATCCCAAGGACAGCTCTTACCAGGTTGGAGATCGCGTGTGGGTCAAAAGACTGCAAAATGGATGTACCACGAGATTCGGTAAGGGTGAGGTGACCAAGGTAATGAGCCCTCAATCGATTTTGGTGGACGGTGTGCGTCGCCATGTGAAAGATCTGTGCCCTCGCCATTATGTTGTTACATCGTAGGAAGAGGAAGACAGTACAATGTCTTCTGAACGAGCAGAGAGTATAATGCAGGATGATGGAGTGCCATATAATGCACATACTGAAGAAGCGGAAGAGGGATCACCTGTCTTGCCTTTACGAAGAAGTATCCGACAAAGACGACTGCCCCCATGCCCCGTTTGTGATCATGAGATGAGGGGGGAGAGTAGCAGAATTAGCAGTAACCAAAATGAGAAATAGAGAGCTTACCTCGGATACGTCTGTTTTGGGCTGAGCGAAAGAGAGAGTTCCAAGATGGCGTCCATGGGCTTTTATTAGCGGTTACCCAATGTAATTATCGTTGAATCACGTCTGCTCTAGCGCGATTATGCAAATATGCCGCTCCCGGCCGCTATAAAGGCAGGACACTGGAAAGGAGAGAGGGCGTTCTGCAGATTCTGCTTAGGTGATTCTGGCGAGTAGATTGTGCTTGTTACAACCCACGTGTCTGCGAGAAGCGAGTTTTTGTTCCGTCTGTTTTTAGTTGTATTTTTTTTTGTTTGTTTTGCCTACTACATTCTTGTTTCAAAATACTAGTAGGAAAAAAAAGAGACAAACCAAAACCTTTAGTTGCAGTCACAAAGAAAAAAAAAAAAAACTCGAACGTGGCAAAAAAAAAAAGCGACGATTTACGCCGTTTCTCGTGGAATCCATCTTAAAAAAAAAAAATAACAAACTGTGAAAGTGAACTTTTGTAAAACGACAAACAGATTCGTATTACTAAATTACGAAGAACAGATTCGTATTACTAAATTACAAGGAAGTAACATACGAAAAAAAAAAAGTTCACCAGTGGATTTCCTAAATTGCTGTAAATACCAACTAAAAACTTTTTGGTAAACCAAATTTTTCTCTTCGGTATTTAAAAAAAAAAAAAATACCACAGTTAAACTAAAATCAAGGAAAGATTTTTTTTAAACTAAAGTTGTCACTGGATAACGGATATAAGACAGTAAAACGTCACGCAAAAAAAAAAAAAAAATTTAAATGTAGTCCATACATTTTATTTTTTTCAATTGTGACTCCAGTTGAAAAACTTTTTTTTTTTCTATGGAAAGAGTTGTAAGAGTTCGGCTGTTATTTATTAGGAAATGCCTGAAACGGAAAAGTAAATCGTATTTTGTGGTTTCAGCAAAAGCCTCAGTTCTTATGTTGCGGTTGGATGAGCTTGACTCGCTAGCGAAGTGAGAAAATATTATTCAAGCAGCGATATTACTATTGAAAACAGGAACTATGAACAATTGTATATTTTTGTAACACAAGCCATTTTATATAGTACGGATATTGTGTTGCATATGAAATTGTACAATTTTTCTTTGTAACTGCATTACTGCTACTGAAGGATACAAAAAAAAAATGGAAGATTTATCTAGAATGTTAATGCAATTTTTGCAGACGCAACAAAAGGCGCAATCCGAGCTAGATGCACGTAGAGAGGAGAAATTATTGAAATGGCAAATGGAACAAGAAGAAAGGCAGAAGAAATTACAATTTGAACAAGAAGAAAGGCAGAAGAAATTACAACTTGAACAAGAAGAAAGGCAGAAGAAATTACAACTTGAACAAGAAGAAAGGCAGAAGAAATTACAACTTGAACAAGAAGAAAGGCAGAAGAAATTACAATTTGAATATGAAGAAAGGCAAAATGAACGTTTTGCTAAAACACTGGAACTATTAAAGACTAATCGAAAAAATGTTGACCGTACTAATTTCTCGCATACAACTATATTTAATAGCATGGACACATTTAATTATGTGCCGGAGGAAGAAAAGACTTTTGAAGCATACTATACAAGATACGAGGATGTCTTTCAACTGGACTGCAAAAGTTGGCCAAATAGCCAGAAAGTGAGCCTTTTACTCAGGAAGTTGGGTGTAAGAGAACACAGCAAGTTCGTAGATTATATACTACCTAAAAAAAAACTACGGAATTAGATTTCATGGAAGCTGTAAAATTACTAAAAGAATTATTTAATCCGAATATATCTCTTTTTCATAAGAGATGGGTGTGTATGTATCTAAGGAAGATGGACAACCAAGATTATTTGACATACGCATCAGTTGTCAATAAAAACTGTGATAATTTTAAGCTAGCGGAACTAACAGTAGAATATTTCAAATGCCTAATCTTCGCACAAGGGTTAGTCTCCACAAAAAATGCAGAAATACGCAGACGAGTGTTGTCTAAGCTGGAATCTGAGCAAGATTTAACACTTCAGAAATTAGCAGAGGATTGTGAAAGGGCCATTACACTAAAAATGGATTCAAAAAAGATAGAAGAATCCAGAGTGGCATATGTAAGAAAGGTTAGAAAACCATACACACCAATCAAGAACTATACAAATAAAAGCGGTCAAAATGGAACGAGATATTCCAAATATAATAATTATAATAAAGAATATAACAAGTCTCTTCCTAGATATAACTGTAAGAGATGCGCAGAAAGACATTGGGAATCGGATTGCCCTTATAAGAAGAGAAAATGCTACATTTGCAAGAAAGTTGGACACAAAAGCGATTGTTGCAGATATAAAGATTTCACCAGAAAGAGAGTACAGCAAACAAAATCAAATGAAAAATTAGACAAAAATCAGCGAAAATACATAAAAGTGGAAATATTTAAAACGCCAATAAAATTACAACTGGATTCAGGATCCGATATTTCTATAATAAACTTGAATACATGGAAAAAGTTGGGTAAACCAACCATGATGAAAACAAGTAAATCAGCTCGGACGATAATTGGTGGTGAGATAAAATTTGAAAAAGAAGTTATCTTTCCGATAAAATTGAAAGGGATTAGGAAGAAATTGAAAATGTTCGTATTAGAAATAGCGAAAACCTGTTTGGAATAGATTTAATTGAGAAATTTGGACTCTGGGATAAACCAATTAAGACATTCTGTAAAAAAAATAGAATGTACTACTCCAACAAGAGAAAATATAAAAGAGGACTTAAAAAAATTATTCCCTGATGTATTTCTGACTAAATTAGGTCGTTGCAATAAATTTAAGGCCTCGTTTGAACTTAAAGAAAACACCAGTCCAATTTTTAGAAAAAAGTGAAACGTTCCGTTTGCTGGGTTGGAAAAGATTAATAAAGAATTAGACAGATTGGAACAGACAGGAATACTATCAAAAATAGAACATAGCGACTGGACTGTAAAGAAAAAGAATGATGAAATCAGAGTGTGCGCCGACTTTTCGACATATTACAACATTACCATTACCCTCTACCAAGCCCAGAGGAATTATTCACAAAGTTGAATGGTGGTAATATCTTCTCCAAGATAGACTTGAGCGACGCGTATTTACAAATACCGGTCGAGGAGAATTGCTCAAAAATACTATGCATCAACACGCATAAGGGATTGTACAAATACAAATTGGCATCAAAGTAGCGCCTGCCATTTTTCAACAAGCGATGGACACCATGCTAAGTGGTATTGAGTGCACATGTGCATACCTGGACGACAGTGTTATCAGGAGCAAATCCCTAGAAGAACATAAGGAGCATTTAAAACAAGTATTCACTCGAATACAAGAATTCGGGTTTAAAGTAAAAGAAAATAAATGCGACTTTTGTATGAGCGAAATTAAGTATCTTGGACATATAATCAATAAACATGGGCGACGTCCAGACCCAGAAAGATCTGCAGCAATAAAAAACATGCCAGCACCTAATAACGTAGCAACCTTGCAGAGTTTCTTAGGACTCGCAAATTATTACCAATCTTTTATTGAAGGGATACATAATTTGCGAGCTCCCTTAAATGAGCTGCTAAAAAAGGACACACCTTGGAACTGGACGCAAAAATGTCAAACCGCTTTTGACAAAATAAAGAGAGCACTAACATCTGAATTATTTCTAACTCACTATGACACAAAATTAAATATAGTCGTCGCTAGTGACGCTAGTTCCTACGGCATAGGAGCATGCATTCAACATATCATGCCTAATGGATCTAGAAAGCTGATAGCTTATGCTTCGAGAACGCTGCTTCCAGCAGAGAAGGCGTATTCACAGATTGAAAAAGAAGCATTGAGTATAATCTTTGCAGTGACTAAATTCCACCGATATTTATATGGTAGACATTTCATACTTGAAACCGACCATAAACCATTAGTCACAATCTACGGATCAAAAAAAAGATTGCCTGTATACACTGCAAATAGATTGCTGCGCTGGGGTACGATCCTACTGAATTACGATTTCCAGCTACAACATCTAGCATGGAAAAAGATTTGCCATGCGGATGGATTTTCAAGACTGATACCGCAGAAACATAATTTGGAAGAATCAGTGATTGCAGCAATTCGAACAAACGTCGAAGTGAAAAATATGGTAGCAAACATCATTAAAGAACTACCGGTAACATTGTCGGACATTAAAAGAGAAGCCAATAAAGATGAATATATAAATGATATAAAAGAAAAAATTATAAATGACAAAAAGATTCAGGAAATTTTTTCCATATGTAACGATGTGTTATTATACAGTGAGAAAGTAGTAATACCTAAAACGTTGCAGAAGAGGATTTTGAGAGACTTCCACACAGGACACCCGTGGGATAAATCGGATGAAGTCTCTAATTCTAATGAGAAGCTACATATACTGGCGTAACATGGACGTCGACATAGCTACAACAATAAATAGATGTGAAGGATGCCAGTTAGTGGCAAAATCCTCACCTATTGTACACCAATCTTAGCCGAAAACCCATGGTCAAGAATCCACATGGACTTCGCTGGTCCAGTAGGAGAAAATTACTACTTAATTGTAGTAGATAGTTATACAAAATGGCCTGAGGTAATGCATTGCAGGAATCCAACAACGAACAACTCAATAGGATTCCTACACGAGTTATTTGCACGATTTGGTGTACCAGACACACTGGTCACTGACAATGGAACTCAATTCACATCCACAGACTTTAAGGAATTTTGTGACACGTTCCAAGTCAAACATATCACCAGCTGATTTAATGTTTGCCAGAAAGGTGAAATCAGCGTTTGATAAACTATTGCCAAGGCAGGCAATTGTCCGAAACACTACACACATGATAAGAAAGAAATATAACTCGGGAGATCGAGTATATTTCAAGTGCTACAGGAATAACTCTTTTTACTGGGAATGTGGAGTAGTGGATAAACGCATTGGTGATTGTACATACATGATTAAAGGTCCACAAAATATACATAAAAGGCACCTTAGCCAAATAAAAAAACGCCACATTCAAGATGGTGATTATACAACAACAGCAGTCAAAGAAGAGGAAACCATAGACATCATATACGAATCCTTTAATTTGGAACCGCCACAATATACATTTTAAGTTTAATGAACCATTAATGTTAAATCCCAAGAGAAAAAGATATTGAAATCTGTGCGACTTCAAATCTTGGGAGGAGGGTGTTGTGGTGGCACACATTCATTTGCATATGTGGATAGTAATTACACATAAATAGGAAGACTCAGTTAGTCTGAGTGTGTGTTCACCAGAAGCCACCGAAGGCCGCCGAGAGCAGATATGTTTCTCCAGCAAAGACTCTCTTATTTGTCACCATTATGTAAATATCCTGTAAATATACCTTTTCCTAATACACTTCTTATTTGATCTACCTTTGTTGAGTCGTCATTTGTATTGCTTTCTACTTTACTTGTTTCAACCTGCAAACTTAACAATGATGATGACAAATTTACACATAATTTTCCAAATAACTGAACGCACGACTCGATGATAAAACAACAGTCCAACTGACATGAAATTACAGACAATTGGATTTTTTTAAAAATAAGTTTGTATTAGACTCACACATATGCAATACATGTTGATTATGATGATGACAGATTCACACATAATTTTCCAAATAACTGAACGTACGACTCGCCAATAAAACAACAGTCCCATTGACATGAAATTACAGACGCTTGGATTATTTTTTTTAAATAAGTTTGTTTTAAACTCACACATATGCAATACATGTTGATTATGATGATGATGACAGATTCACACATAATTTTCCAAATAACTGAACGTACGACTCGACGATAAAACAACAGTCCAACTGACATGAAATTACAGACGCTTGGATTTTTTTTATTTAAATAAGTTTGTTTTAGACTCACACATATGCAATACATGTTGATTATGATGATGATGATGACAGATTCACACATAATTTTCTAAATAACTGAACGTATGACTCGCCGATAAAACAGTCCAATTGACATGAAATTACAGACGCTTGGATTTTTTTGCCTGCCGAGTTTGTTGAGGGTGTCTATGTCGTGTAGGCACAAGTGTCTGCAGTTCGTCAGAACATTCTCCATTAAAATACTTGTAGAACAGTCAGAGGGATGCAACGTTTCGTCGATGGGACAGAGACTGAAGCTTAGATGCCAGTTCATGGCCTATCAGATTGGTGACTCTTTTTTTTTAACCTTGTTAAGGAGCGAAAGACTAGCAGCAGATGCACCAGCCCAAATGTGACAGCAATACTCCATACATGGGCGAATGGTGGCTTTATAGAGGTACAGGATACTTTCAGGTGTCAGTATTTTTCTAGCACGGTAGAGAAAGGCTACCTTCTTCGCATCGGCCCTGGCAATGTTTAGCTAGTGGTAAGCTGTGATTCTATTAGTATCCCGGTACACCAACGATAATGCCGGTCAAGGTTTCCGATCCTAAACCAGAATGCCTGGTTGCTAAGACAAACTCTCTAAGTACTGGAAAGTTCGGCTTAGTGAAGTCTAGTATTAATTTTGATTTTCTTAAATGGCAGCTTGCTGTCAACATTGTTAACAAACAATTGCATTCGTTAGGCGTCTGGAGGGATTCCAGTCTTGTCCCTGATTTGTTGAATGTAGACGACTGGAATTTGTTAGAATTTATTGCAAAGTTTAGGTGTGAGGTGGATAGAGGCATTGTGCCTATTGATAATAGAAGGTAGTTTTCACAGCAGTCTACTGATAGTCAGGGAGACTGTTTGAATTTGGGCAGTAGCCTAGAAGGCAAGGCCCTGGTATCTACATGCCTTGATGCGCATTTTATTCTGAAGAAGAACTGGAATTTAGCTTGTCGCAACTTCTTTCTAGAACAAGTACTAGATGACACTAGTACTTTTAAAGTATTTACTATAAGTACTGCATTCGGTGCAAGCATGCATCTTTGGAGTGACATTCACTCCGAAAGTTTCAGGACTTCTGGCCTTATATCACCTTTTCTCCATGTTGGGGTTAAGGGGAGACTATTCAAGTGCGAGTTTGGTAATCATAAGCTTGACTGGATATTTACTGTCGAGTGTTACTTGGTTGTAAAATCTGGAATATTTGTTAGCTACATTGTAGAAGTGTAAGCCACTTTGAGCTTCAGATGGTTCGCTGTTACACACAAGTCCTGGTAGGTGACTTGTTTGTAGTAGACAGTTCCACAGAACAAAATATTCTTACCGTGTCGAAACCCGGGAAAGAACATGTGAAATTGCTCCAGAAAAGGTTTAATATTTATGAAGCAATTCTGGTTCCTGATTGGTTTGTAGCAGAACGTGAATTAATTTGATTCATCAGTTCTTAGCAGCATCGTTTATAAACAGAATCGTCCGACTGTGTGGGATTGTCTACACTGCGATTATTTTGTAAGTCTGTTATCTCCTCTCTGTCTTTTTCCTTTTCTTCCTCTTCACTGAGCCGGATTTTTTTTTCTACACAACTTTTTTCCCCTCCTACTGTTTTTACTGTTAATTATAACAGTTATAACTTTTTAACCGTTTTTAAACGGTTCGGCTATGGCCGCTTCTGCGAGCCAGACGCCTGTTGTAGTCGACACTATGGAAGCAGAATATACTACACCTGCTGAGACCAACAACACATGGAAGAAACCACCAAAAGTTGAAATTAACGTCAAAGACTTTATAGAGAAAGCAAAACAATGCTTGGAGTATGTTACAGAAACTGGGATAACCATAAACCTACCCAAATTACAGGAAATACAGAAGAGATGTTTAACCTTATTCGTGGTAGATCGGAAAACCAAGAGAGTAATAAGAGCCACAGCAGATATTATTATTAACCTATTGGCTTCAACTGGCGTCAGACCCCTACACATTATAAAATGCAAGGGATATAACACTTGGAGTGTTCTGCTCAACTCGGCGGAGGAATGTTTAGCATTATCCCAAAAAGAGATTATCACGCAAAACCACATACTAAGAACTGAATACATGGGTAAATGGAGAACGACTGTCTCCGTTTTCCACGTCCCACACTATGTAGAAGGGGAACAAATAGGAGCCTTTTTCCTTAAATACGGAGAAATAATATCTATTCAAGTAGATGAATTCCACGGCATTTGGTCTTTTGACATTTTGCTAGATAAAGACAACTTCATCAACATACCATTTTTCCTCGAAATAGGAGAGGAGAAAATACCCATCATCGTAGCAGGCAGGAGGCCAACCTGCTGGAATTGTGGTGAAATTGGTCACCTCACTTCAGAGTGCCCCCTTAAAAAAATCCCTGTGAACCCCAAAACAAGAATTGGTCAGCATGTGGGAATGCCACGCTCAGTTAATGACTCCAACCCCCTCCCCCATGAAAAGACTAATAATGACACCCGAGATGGATTACTTAAAGGAGAACCATGGCAAATCGCCATGGGTAAAAAAACTCCTGGACGTCTGAGTCTTGAAAATATGAGAGAGGAGGCCATGTTAAAAAACGACCCAGGCAAAGCCAAGTACATTGAAATCGTGCAACTTAAAAAAAAACTTGACGCTCAAAGACAAACAACATCAAAATCTCCCCCTCCCTCCCCTTGTAAATCACAACCCCTTCCCCCAAAACAAAGCCCTAAACTCCCTACCAACCCTAACACACAGTCTCCAACAAAAGTAAAAACTCGCTCTCCAGTTAGAATGCCCCCTCCTGTCACATCTCCTCTTCCCCATAAACTTCCCAAGTTAATTCCTCTTAGCCCAATGGCAAAAAACAGTAAACCAGCTTCTCCTGTTCCCTCCACCTCAATTACTCCTTCTGCCTCACCTGTAAAATCGTCCTCCAACACACACACGGCCATGGAGATTGAAAAAAGCCCCTCCCTAGAAAGGAAAAAAACCCTCCACCTCCCGGGAAAAGACATATGCATTATCAATAACGCAGCCCTAAACAATCACAAAAACTTTAAAGGGGTTGATATGTCCAAGCTGATTGAATTTAAAGAGGTAGGTGGGAAACTCATTGACATACCCACAAACTTCCCTAAAGCAAAAAGGTTACTGACAGTAATAAGGAAAAAGGAAGAAGCAAGGGACCTGTGGTCAATGCTTGAGGAAGCAAATCAGACTTTTAACGTTTCTCCTCCCCTAGTTGTTTTTAGAGATACTGATATAAAAAATTTAAAAAAATGTTGTGTTGGGAGGGTCCCGGTAAAAATGCACCCCTCCCTGTATAGGATAGCCAAATTAACCTATCCTCTGCATGTCGGCGGTATCTCTCGTGACGGACTCATCGATACTGCGATGGGTACCTATTCCCTCACGAGAGCTGTTGGCACGCTCACGACCGCGATGTTCGTTTCTGGTACTCAACCCTAAGGCACAATCATGGATGTCAAGCTTGCAAGTGTGAATGTCCGAGGACTAAGGGCCGACTCGCGAAAATGGCGCTTGAGTTTGGACCTGCAGCACCTCGGAGTGGATATTTGCTGTGTGCAGGAAACCCATTTTATTCCTGGTGACCATTTACGTGCGCTGTATAAGACCTTTAAGGATTATTCAGCGTACTTTAATTCTCACTCTAGAGGGGTCTCTTGGCTAGTTAAAAGGTCTCTAGATGCGTCGTGTGACCCGTGCTATATGGATACGGAGGGAAGACTCTGCGTTTTGGATGTTACCATAAAGGGTAGGGCATTACGTCTTATTGGGGTTTATGCGCCCAATAGCCACGTTGAGCTGGCTGCCTTTTTTCGGCGAATCGAGCAGTTCATGGATACTTCTCGAACGGTTATCTTAGCGGGAGACTGGAACGCGGTCCTGGATCCCGAGTTAGATCGTTTTGGGTTACCTACTAGGGGTACTAACAGAGATCGGGATGCTGTTTTATTTCGTGAATTTGTGGATAAGTTTGATCTTATCGACAAATTCCGAAATGAAAAGCCCCGTGACTTAGTGTGGTCTTGGACAGGTAGACGCGGCTCCGGTTCGGTACAGCTCTCGAGTTATATCGACCGGTTCTTAGTTAGGAGAGTCGATGTAGGGGTATTGAATTGTCCAAGTTTCCACAACATAGTTTACTCGGATCACAGACTTGTCCGTGTATGGGTAAACTTAGATAGACCTAAGCCTAGATTAGCCGGTTACTGGAAGCTCAACATGTCGTTATTCGATGTGAAGGGCTTCCGGGAAGGGCTATTACTAACCATACAGCGGGAACTGACGGGGGCAATTATAGGGAATAGGTGGTGGGTAAAAATTAAGGAATCCATTAGGTCCTTTTCTGCCAATTTTAGCAAAAGACTCAACCTAGAATCTAGGGCAGCTAAAGCGACACTAGAATCTAGATTAGATCGGGCGGTGGAGGAGGGGGATAGTGCTAGCGTTAATTTAATTAAGGCTCAGCTTGCCTCCCTTACTGAAAAGGAGCACCAAGCTTTAGCGATTAGGGCTAGGTTAAAAAGAATGCCCCAGGAAGCAACAAACATGGCCGCTGAACTGCGTGCAGAGGAGCTGAGGCAAGCGGCCGATAGGCACATCGCTCGTGTCACATTGCCGGACGGGCGTACCGTGACCACAAACCAGGGTGTGCTGGAGGCGTTTAGATCTCATTTCCAGGAGCTTTTTTCCATGGAACCCGGTCTGTCATTAGAACAGTTCGACACCTATTTGGCTGACTTTTCTCATCTTTCGACAACTGAAGCGGCTAGGTGCGAAGGTGGCATAACGGAGGATGAAGTCATTGAAGCCTTAAAGCGGGTCGGCCTCAATAGGTCTCCGGGGATCGATGGTCTGCCCTACGAAGTGTATTTGAGGTTGTCGCACATCTTTGTCCCTTTGCTGACGGTTTTGTTTAACTCATGGTTTAGGAACGGCTCAATCCCCAAGTACTTTACCATGGGTGTGATAAAGCTTGTTCGTAAAAGCAAAGATGGTGAGGATGGGTTAGGTAATTTCAGGCCCTTAACGATGCTTAACGCAGAGTTAAAGATTTTGGCCAAGATTCTCGCAAATCGTCTGCAGCTTGTCCTGGCTCGTCTAGTTAGCCCCGAGCAAACGTGTGCCGTGAAGGGCAGGACAATCCAGGATAACTTGCACACCATACGCCTGATGATAGAAAAAGTCGACACTGAGGCCGCGCTGATCAATTTAGATCAGTCCAAAGCCTTCGATAGGGTTGATCATCGATACTTGGGGGCTGTTTTGTCGGCGGCCGGTTTTGGCCCGCAATTTCGCTCGTGGGTTCATCTTCTCTATGCTAACCCCGCGGTGATGGTAGAAGTAAATGGGAGGAGGTCGAGACCCTTCAGTTTGTCACGTTCTATTCGTCAAGGGTGCCCGTTATCACCCATGCTGTATGTGCTTGCAATAGAGCCATTTCTGCGCAAGCTAAGGGTGAACCCGGTCCTACGCGGAATCACTTTGCCAGGTGCGGATGCCCAGGTAAAGTACTCCGCCTACGCCGACGACGTAACTGTGCTTGTAACGAGCAGTGCTGAGATTAGTGTCGTCGGTGTAGAAATCAGATTGTATGAAACGGTAACAGGGGCCAAAATTAACTGCGACAAGTCTTCGGGTTTGCGCATCGGTGCCTGGAGGGGTATGCCCCTTCAAGGGCCCTTTAGTTGGAGCGACGGGCCTTGCAAGATACTCAGCGTCTGGTTTGGTCCTGACCTCCAGCTGGAGAAAAATTGGTCGGAGGTTCTGAAAGCGGTCCGATCCGCAGCTGCGCTGTGGATCAGTAGAAACCTTTCATTAAAGGGGAGAGCGGAGGTGTGTAATACCCACATCTATCCAATCTTCATTTATCGTCTATCAGTGCTTCCAATCCCGTCAGATACACTGCTTTGTTTGCAGAGGGCTCTTTTCAACTTTCTTTGGCTTGGAAGGGCCCCTATGGTCTGTCGCGATGTCTGCTACCTACATCCTTCTGAAGGCGGTCTAGGTATGCCAAACGTGGAGATTCAGCTCCACACATTACGGCTCTACTACCTAGATCGAATGTGCACACAAGATAGGGAAGACGGTGCCCCGTGGATGGAGGACACCAAGAAAGCCTTTCCGGCTTTGAGAGGGGGTGCACGAGTCTCAGGGGGAGGCACACAGGTTGCCCCGAGGTGAATGCCCCTTCTACCGTGAGTGCCGGCGCGCGCTGAAGTTCCTCTTAAGAGTTAAGGAAAGCCTCTCCAACGCTCTGCAATAGTTTATTTAAAAAAAAACAATATCTCCTTCAAGAACGATCATAAAATGTGTTTTCAATCGATATTTATTCAATAAGGGACCAGTTTTCCTACCTAGCGAAAGGGGACAAGTTTTCCGGAGACGAGTTTTCCCGGGATGAGTTTTCCGGGCACCCATGCATCTGGAACACTTAAGTCTCGTTAAGAGAGGAACTAAATTGAATAAGATTGCTATGCGCATGCGTGAGTGCCTACAAAAGTTAGATCAGGAAACCGGGACGAAAGAGTCTATATAAAAGTCACTGAAACGAAAGAGCAGCGATATCATTACATTTTTAAGCGCACTTAGAAATTGATTCGTTTCTTTTCTTTGTTCTTTTTTTATTTGTCAGTAAAAGGAAAGAGGAAGAATTTGGTACCTGTTGCGAAAGATATTATATATATATATATATATATATATATATATATATATATATATATATATATATATATATATATATATATTTGAGGCTTAGAAGTTTTTCTCGTTTTCTTGTGGAGTTTTCATTGTTGAGTCTTTGTTCTTTCTTGTGAAGTCTTCGTTGCTTTTTTGTCAAATGTTTCAAAGAAGGTTTGTTCTGTGCATTTTTTATGTTCTCAGAAGGTTCGTATCACGCCGGGTTACCATTTTTAGGAGAAGGTAATTGGTTTTACCTTCCTAATAAATTATGTTTAAAGAACAAGGCACAAAAGAAATAACAAACTTCTTTTTAAACAATAACAATGAAGAGTATTTTATTCGTAGTAGGAACTGGCAGGTCAGACTGCGAAAAGGGAAGTAAAAGAAAGTTCTCTTAAGGTCGTCATCGGTCAGTAAGTGCCGTGTCGTCACCAGTTGGATAGCAGTTGTCTCAAAACGGTCAATGCTATAGCAAAATGTCCGGTGGACAGGGGACGAAAGAGGATAGGTGTTGTTAGGCTGGAGGCCCTGTTCTGACTGACTGACGTTTCTTCAAGACTTTTTAGGGAGCAGATGAATCAATGCGCCCTGTTAGCTGATTGGTCATCCTTTGGCCGGAGAACTCAGAGGGGGGGCATTGATTCACCAGAGAAAATAGTTCTCTGTGACTGATACAAATGTTACATACATTAAACGAACGCAACAAGTAATAGAATAGGCTAAATTTAGCCAATAAAATTATATTCTAACAAAGTACGATAGTTAAAAAATAATAAACTTATTAGAAATAAAAGGCAAATTCGTAGACGAAAATAATTTTTCGTCTACGAATTTGCCTTTCCAGCGGTGTAAATTTATTGAAGTTTTAATAAAGAAATAATTTTTATTTATTTTTTTATACACACCCATTCAACATCTCCACATTTAGTGAAAGGGACGCTCTCTTTGACCGGCCTTTTGTAGGTCACTGGTCTACTGTCACCACTCCTTTTCCTCATATCTTAATTCCATTCCAGCAGTCTCGTCCTCTTCCACCCTCTGGAGTCGAGGTGGGGAAGGGAGGAAGAAGGAGCCTTTGCCTATTTTCGTCAGTTCGAATATCCCTGCCTGCGAGGAGGATGCTTTACTTCATTCTCTGTCAAAGAGATTTTGACGTTAAATGTGTTTTGTTTTGTTTTTTCTCCTTTAGAAAAAGACGTTTGTTTGGAACTCCATTGATGGTTACTAAACTTTCATCGTAATTTTGTTCCCAGTTATTAAAAAAGCAACGAGGTTTTATTGCATGGAAAATTAGTCCCAGTTATTAAAAAGCAACAAGGTTTTATCGACTGGGAAATTAATCTCTAAAGGATAAATGGAAGAAACCGGTTGTGTTTTGGGGATTTCTTTTCGCCGGCAAGACGAGCAGATTATCGGCACATGTAACCGCCAGGAAAGGAAATTCCCTCTTTGTTCAAAGAATCTGAAAAAGGACAGCTTGGAAGACTATTCAACCGAAGTTTCCTTCACAGAAAAAATACGTTTGAATACATTGATTTAAATTTTAAAATGTTGTGTAATTATTAAAAAAAAATTAAGTTGCGCTTGTGCGTTATTTCTTCAATTTTGAATAATTTCACAATTATGAATGAATTAAAAATCACTTTATTGTACTTATGCACTTATGTTACCGGGCTCGCGGGTGTATCATAACTATTCTGTATTTTCACCTAACACTTTAATAAAAAGTAATAAAATAAACCATTTAACGCACAAGCGCAACTGATTTTTTTTTTAAATAATTACACAACACTTTAAATTTAAATCAATGTATTGAAACCGTTGTTATTTAAATTTAAATTAATGTATTGAAATATATTGAAACGGTGAAAGTACAGAATAGTTACAATACACCCACTAGCCCGGTTACAATAAAGTGATTTTTAATATCATATTCAGCTAAATCTATAACAAGCAACACTTGAATGAATGGTTCATTTTGAATGAATTCGCGTGTACTTAAAAAAAAAGTATTTCGTCACAAAAATATATTGTAAAACTTGAATTTAACTTTTCTTTTCGTTTCTTTTTACATTTTTTTAAAAATCAGATTATTATCGATTCGAACTCACTTCTTGTTCCTTTTGGTTTGTCATATTTGAACTGAATTGATATATTGCAAAGAAGCTAGCAAACGAACAAAAGTGTCAAAAAAAAAGAAAGAAGAATAAAATAAAATAAATGTTATCAGGACTAATAAAGTTACTTTTCTACCTACATTGCTCATTTTTTAGTACTTACTTTTTTAGAAATAATTACAACATTTTAAATATAAATCAATGTATTCAAACAGTCCTTTGGAAAAAGAAATATGTAAAATAAAGTGGTGAATGTTACCGTGCTATTTTTAAAAAATAGTATTTTCAAGTTAAATTCAAGTTTTACGATATCTTTTTGTTTATTAAATTGTGTTAGAAATTTCAGAATGCAAGGGCGATAACCGCGTGATTGTAAATCACGCGATTAATTCGACCAATGGTATTGCATTGTCCAGTTGCTGCGGAGGATTCAGAAGTGGCGGGAATTTGTGTTTCAAAAAACAGATTTCAATATGATGCCGAGCAAAGCCGACACGCGAAATCTCGCTCCAGGCCTAATGAACTAAGGCATGATTCTATCCCATTTATTTCTCCGCTCTTTAAATGCGGATATTAGCCGGAGGCTAAAATGTTCTACGGATTAATTACTTCATCATCTCTGCCCGCAAAGGGGCATATTATTTTATGATCATCGATCGCAAAGTGCGTTGATCGTATCGACAGTCTGGAAGGATTTCGTGAACCCTCAACCAATTCTACGAGCGGCCGAGTCTACCAGCATCTTCACAAGAAGAAAACTACCTTCGCCTTTCAAGGCATGAACTACAACTACCTTCGCCTTTCTAGGCAAGAACTACCCGCCATTTGGCAGAATCTAAAGAGGGCACTCTTTTGCAATATGGACTCCTTTTTACCCTTTTGTAAATAAAATTATTCTTGGATTTAAGGTGAGCCTTTGTTGCTTTTCTGAGTCTCTTTCATTCTGCCATAGGCAAAAACGAGTAAGAGAATTTCTTACACCGTTTTTATTGCAAAAGATATTCCTGCCCCCCCTCCAATTTTTTTCTTCTTATGAGTAATAACGTTTTATTGCATAAGATTTCGATTCCCCCCCCACACACACATTATTTTGGATTTTTTTTCCTTTCATTATGTCGCCTTTAAAAAAAATAATATATTTAATATTCATTTTTATATTAATTTGTAATGGTCCTTAAAAGACCATGTGCTTCGAAGAAAAATAAAAAATAATATATTGAATATTCATTCTTATATTAAATTGTAATGGTCCATAACAGAACATATTCATTGAAAATAAATATTCCTTCAATAAATTGTAACTGAAGTTCATTGGAAAAAAAAATATTATTTCATGTAAATTGTAAACTGAAGTTTTAATTCGTAAAAAAAAAAAATATACCCTTCAAATATTTTACGATAATTGTAATCGTTTAAACAATGTATGAAAAAAAAATTATATATTGATTCTTGAATTTATAATTGATTCATTGTTGAAATGTGTTGTCGAATGCCAGTCTGAACTGTTCTTGTGGGTTTAAATTCCTTGTTCATTGAGAGTTTCGAATTTTGTTGACGTAACCCCCTTCAGATAGTAGTGGTTCTCGTCGGAGAATCCTTTTTTGCGCCCTTTGATTTTATTTCCCCACGTGGGAACGGCCATTTTGTTTTCTCGTGTTGTGTCCTTCGAACATGGCAAATTCAAATCTTGTTGGTCGAATAGAAGCTAAAAAGTTTCGTATAACGGCTTCTTTGGATTGGATGAACGAGAGAGGAGGTGGGCGTTGTATAAATAATTTTTCTTCCGACATCGAGAAACGATTGTCTGAATTAGACGATTTATTAGATCAGTTAATTTTCAAGTCCCCAGATGAGGAAAGACTAAATATATGTCGAGATTTCGAAATGTTTAAAGCGGGAGTCCACAATAGATTGGCTGAGCTCCAGCCAGAGATTGAGAAATCAAGGGATATTGTTCCCATGAAAATGGAGTTGGAGTGCCCCCCCCTTTAGTGGGGATCCAACTCCTAATAAGTTTGAGTTCCGTGGGTTCCTAAGGAAATTTGAATTCTGTACTGCGAACATGAAAAATGCAGATAAATTATTATTGCTAAAATCCAAATTATCAGGAGAGGCGTTTAATATTATTTCTAGGTTTGATGTGATTCCCGAGAATTACGAAGCAGCTTTGGAGTGTCTGAAGGAAAAATATTTCAATCCTTCAGCAATTATGAACAAAATATTCGATGACATTATTCCACAACCAGACCATTTTGCGTCTTTGAGGGATATCAGAATCCTCGTCCAGCGAGTCAAACTTGAACTGACGGAAATGGATAATTCCTTTGGCACGGATTTTCTTATAGATAAATCCACCTCAGGAAGATTAATAGCTCATATTCTGTTCGCTAAATTTCCGAACAGTATTCGCAGAGAAATAATGAATAAATCCTGTGAACGGTTTCCTTCCTTAAAGTCTATTTTAACGTATACGTTTGACGTTATAGACATAATAATGGCGTCGCCTTTGAATGCGTCAAGGCAGGAAAAATTCCCGCCAAACATGTCGGGTTCGTTGAATGCTGGAACCCTCGTGGCGAAGAATTCAGAGCCAAAACAAATCAAGTCCTTTCAGAGTAATAATAACTCTAAGTCTTTCGTCAAAAATGGCGAAAATAAATTTTGTAAATTGTGTCAGGTTGATGGTCACATGACAAAAGTTTGTTCTAAATTTCCAAATTCGGAATCTAAAATTATTCGAGCGAAAGAATTAAGATTATGTCTCCGGTGCCTCGGTGAGCACTCAGAGTCCAGTTGCAGGGGGGTTAAGAGGTTCCCCTTCCCTTGCAGTAATTGTGGTCTAAAAAACCATTATTCCTTAATGTGTCCAAAAGAATCTAAGTCCTTTGTGGGACGTACTTTCGTGGCGGATCAGGACAAGAGTATTAGTCCTGTACTCAAGATATCTATGAAGGTTAAAGGGCACCCGGTTTATTTTTTCTGTCTGATAGATACGGGTAGCCAAAAATCTTTTTTCTCTAAAACAATTCTGGACCGGTTGATTCAAAATCGTAACCTAAATCCTGAGACGGTACAAATGTCCGTCAATACCCTCGTGGGGAATAAGTCCTTACGTCTTTCAGAGCTGGAAGTGTCTATTAAATTGGGACATCAGCGTCCTTTTTATCATTCTGCATTGTTTGCTGAAAATTTGAAATTGAAATTTAACGTAAACAGGTTCGATGAGATTACGTCGAATTTAACTGAAAAAGGGTATAAGTTTTGCCCTGGTTATTCTGAACTAAACGGTTCTAACATTCTCGGTATCATTGGCCTGGATCTTATTCCTAGAATCCATAATCTCAGTTTAATTAAGTGCTTGGGAGGTTCCGCTTGGAAACTCCCCAATTATATCATTTCCTTCGGTGAGGGGTCAAATTTTTTAAACAAAAATGATAAGGCTGTGGAAAAATTGCCAGCCTTCGATCAAGTTATTAAAACACTCCCTATGTGTCAGTCATATTTAATTGATAGTGTATTAAGGCCAGTAATATCTTATGAGGATGTGCTGCAACCTTTTTTTGACGGTCCTGCTGTTGAACGTGGAGTAGAAAAGTTTTTTTCTTTGGATTCCATAGGTATCGAGGATGCCAACCAGTTGTCTTCAATTGATAAAGAAAAAATAAATGCCTTCGAAGAGGCTATAGTTCTCAAGGAAGGAAAATATTACGTCGAGCTGCCTTGGGAGCATGACAAGCTTCTCAAGGTGGAGTCCAATTATGTGCCTTCACTGCGAATAATGCATAGGGTGGCCCAGTCCTTGGAAGGAAAGGGATTGTATAACGATTATATACAGGTCTTCAAAGAATACGAAGACTGCGGAATTATCGAACCTTTCTCCGTTCCCCATGGAACTTATGAGAATTATAAATGGATTCCCCATCGGCCAGTAATTAAAGAAGGTCTGGGAATAACTACAAAAATCCGCCCTGTTTTCTATTGTTCGTTGAAACGTAAAGGTAGCATTTCGATTAACGACGCTGCTTATTCGGGTGTTAACATGACTGCATTGTTGCTAGATATTCTACTAGCTTTCCGAAAAGAAAAATATGTGCTTTTGGGCGATTTGCGCAAAGCTTTTTTACAGATCAGGTTAAAATCTATTGAAGATAAAAATAGATTTTGTTTTTTCCTCAAGGTAGATGGCAAATTGTGCGCCTACCGTTTTAATACTATTATATTTGGGTTCAATACCAGCCCTTTTATATTAAGCTTTATACTTAAGCATCATGCAAAAAATATGAAGCCGATTTGGCTTCACATTCGATTTCCAATAAATTCTATGTTGACAACTTAGTTACTACTAATAGTGACCGAGATACTCTAACCCGTGTTTATAATAAAGTCCGCGACAGACTTGGAGAAGCGGGGTTTGAACTCCAATCCTGCAACTCCAATTGCACGAGCATACAAAATAAAATGATGGAAGACGGTACTATCTCGTCTTCTTCCCCCAACTTTGAAAAGGTGCTGGGGTATCAATATTCTGTTGAAAGGGATACCCTTAAACTCGCTCCATCTGTAATAGATGGCAATGCCAATACCAAACGCAAGATATTATCTCAAGTCTCAAGTCTATATGATCCATTATCTTTACTTCTTCCTGTCACCGTGCAGGGGAAGATTATTATTAGTCAACTGTGGAAAAAGGAGTTGTCTTGGGATCAACAAATCCCTGAAGAAGTTAAGGCCACGTGGCAAGCATATGCCAACGAGCTGAATTGTATAGGGAACTTTGAATTTCCTAGATGTACTCTCCTAGCAGAATTCCCTGTTGAAATTATTTACTTTAGCGATGCTTCTAAGCATGCTTATGGGTTTTCCATGTATGTGAAACAAGGTGCTCAGTGTTCCTTGATATTCGCCAAGGCAAAAGTGGCACCCATCAAGGGAAAATCACTACCTGTTTTGGAATTATTAGCTATATTTCTAGCGTTTAAAGTTATTCCACAAGTTTTGGGTGCTCTAGCGCCTATCAATATCAAATCCTTTTTTGTCGCGTCTGACGCACAAGTAGCCCTGTCATGGATTTTGAATGGGAAGGCTGCAAAAAAAATTATATTCATTGAAAATCGCGTGTCAGACATTAATAAGTTCATTGAAAACATTAAACTTAAATATGGGATAAACCCTAAATTTAGATATGTTCCTTCGTTGGATAATCCGGCTGATCTTTTAACCAGAGGTATCACTGCCTCTAAGTTCAAACAATTTTTTAAATTTTGGACCTGCGGACCAGACTGGCTTAATCAAGTTGAAATCAGCTGGCCCACTTCCCCCTTGCCTTGTCTTAACAATGTTAACAGGAAGAGTGTAACATGTATGTTCTCGGATGAAACTGCTTCTAACGAGATTCATTTGCCAATTAAAATATCTGATTTTTCCTCATTAACTAAGGCTATTAATGTCTTAGAAAAAGTTGTGAGATTCGGTGATAAGTTACGTCACCGAAAGACTGACACCGTCAAGAGAGCTAAATTGTTGCTCTTCTCTCATTTACAAAGGGAAACGTTTCCCACAGAACTTGCTTATTTGCAACAACCCTCTAATAGGGCTGCTCCATTAAGAGTTACGGCCCTTGGGTTATTCCTAGATAGGGAGGGACTGATATGGACTCAAGGACGTATTCAGAACTCTGAGGTTTTTCCATATGAAGTGAAATTTCCTATATTATTAGGAAAAATACCCACCTGACCAAATTGGTCATTATTGAAGCTCACCAGAATTGTTGTCCATTTACAAAGGGAAGCGTTTCCCACAGAACTTGCTTATTTGCAACAACTCTCTAATAGGGCTGCTCCATCAAAAGTTACGGCCCCTGGGTTATTCCTAGATAGGGAGGGACTGATATGGACTCAAGGACGTATTCAGAACTCCGAGGTTTTTCCATATGAAGTGAAATTTCCTATATTATTAGGAAAAATACCCACCTGACCAAATTGGTCATTATTGAAGCTCACCAGAATTGTTGTCATATGGGAGCAAATTCAACCCTTAGCAAGGTGAGGCTATCGGGTTTTTGGATCCCCCAAGGGAGACAGGCGGTGAAGTCGGTTCTCCGTGACTGTGTTATATGTAAGAGAATTAATTCTCTACCGTACAAAGCACCCTCTGGGTCTCAACTGCCTTCTGATAGAGTAAATTTTGTCCGGCCCTTCAAATGTGTAGGGGTGGATTTTACTGGACATTTTTTTGTCAAAAACAATAATGAGGATGTCAAAATGTACATCCTACTGTTTACTTTTGGAATTGGTACCGGACATGAGCGCAAGATCCTTCTTGTTAGCGTTCGTTAGGTTCACCAACTTATTTGGTGTACCAACTCATATGTATTCCGACAAATCTAAATCTTTCATAGCGTCGGGTATTATATTATCAGACATATTTGTGTCTGATGAATTTAGAGAATATTTCAAATCCACTACTATTGTTCATTATACAATTCTCCTGTACTCTGCATGGCATGGTGGAGTATGGGAGAGATTAATTAAAACTGTGAAACAGTGTCTTTCCAAGTTGTTGGGTAGGAGGAGGGTCGGTTATTTCGAGATCCTAACCGCCCTTTCAGATGTTCAAAAGGCCATAAATGATAGGCCACTAACATTTATTTCAGCTTCTGATAGAGGCCTTGATGGGTTGACTCCCAACCATTTTTTGCAGACAGGATATCATCCCCGCCTGCTTATCAATCTTAGCGGTTCAGAGGACCCTTGTCCAGAACCTCCAAATAGAAATTCGCTCTTACATTCCCTTGAAATGAGGGATGAATTTGTCAGTAAATTCAAACGTATTTGGCATAATGACTACTTGCTCTCAATTAGAGAAGTAGACGCCCACATTACAGAAAATGAAACCTCTAAAATATCAGAGGGTGAAATTGTTCTTATCAAAGCTCCTAATAAGTCCCGGCCCTTCTGGGGGTTGGGTAGGGTAGTAAAATTATTGGTCGGAAAGGACAACAAGGTTCGTTCGGCCTCAGTGCTGAAAGACGGGTGTGTTCAAATTCATTCCTTAAAAAATATTTATCCTTTAGAAATAAAACATAACCCTGAACCTGCATTAGCAGAATTTGCGGAAGAAGGAGGCCCCTTCTTTTTTCCCACATGTTCAGTCGCCAACGACGGAACAACACCTATGGTGTGTTGCGACTCGTGCAATGAGTGGTACCATTTTAGTTGTGTCGGGGTCGACCAACAAGTTACCGTTGAAGATTGGGTGTGTCCGGATTGTGCGGACCAAACACCAAGTTAATAATTGTATATTGCTTTTATAGACTCATCAGTAGAGTCATACCTTTTATTACTAATAAATTCTCTGTTTGCCATAGAGAGATCGTTATAAGTTCAGATTGACAACAGACACATATTGAATTTAATTGCTATTATTGTGTTAATATTAAGTCCTTTGGGACAGAATTTCATCGTAATAACGTGTCCAAATAGGCGACAATCCTTAATTTCCCGATAAAAAAGAAAGAAATCAGTATCCATTTCTTTCTCTTCCTTCCTTTGGCAGTGTGTTAGAAATTTCAGAATGCAAGGGCGATAACCGCGTGATTTACAATCACGCGATTAATTCAACCAATGGTATTGCGTTGTCCAGTTGCTGCGGAGGATTCAGAAGTGGCGGGAATTTGTGTTTCAAAAAACAGATTTCAATATGATGCCGAGCAAAGCCGACACGCGAAATCTCGCTCCAGGCCTAATGAACTAAGGCATGGTTCTACCCCATTTATTTCTCCGCTCTTTAAATGCGGATATTAGCCGGAGGCTAAAATGTTCTATGGATTAATTACTTCATCATCTCTGCCCGCAAAGGGGCATATTATTTTATGATCATCGATCGCAAAGTGCGTTGATTGTATCGACAGTCTGGAAGGATTTCGCGAACCCTCAACCAATTCTACGAGCGGCCGAGTCTACCAGCATCTTCACAAGAAGAAAACTACCTTCGTCTTTCAAGGCATGAACTACAACTACCTTCGCCTTTCAAGGCAAGAACTACCCGCCATTTGGCAGAAGCTAAAGAGGGCACTCTTTTGCAATATGGACTCCTTTTTTACCCTTTTGTAAATAAAATTATTCTTGGATTTAAGGTGAGCCTTTGTTGCTTTTCTGAGTCTCTTTCATTCTGCCATAGGCAAAAACGAGTAAGAGAATTTCTTACAATTGTTAGGTGAAAGTACAGAAGAGTTACAATACGCCGCCAGCCCGGTAACATAAGTGCATAAGTATCAACAAAGTGATTTTTAATATCGTATTTAGCTAAATCCTTAACAAGCGACATTTGAATGGATGGTTTATTTTATTGATGCTACACCGTAATCACGTGATTAAAATTTTAGTAGACGAAACATTGGGCGTCAAAAGAGTAAACAGTTCCCAAATAATCAATAAATAATTGTTACCAAAGTCAATAAATGCTACTTTTTTACCTACATGAATGGGTTTACTTATGCTTTAAACTATTTTCTTTATTTTTTAATCTAAAATTGCGGGTGTGTGGGTGCCAAATATCTGTAGATTTTCTAGGAAAAAAAAACGCTAGCCGCGAGATTGCAAACGAAATCTCCAGATCTAGCGGGGGGGAGGGGGAAACCACTAAATTGGCAACACTGCTAATGGTCGTCAGGGTTGCCAGGTTGGCTTTTTAAAGACTAAATTTCACGAATTTGGCCTTTTTAAAAGCAGTTTGGCCTTCGAAATTTCTGTTTGCCCTTTTTTCAAATTTGACCTTTTTCTGATCATTTTATATAAATATTTTTAATAGTAATTATTAAAGAAAAAGTCATAATTAAGTAATTTAAAAAATAGTTTGGATGTCAAAATTTGTAGGCTTTTTAAATGTTGGCTTTGTTTTTCGATTCATGGAATTGCATGAGAAAAACAGCCCCCCCCCTCCCCCGGAATCATCAGCTAACATTTGTCATATCAGAAAAAATATCTTTTTCTAAAGCTTCCCCCCCCACTCACAGTGAAGGAATCTTACATCTATTGTTTTAATTTGTTTTCACACTTACTTACTAAACGTTTATATAAACCTCTCAGAGATGTGCCAGTTGACACGGTTAAGATTCGGATTAAAAATTGTTATAAAAATAAATACAATTTAGGCGCGCAGTATGATTATGATTATGTTGGCGCGTGAAAAATAAAAAATAACTCCCACGCAAATTCCGGCGTGGCCTTATATATTAAATCGACACAAAACGAGCGGACGTAGTACAGAGCACCCCACGTAATGTTTCCGTCCAATGGGATTTCTCCAAGGACATTTTTCTAAACTTTTCTTTTTAAGCTCGCTGGGAGCCGGTCCAAATAGTGTTTAAGCACACACAAACATCAAATCTCTCTCTCAACTGCATTTTCATTCGCACGTTCCTCGCATGTTACTATCACTCTTCCATTTTCACCGCTCCGCGCGCTTCATACAATTTCACAGGCGAACATTACCTATTGCCTCTCTTAACATGTTTTAACATATGAACAGTTCAACAAAAAAAGACATTCTCCTTTTTTTTATAAGAACACTTAAAAAGGACTTCTGAACTCAGAATAAAGAGAATTATATTTTATTTGTTAATGGTTGGCTTCTGTGAATAAACCTCCGTTTGTTTTGCATGTAAGTCTTCTTTTTATTTTTATTTATTTGTGGAGGAAGTTAATTCCTAAAAAGGCCTGACGACTCCCACAAGTTGGTGACCCGACTTAGAACATTGCATGCACAACGGAATCTCCTTACAAGCTGCACGCGGTTTCGTAAACTACTTGCTATATTATGCGTGCGGTAACACTCAAAGGAAGTAAAAAGACGACGCGAATCTCAAGGGATGATACAAGCCATCAAACGAAGCATGGATCTCAGTACAATATAACAACAAATTAGCGAGTTATGCCGATAGTCGCTATAAAATCGAAAATTAAACAAATCATGACTCAGCGCCAAAACAGCACTTTTGCTCATCAGGCACCCCCCAACAACGAGTTGGTGATAAATAACGTGTAATGAACACACACGGCTACAATTCAGCCGATCCAAATGTGAACACGAGCGTGTAAAACCCCTCGGAAAATGATCTACTACAATCTCGAACTTCACTCGGCAGTTTAACAGACCTCAGAAACACAGACCCTAGCAAAAGCAACATTTTTTTTTTCGATCATGATTTCAAGCTTCGCGTACTCGAAACAAGTCAACCGACAGTTTAAAGGCTTTAAAATCACTTTCAAACGAAAAACAGAAAAATGGAATCTCCCCGTGCTGAAACACCTCTGGGTACATTAACGCTAAATATACCAGCTTTAAATCCCACCAATATAAAGACGTGGTTTATCCAGATCCAGGCCCTTTTCGAGGCAAAACGGATTATGTCTCAGCGAACCAAGTATTGTTATTTGGTTGAAAAAATCCCGGCAGACATCGTTGAAGAGGTGACTGATTTATTGGAGAACGTACCAGAAAATAATCCATACGATAAACTTAAGGAGGCCATTTTGAGACGGACTGGCTTATCAAACGAGACAATGTTACACAATCTCTTCACCCAAGTAGAATTGGGAGATAGCACACCGTCGCAACTTTTACGATACATGCGATCATTGCTAGGGGACAACAAAATGTCCGAAAATATAATGAGAAGTTTGTGGCTGGATAAACTCCCAGACACAACAGTACAAATTCTGGCACCCACAAGAGAAGAGACAAGCACTGAAAAGCTCGCCGACATGGCAGACCGAATTCATGAAGATCTAAGGAACCGCAAAGTAAACTCAGCACAAGCACAGCCAAAACAGACGAGAGACAATGAAGTAGCCGGATTAAAAACTACGGTCGAAAATCTCACTCGTCAATTGCAGGAATTAATGCAAATAAACCGTCGTTACTCACATGAGAACGAGTGAACGAAATCTGTTTTTACCACAAAAAATTCGGCACAGAAGCGAGGCGTTGCACTTATCCTTGTTCTTTTAAAAACAAGAACCAGGGAAATGATCATTCCAGCCAGTAGTGACGACAACTGTCGCTGGATTTTCCACTAAAGGTCGTCTATTTTATATTCGTTACAGTAATCACGGATATAACTTCTTAATAGACACTGGAGTCGAAATAAGCATGATACCACCGCTATGTAAACAGAAAGCTACTCCACAGCCTTACCACCTCCAGGCAGCTAATGGCACACAAATACCGACATACGGTGAAAAGTACTTAAGCGTCAATCTCGGCTTGCATCGCACATTTTCGTGGATTTTTACCATAGCCAATGTGACGACAGCAATATTAGGAGCAGATTTCCTAGCACGATTTAATCTATCGGTAGACATGACTAATCGCACACTGACTGATAACCAAACAAAAGTCGTAATTAAGGAAATCACCACAAGATACCAGTCTACTGGGATTAGTTCTGCCTTACCTGAAGAGACGTACATTCGTCGGCTGTTTCAAAAATACCCACAACTTACTCAGCCATTCAAAGTCACGGATAATATTAAACATAATGCAAGGCATTATATTAAAACGAATGGACAACCCGTCTACACCACCCCCAGACGTCTGACGCCGGATAAGTACAAGATCGCAAAAGACGAATTTCAACGCATGTTACAACAAGGAATTATCCGACCTTCCAAAAGTGCGTGGTCATCTCCTGTACGTATGGTGCAGAAATCAGACGCGACAACATGGCGTCCTTGCTGCGATTTCAGGAGATTAAATGCACAAACCGTACCGGATAGATACCTTATCCCACACATTCACGATTTTGCAATCGGACTGCAAAATGCCACGGTATTCTCCAAACTGGATTTAGTAAAAGCATATTACCAAATACTGGTGGCGGAAGAAGATATCCATAAAACAGCACTGACCACACCATTTGGACTTTACGAATTCGTCAGAATGCCATTCGGACTTAGAAACGCTTGTCAAACCTTCCAAAGGTTAATAGACGAGGTTTTTAGGGACCTTCCATTCATATTTGCATACGTGGACGATGTCCTAATTGCTAGTAGAAACCTCGACGAACATAAACAACACTTGGAACAAGCTTTCCAAAAACTGTCCCATTGCGGTTTAAAATTAAACTTGGACAAATGTATTTTCGGTCAGCAAGAAGTAAATTTCCTCGGACATTTAATTGATAAGGATGGTATATCACCATTACCCGAAAAAGTAAGTGCCATTACGAATTTTCCACAACCTACGTCTGTTAGATAAGTTCGTCGCTTCATAGGTGTAATTAATTATTACAGACGATTTTTACCCAACTGTTCCACAATCCTTGCACCGTTAATGTCATTATTGAAGAACAAAACGAAAAACCAACAATTAAAACTGGAAGGATCAGCTTTAAAAGCTTTCCATCAAGCTAAAACTGCCTTAGTCAATTTCACAAAATTGAATTATATTAAGGACAGTGAAGAATCGAAACTTACACTTACAACAGACGCATCAGACATAGCTGTAGGAGCAGTTATATACCAACTGACAGGGGATACAATGACCCCTATATCGTTTTTCTCAGCCAAACTGAGCAAGACACAGACAAATTACAGTACCTTTTCAAGGGAGCTATTAGCAATTTATTTGTCAATTAAACATTTTAGACATCTGTTAGAAGGAAGAAACTGTTGTATTTACACTGACCATAAACCGTTAACGTATGCACTGCATACACATGTAGATAAATATGGCCCAAGAGAAATCAGACATCTTGATTATATTGCTCAATATTCCACAGACATCAGATACGTCAAGGGACAAGAAAACGTCGTGGCGGACGCATTATCACGAGCTGCAATAACTTTGCTAAATTCCAGTTCGCTGAGTATGGAATTGATTGCACAAAAACAAGAGACGGACGAGACACTCACTGACATACAACAGAAAACGTCTTTGCAACTGAAGGAAATGCCCGTAACTTTTAGTACAACAACATTTTATTGTGATACAGCAAAAAACAACCACGTCGATACATACTGCCAAGCATCAGATGACATGTTTTTCAACATTTTCACAATTTATCTCATCTAGGCAAACGAGCCGCTGTAAAAATAATAGCAGACCACTTTGTTTGGCTGAAAATGAATACAGATATTCGAAATTGGACCAAGACGTGTGTATCCTGTCAAAAGAATAAAATACACAGGCACACAAAGTCACCGCTGGGCACTTTCAGTACGACCGATGCTAGGTTTACCAATATCCATGTTGACTTGGTGGGGCCATTACCCCCCTCAAAAGGACACACCCACATTCTCACCATAGTCGACAGGTTCAGCAGATGGCCAACAGCCATACCCGTGGAGGACACATCGGCGGCGACAGTAGCTGGAACAATACTAAAAGACTGGATAGCGATTTTTGGAGTACCGTCAGTACTCACAACGGACAGAGGCTTGCAATTTCAATCGAAACTCTTCGCAGAGTTCAACCAATTGTTGGGAACAACCCACATAAGGACAACGGCTTATTACCCTTGTTCAAACGGCCTCGTCGAACGCTTTCACAGACAGCTAAAAACTTCTTTGGCTATGAGTCTTAACAACACAGACTGGTCAGATAATTTACCATTAATCCTATTAATGATCCGAAACACGATAAAAGAGGATTTACAAAGCACGCCAGTGGAGATAGCTTTTGGATCAGCAGTCACACTACCTGGACAATATTTTAATGCATACACAGACATTTCACCCACAGCTACATTTGTGACGGAATTAAAGAGCAAAATGTCTTCTCTCAAATTTACACCCACCAGGAGGGCTGACAAACAAACATATATGCCGAATGACCTTCACACATGCAAATATGTATTTATTAGGAATGATACAGTCAAAAAGCCATTTTGTCCAAATTACACAGGACCATACCAAGTTTTGGACAGAAGTGAAAAATATTTTACTGTCCAAAGGAAAGACAGAAAAGACAACATCGCGATCGACCGAATTAAACCAGCATACATTGAGGAATACCCTCAGACAATTTCCCCACCAGAACAAATTCCCTTAGAACATGGGAGTCCAGCAGAAAATGACGGGAACATCAAACCTACGACAAAAACAGGTAGGAAAGTCCACTGGCCGAAACATTTCAAGGAATACATTACATACTAAAAAAAAAAATTTTTTTTCTTTTTTCAATCTGGGGGGAGTATTGTGCCAGTTGACACGGTTAAGATTCGGATTAAAAATTGTTATAAAAATAAATACAATTTAGGCGCGCAGTATGATTATGATTATGTTGGTGCGTGAAAAATAAAAAATAACTCCCATGCAAATTCCGGCGTAGCCTTATATATTAAATCGACTCAAAACGAGCGGACGTAGTACAGAGCACCCCACGTGATGTTTCCGTCCAATGGGATTTCTCCAAAGACATTTTTCTAAACTTTTCTTTTTAAGCTTGCTGGGAGCCGGTCCAAATAGTATTTAAGCACACACAAACATCAAATCTCTCTCTCAACTGCATTTTCATTTGGACGTTCCACGCGTGTTACTATCACTCTTCCATTTTCACCGCTCCGCGCGCTTCATACAATTTCACAGGCGAACATTACCTATTGCCTCTCTTAACATGTTTTAACATATGAACAGTTCAACAAAAAAAGACATTCTCCTTTTTTTTATAAGAACAATTAAAAAGGACTTCTGAACTCATCATAAAGAGACTTATATTTTATTTGTTAATGGTTGGTTTCGGTGGTTAATGTTAAGGTTTCTGTTGGTTAATGGTTTGTTTTGCATGGAAGTCTTCTTCTTTTTATTTTTATTTATTTTTGGAGGAAGTCAGTTCCTAAAAAGGCCTGACGACCCCCACAGAGACTTCACAGTGTGGTATGAAACCGTTTTGAAGACTTTTTTTTAGTGCTTGACTCTGTCCAGTCAGGTCACTCAGTCACTGAGTATATCTCCTCTGAAATAATTAATGTTTGTGTTTTTCGTTTGAAATTCTTTAAACCTAGTACTTTGAAATTAATTAAAGCAATTTATGGAAATTTATGGAAATTTGAAAACTTATAACTGTTAAACTATCTCTGAAATAGCTATTTAAAGTTGTATTTAAAAAACATGTTTAAAAATAATTATATACTTTTTCCTGAGTAAGTCCCAAAGTTTCATTAAAAATCAATAATAATAGAATTTTTACTATCTTGGATTAATAGATACATTTGTCTTAATAATGTCGCATAGATTGTTCTTGGAAACAAAATCTACTTTTAGATTTATGACTAAAATTAAATTTATCAATATTTGCGAGATATTTTAAGTTAAGTTGAGTAAATGTGGTATTGTGGCGACTGAAATAATTCTTCTCTAAGAATATGATAAACAAAAAGAGTAGACAAATAGGAACTTATGTACAAACTGTATCAACAAAAATGGCATGGAAAAATTGGCACAAGCAAAAATGGTAAAATTGGTTAAATGTGGAAAAAATAGCAGGAGTGAAAGAAATAGATAAAAATCTCATGAAAATCTTGGATAAAGGGAAAACATATCTTGGTAAATTAAAATAAATCATATCTATGTTTAAAAGTAGATGTGGAGTCTCAGCTAATAACCAATAACCTTTCAATACTGATGCCATCTTAGAAATCTGTCGATTATACTAGCATATTTATTCATTTTAAGTGTTTTTTCAGATTTCATATATAATAATAATGTTACTTCCAACGCATTAATTATACCATAATCTTAAAAATAATTATACCATAATCTTAAAAATAATTATACCATAATCTTAAAATTAATCATACCATAATCTTAAAAATAATTATACCATAATCTTAAAATTAATTATACCATAATCTTAAAAATAATTATACCTTAATCTTAAAAATAATTATACCATAATCTTAAAAATAATTATACCATAATCTTAAAAATAATTATAATCAATGCTTGCATTAAAGTGTAGTACTTGTTCTGATATTATACTTTATTTAGTCTGTCCTTGGTCAGTGAAAGAAAAATTCTTCTAAACTGGAGCATATTTTTGCTATGGGAGAAAAATTCTGTGCTTTTTACTTTTTAAGGCGATTTCACCTGGTTTTACGATTTTGCCAGTCAGACTTAGAGATAGAAAAAAGTTACCTACCCTAAAAAGTTATGATGGCCCGAAAATGGAGGATCATTTTATGCTTAATTTATATGCAAAACTAATTAATTATAAAATATTTTTTTCGGGATGTTCACACGTAATCATTTGAAAAACTTAGAATCACATCTTTAGGAGGGATAGCTGAGGTCCTCATCTACTTTAGAATATATATATAATTTAATTTGAATTTGATAAACTTCTTAATGTTATCCTGGTGCTTATCCATAAAAATACACAGGTGAAAATATGAAAGTACTATAGGTTTGCAACAACAGATGACACATACAAATTTATTGTCTTGACTATTAGCCACTATCTTATGCAACTTTAGAACCACATTTTCGACACATTTAGTCATCATCATAAAATCCTACATTTCCTCCTAGAAAGAACACCATCACAATCACAGCATCTTTAGAGGAAGTAGTTCCTATTTCCCCCCTAAATAATAAGTCCTTCTACCTCCCTCAGTCAAAACTGGGAGGAAAAATACAACTTCTACAGATATTGTGCTTGCACCTCTCATAACTGGATCATAAATTCATAGACATAACATAATCTTTTCATTTCCCGATTCAAAAATAATAAATTCTTCCTTCTCAAATTCCGCCCATTCTCATTGGTTGAGAGCTGACAATTCGATTATTCTGGAATCTACCTCTTAATACATAGACAAATGCTCAAGAACTTTTCAAATATGGCGATACAAGAGGCAATCGTTTTAAAAAATAAACCAAATACAAACATAACCTCTCATAAACAGAAAATTAAATACTAATAACCTTACACTTACCTATGCACACATTAACAACACGCTACTATCGCCCCACACCTCCAACAAAAACAAACCCTGAAAAATATGTACGGGTATCATTTTTTAATTTTCGATTGTGGAGTTATTTATTTATTTATTTTTTACACTGCCATCCCTTAATTTTTTTGTTGCTTTATAGTAGTTGCGGGTGGCTATCCTGATGACGATTATCAAGGTTACATTTGAGGCAAACACTTTGACACTCCCTCACAAAATGGACGTTAGCTATTATGTTTGATTTTAGACAAATTATACTTCCTGTGGAGTATTTTGTTTACTTTTCTTTTCCAGACTCTTTATCGACACTGTTTATGTTTTTTTATAGGTAAAATTTTACCTTAGCTCCACCTCCACACTTTTTTATTTAAATGCCGACCTTTCTAGGTTTTCGACTATGCTGATTAAGAAAATCTCATTTATATTTGGCAGATATAAGTAGTTATCGAGATATAAAGACATGTATTATGCACTTTAAATCAGTGGTCGCCAGATTTGTATGCATGCTTGAGGAACAAATCTAATTCTATCTGACCAACACTGCCCCCCCCCAAATTTTTTGTTAGTTTATAGTATTTGGGGGTAGATATTCTAACAACGATTATCAAGGTTAAATTTGGGGCAAATATTTTGACAACCCCTTTCTTACAAAATGGAGTGTCTATTCTGATAGCCGTTCTTAACATATGGAGGTTGAAGTGTCTATTCCGAAAACCGTTTTTAACATAGAGAGGTTGGGGAGTCCATCCTGAAAGCTGTTCTTAACATGAAGAGATTGGGTGTGTCTATTCTGAAAGCCTTTCTTAACATGAGGAGTTTGGGAGTTAAGCAACAACAATAACCATACTTTAATTTTTTACGGGTGAGGGTGGGGAGCATGCTTCCACTGGGCAACACCAGTTAACGGGTCCTGCTAGTATTTAAATAATTTAAGTTAATAATCTTGTAAAAAAACATAATTCTAGTTATGCTTTTAAAACGCTATTCTGTTAGAAATGGGTGATCACCGTATGTATATGCGAGACTGATCTCTCACTCTGAATTCTAAAATAATTGTTTTACCCAAGTTTTTCAAGATATTCAAACGTAATTGTCTAAAACAGTAGATATACCTGCTATTTTTGGGGGACGGGAGCACCTTAGTTCTCATCTACAAATTTACCGACTTTTCCTTAAATTATTTAATATTAAAATAGTACTAAATATTGTTTAACTTTTTCTTGTATAATGTTAAAAATATCTAAACTGTAGAATGTATTGTAATGAAATTATTTGCCTAACTATTAAAAATAAAACCATTCCCTATCAAAGTAAAACCGAAAAATATGCTGGGGGGGGGGCAAAACATATTTTTCAGTTTCAATTTCATAGGTAACGTTGTTGCCAAGAAAACACGACAAAACTAATACAGGAAAAACTGTTTAAACACTTCAATATAGCCAATTTTTCTTTAATTTTCAATTTGGCTTTTTAAAGCCTTTTTTTACCAAGAAATGTGGCTTCGCTTTTGAATTTGGCCTTTTTTGGCCTTTTTTCCTGAAAAATTTGGCTTCAAACATTTGCAACCCTACGTCTTATAGTGGCCACCATCAAGCAAAGGAGCAAGGAAGGCGATGATTATGATGATCTTATGCTAAGAAAAGGAAAGGCTATATATATATATATATATATATATATATATATATATATATATATATAGAGAGAGAGAGAGAGACGCACACACACACACACACACACACGTTAGGCCATTCCGTTCTTACGCCTGCTAGGGGAACGGGAGGGGAGAAACAAGAAGGGGGTCGCATGAAAGTCAAGCAAGACATCAACTACAACTGCTGACTTTTCACCTTCCTTTCACTGCTGAAGACGACATATGAATTATAAAAAATAAAATTCACACAATATTCACCTTTGCTAAACTGCCAGTTCCAATTCTGGGAGCAGATTTTTTACATCACATTTTTTCATGCTTGTTGGTGTTAAACAAGGAAGATTAATTGATAACTGTAGTTTGATGTAATTTGCATATCAATGAAGCTACACACTGGAATGAGGTAATAAAAGATGGTGTCAAGTTCGGGAGAACTGGACTGAACGGGTCAGAACTGAAAATGTTCGAATGCTGATAAGAACCCATTTCTTTTTTTTTTTTTTTAATCAGAATAACAATACAGGATTAATAACAATACAGGATTAATAGTTCATGGTAAAATTGATAATTCAACAAAGATGTCATTTTTTAAAATCGGCGGATGTATATACCAACATCCTGAAGAATTTTCCAAACATAATTCGACCCATTTTTTGCTCGTCCCGCAGAATCATATCTCATTGTTTAAAAGCTGGTAAGTAGTAAATTTTATCATATGTTGAAGCTGGGAATAATACCGCTTCTAATAGCAGTACATTTTATCATATGTTGAACCTGGGAATAATACCGCTTCTAATAGCAGTAAGTTCTATCATATGTTGAAGCTGGGAATAATACCGCTTCTAATAGCAGTAAATTTTATCATATGTTGAAGCTGGGAATAATACCGCTTCTAATAGCAGTAAATTTTATCATATGTTGAAGCTGGGAATAATACCGCTTCTAATAGCAGTAAATTTTATCATATGTTGAAGCTGGGAATAATACCGCTTCTAATAGCAGTAAATTTTATCATATGTTGAAGCTGGGAATAATACCGCTTCTAATAGCAGTAAATTTTATCATATGTTGAAGCTGGGAATAATACCGCTTCTAATAGCAGTAAATTTTATCATATGTTGAAGCTGGGAATAATACCGCTTCTAATAGCAGTAAATTTTATGATATGTTGAACCTGGGAATAATACCGCTTCTAATAGCAGTAAATTTTATCATATATTGAAGCTGGGAATAATACCGCTTCTAATAGCAGTAAATTTTATCATATGTTGAACCTGGGAATAATACCGCTTCTAATAGCAATAAATTTTGTCATATGTTGAACCTGGGAATACTACCGCTTCTAATAGCAGTAAATTTTATCATATGTTGAACCTGGGAATAATACCGCTTCTAATAGCAGTAAATTTTATCATATGTTGAAGCTGGGAATAATACCGCTTCTAATAGCAGTAAATTTTATCATATGTTGAACCTGGGAATAATACCGCTTCTAATAGCAGTAAATTTTATCATATATTGAACCTATGAAAAATACCGCTTCTAATAGCAGTAAATTTCATCATATGTTGAAGCTGGGAATAATATCGCTTCTAATAGCAGTAAATTTTATCATATGTTGAACCTGGGAATAATACCGCTTCTAATAGCAGTAAATTTTATCATATGTTGAACCTGGGAATAATACCGTTTCTAATAGCAGTAAATTTTATCATATGTCGAAGCTGGGAATAATACTGCTTCTAATAGCAGTAAAATTTATCATATGTTGAACCTGGGAATAATACCGCTTCTAATAGCAGTAAATTTTATCATATGTTGAAGCTGGGAATAATACCGCTTCTAATAGCAGTAAATTTTATCATATGTTGAAGCTGGGAATAATACCGCTTCTAATAGCAGTAAATATTATCATATGTTTAAGCTGGGAATAATACCGCTTCTAATAGCAGTAAATTTTATCATATGTTGAACCTGGGAATAATACCGCTTCTAATAGCAGTAAATTTTATCATATGTTGAACCTGGGAATAATACCGCTTCTAATAGCAGTAAATTTTATCATATGTTGAACCTGGGAATAATACCGCTTCTAATAGCAGTAAATTTTATCATATGTTGAACCTGGGAATAATACCGCTTCTAATAGCAGTAAATTTTATCATATGTTGAACCTGGGAATAATACCGCTTCTAATAGCAGTAAATTTTATCATATGTTGAACCTGGGAATAATACCGCTTCTAATAGCAGTAAATTTTATCATATGTTGAACCTGGGAATAATACCGCTTCTAATAGCAGTAAATTTTATCATATGTTGAACCTGGGAATAATACCGCTTCTAATAGCAGTAAATTTTATCATATGTTTAACCTGGGAATAATACCGCTTCTAATAGCAGTAAATTTTATCATATGTTGAACCTGGGAATAATACCGCTTCTAATAGCAGTAAATTCTATAATATGTTGAAGCTGGGAATAATACCGCTTCTAATAGCAGTAAATGTTATCATATGTGGAAGCTGGGAATAATACTGCTTCTAATAGCAGTATATTTTATCATATGTTGAACCTGGGAATAATACCGCTTCTAATAGCAGTAAATTTTATCATATGTGGAACCTGGGAATAATACTGCTTCTAATAGCAGTAAATTTTAATTATATGTTGAACCTGGGAATAATACCGCTTCTAATAGCAGTAAATTTTATCATATGTTGAAGCTGGGAATAATACCGCTTCTAATAGCAGTAAATTTTATCATATGTTGAACCTGGGAATAATACCACTTCTAATAGCGTTAAATTTTATCATATGTTTAAGCTGGGAATAATACCGCTTCTAATAGCGTTAAATTTTATCATATGTTGAACCTGGGAATAATACCACTTCTAATAGCGTTAAATTTTATCATATGTTGAACCTGGGAATAATACCGCTTCTAATAGCAGTAAATTTTATCATATGTTGAACCTGGGAATAATACCGCTTCATATAGCAGTAAATTCTATCATATGTTGAAGCTGGGAATAATACCGCTTCTAATAGCAGTAAATTTTATCATATGTTGAACCTGGGAATAATACCGCTTCTAATAGCAGTAAATTTTATCATATGTTGAAGCTGGGAATAATACCGCTTCTAATAGCAGTGAATTTTATCATATGTTGAACCTGGGAATAATACCGCTTCTAATAGCAGTAAATTTTATCATATGTTGAACCTGGGAATAATACCATTTCTAATAGCAGTAAATTTTATCATATGTTGAACCTGGGAATAATACCGCTTCTAATAGCAGTAAATTTTATCATATGTTGAAGCTGGGAATAATACCGCTTCTAATAGCAGTAAATTTTATCATATGTTGAACCTGGGAATAATACCGCTTCTAATAGCAGTAAATTTTATCATATGTTGAACCTGGGAATAATACCATTTCTAATAGCAGTAAATTTTATCATATGTTGAACCTGGGAATAATACCGCTTCTAATAGCAGTAAATTTTATCATATGTTGAACCTGGGAATAATACCGCTTCTAATAGCAGTAAATTTTATCATATGTTGAAGCTGGGAATAATACCGCTTCTAATAGCAGTAAATTTTATCATATGTTGAACCTGGGAATAATACCGCTTCTAATAGCAGTAAATTTTATCATATGTTGAACCTGGGAATAATACCATTTCTAATAGCAGTAAATTTTATCATATGTTGAACCTGGGAATAATACCGCTTCTAATAGCAGTAAATTTTATCATATGTTGAAGCTGGGAATAATACCGCTTCTAATAGCAGTAAATTTTATCATATGTTGAAGCTGGGAATAATACCGCTTCTAATAGCAGTAAATTTTATCATATGTTGAACCTGGGAATAATACCGCTTCTAATAGCAGTAAATTTTATCATATGTTGAACCTGGGAATAATACCGTTTCTAATAGCAGTAAATTTTATCATATGTTGAAGCTGGGAATAATACCGCTTCTAATAGCAGTAAATTTTATCATATGTTGAAGCTGGGAATAATACCGCTTCTAATAGCAGTACATTGTATCATATGTTGAACCTGGGAATAATACCGCTTCTAATAGCAGTAAATTTTATCATATGTTGAACCTGGGAATAATACCGCTTCTAATAGCAGTAAATTTTATCATATGTTGAAGCTGGGAATAATACCGCTTCTAATAGCAGTAAATTTTATCATATGTTGAACCTGGGAATAATACCGCTTCTAATAGCAGTAAATTTTATCATATGTTGAAGCTGGGAATAATACCGCTTCTAATAGCAGTAAATTTTATCATATGTTGAACCTGGGAATAATACCGGTTCTAATAACAGTAAATTTCATCATATGTTTAAGCTGGGAATAATACCGCTTCTAATAGCAGTAAATTTTATCATATGTTGAACCTGGGAATAATACCGCTTCTAATAGCAGTAAATTTTATCATATGTTGAAGCTGGGAATAATACCGCTTCTAATAGCAGTAAATTTTATCATATGTTGAAGCTGGGAATAATACCGCTTCTAATAGCAGTAAATATTATCATATGTTGAAGCTGGGAATAATACCGCTTCTAATAGCAGTAAATTTTATCATATGTTGAAGCTGGGAATAATACCGCTTCCAATAGCAGTAAATTCTATCATATGTTGAAGCTGGGAATAATACCGCTTCTAATAACAGTAAATTTTATCGTATGTTGAAGCTGGGAATAATACCGCTTCAAATAGCAGTAAATTTTATCATATGTTGAACCTGGGAATAATACCGCTTCTAATAGCAGTAAATTTTATCATATGTTGAAGCTGGGAATAATACCGCTTCTAATAGCAGTGAATTTTATCATATGTTGAACCTGGGAATACTACCACTTCTAATAGCAGTAAATTTTATATGTTGAACCTGGGAATAATACCGCTTCTAATAGCAGTAAATTTTATCATATGTTGAACCTGGGAATAATACCGCTTCTAATAGCAGTAAATTTTATCATATGTTGAACCTGGGAATAATACCGCTTCTAATAGCAGTAAATTTTAACATATGTTGAACCTATGAAAAATACCGCTTCTAATAGCAGTAAATTTTATCATATGTTGAAGCTGGGAATAATATCGCTTCTAATAGCAGTAAATTTTATCATATGTTGAAGCTGGGAATAATACCGCTTCTAATAGCAGTAAATTTTATCATATGTTGAACCTGGGAATAATACCGCTTCTAATAGCAGTAAATTTTATCATATGTTGAAGCTGGGAATAATACCGCTTCTAATAGCAGTAAATTTTATGATATGTTTAACCTGGGAATAATACCGCTTCTCATAGTAGTAAATTTTATCATATGTTGAACCTGGGAATAATACCGTTTCTAATAGCAGTAAATTTTATCATATGTCGAAGCTGGGAATAATACCGCTTCTAATAGCAGTAAATTTTATCATATGTTTAACCTGGGAATAATACCGCTTCTAATAGCAGTAAATTTTATCATATGTTGAAGCTGGGAATAATACCGCTTCTAATAGCAGTAAATATTATCATATGTTTAAGCTGGGAATAATACCGTTTCTAATAGCAGTAAATTTTATTATATGTTGAACCTGGGAATAATACCGCTTCTAATAGCAGTAAATTTTATCATATGTTGAACCTGGGAATAATACCGCTTCTAATAGCAGTAAATTTTATCATATGTTGAACCTGGGAATCATACCGCTTCTAATAGCAGTTAATTTTATCATATGTTGAACCTGGGAATAATACCGCTTCTAATAGCAGTAAATTTTATGATATGTTTTACCTGGGAATAATACCGCTTCTAATAGCAGTAAATTTTATCATATGTTGAACCTGGGAATAATACCGCTTCTAATAGCAGCAAATTTTATGATATGTTGAACCGGGGAATAATACCGCTTCTAATAGCAGTAAATTTTATGATATGTTGAACCTGGGAATAATACCGCTTCTAATAGCAGTAAATGTTATGATATGTTGAAGCTGGGAATAATACCGCTACTAATAGCAGTAAATTCTATAATATGTTGAAGCTGGGAATAATACCGCTTCTAATAGCAGTAAATGTTATCATATGTGGAAGCTGGGAATAATACTGCTTCTAATAGCAGTGAATTTTATCATATGTTGAACCTGGGAATAATACCGCTTCTAATAGCAGTAAATTTTATCATATGTGGAACCTGGGAAAAATACAGCTTTTAATAGCAGTAAATTTTAATTATATGTTGAACCTGGGAATAATACCGCTTCTAATAGCAGTAAATTTTATCATATGTTGAAGCTGGGAATAATACCGCTTCTAATAGCAGTAAATTTTATCATATGTTGAACCTGGGAATAATACCGCTTCTAATAGCAGTAAATTTTATCATATGTTGAACCTGGGAATAATACCGCTTCTAATAGCAGTAAATTTTAACATATGTTGAACCTATGAAAAATACCGCTTCTAATAGCAGTAAATTTTATCATATGTTGAAGCTGGGAATAATATCGCTTCTAATAGCAGTAAATTTTATCATATGTTGAAGCTGGGAATAATACCGCTTCTAATAGCAGTAAATTTTATCATATGTTGAACCTGGGAATAATACCGCTTCTAATAGCAGTAAATTTTATCATATGTTGAAGCTGGGAATAATACCGCTTCTAATAGCAGTAAATTTTATGATATGTTTAACCTGGGAATAATACCGCTTCTCATAGTAGTAAATTTTATCATATGTTGAACCTGGGAATAATACCGTTTCTAATAGCAGTAAATTTTATCATATGTCGAAGCTGGGAATAATACCGCTTCTAATAGCAGTAAATTTTATCATATGTTTAACCTGGGAATAATACCGCTTCTAATAGGAGTAAATTTTATCATATGTTGAAGCTGGGAATAATACCGCTTCTAATAGCAGTAAATATTATCATATGTTTAAGCTGGGAATAATACCGTTTCTAATAGCAGTAAATTTTATTATATGTTGAACCTGGGAATAATACCGCTTCTAATAGCAGTAAATTTTATCATATGTTGGACCTGGGAATAATACCGCTTCTAATAGCAGTAAATTTTATCACATGTTGAACCTGGGAATCATACCGCTTCTAATAGCAGTTAATTTTATCATATGTTGAACCTGGGAATAATACCGCTTCTAATAGCAGTAAATTTTATGATATGTTTTACCTGGGAATAATACCGCTTCTAATAGCAGTAAATTTTATCATATGTTGAACCTGGGAATAATACCGCTTCTAATAGCAGTAAATTTTATGATATGTTGAACCGGGGAATAATACCGCTTCTAATAGCAGTAAATTTTATGATATGTTGAACCTGGGAATAATACCGCTTCTAATAGCAGTAAATGTTATGATATGTTGAAGCTGGGAATAATACCGCTACTAATAGCAGTAAATTCTATAATATGTTGAAGCTGGGAATAATACCGCTTCTAATAGCAGTAAATGTTATCATATGTGGAAGCTGGGAATAATACTGCTTCTAATAGCAGTACATTTTATCATATGTTGAACCTGGGAATAATACCGCTTCTAATAGCAGTAAATTTTATCATATGTGGAACCTGGGAAAAATACAGCTTTTAATAGCAGTAAATTTTAATTATATGTTGAACCTGGGAATAATACCGCTTCTAATAGCAGTAAATTTTATCATATGTTGAAGCTGGGAATAATACCGCTTCTAATAGCAGTAAATTTTATCATATGTTGAACCTGGGAATAATACCGCTTCTAATAGCAGTAAATTTTATCATATGTTGAAGCTGGGAATAATACCACTTCTAATAGCGTTAAATTTTATCATATGTTTAAGCTGGGAATAATACCGCTTCTAATAGCAGTAAATTTTATCATATGTTGAACCTGGGACTAATACCGCTTCATATAGCAATAAATTTTATCATATGTTGAACCTGGGAATAATACCGCTTCTAATAGCAGTAAATTTTATCATATGTTGAACCTGGGAATAATACTGCTGCTAATAGCAGTAAATTTTATCATATGTTGAACCTGGGAATAATACCGCTTCTAATAGCAGTAAATTTTATGATATGTTGAACCTGGGAATAATACCGCTTCTAATAGCAGTAAATTTTATCATATGTTGAAGCTGGGAATAATACCGCTTCTAATAGCAGTAACTTTTATCATATGTTGAAACCGGGAATAATACCGCTTCTAATAGCAGTAAATTTTATCATATGTTGAACCTGGGAATAATACCGCTTCTAATAGCAGTAAATTTTATCATATGTTGAAGCTGGGAATAATACCGCTTCTAATAGCAGTGAATTTTATCATATGTTGAACCTGGGAATAATACCGCTTCTAATAGCAGTAAATTTTATCATATGTTGAAGCTGGGAATAATACCGCTTCTAATAGCAGTACATCTTATCATATGTTGAACCTGGGAATAATACCGCTTCTAATAGCAGTAAATTTTATCATATGTTGAAGCTGGGAATAATACCGCTTCTAATAGCAGTAAATTTTATCATATGTTGAACCTGGGAATAATACCGTTTCTAATAGCAGTAAATTTCATCATATGTTAAAGCTGGGAATAATACCGCTTCTAATAGCAGTAAATTTTATCATATGTTGAACCTGGGAATAATACCGCTTCTAATAGCAGTAAATTTTATCATATGTTGAAGCTGGGAATAATACCGCTTCTAATAGCAGTAAATTTTATCATATGTTGAAGCTGGGAATAATACCGCTTCTAATAGCAGTAAATTTTATGATATGTTTAACCTGGGAATAATACAGCTTCTCATAGTAGTAAATTTTATCATATGTTGAACCTGGGAATAATACCGTTTCTAATAGCAGTAAATTTTATCATATGTCGAAGCTGGGAATAATACCGCTTCTAATAGCAGTAAATTTTATCATATGTTTAACCTGGGAATAATACCGCTTCTAATAGCAGTAAATTTTATCATATGTTGAACCTGGGAATAATACCGCTTCTAATAGCAGTAAATATTATCATATGTTTAAGCTGGGAATAATACCGCTTCTAATAGCAGTAAATTTTATCATATGTTGAACCTGGGAATAATACCGCTTCTAATAGCAGTAAATTTTATCATATGTTGAACCTGGGAATAATACCGCTTCTAATAGCAGTAAATTTTATCATATGTTGAACCTGGGAATAATACCGCTTCTAATAGCAGTAAATTTTATCATATGTTGAACCTGGGAATAATACCGCTTCTAATAGCAGTAAATTTTATGATATGTTTTACCTGGGAATAATACCGCTTCTAATAGCAGTAAATTTTATCATATGTTGAACCTGGGAATAATACCGCTTCTAATAGCAGTAAATGTTATGATATGTTTAAGCTGGGAATAATACCGCTTCTAATAGCAGTAAATTCTATAATATGTTGAAGCTGGGAATAATACCGCTTCTAATAGCAGTAAATGTTATCATATGTGGAAGCTGGGAATAATACTGCTTCTAATAGCAGTACATTTTATCATATGTTGAACCTGGGAATAATACCGCTTCTAATAGCGTAAAATTTTATCATATGTTTAAGCTGGGAATAATACCGCTTCTAATAGCAGTAAATTTTATCATATGTTGAACCTGGGACGAATACCGCTTCATATAGCAATAAATTTTATCATATGTTGAACCTGGGATTAATACTGCTTCTAATAGCAGTAAATTTTATGATATGTTTTACCTGGGAATAATACCGCTTCTAATAGCAGTAAATTTTATCATATGTTGAACCTGGGAATAATACCGCTTCTAATAGCAGTAAATGTTATGATATGTTTAAGCTGGGAATAATACCGCTTCTAATAGCAGTAAATTCTATAATATGTTGAAGCTGGGAATAATACCGCTTCTAATAGCAGTAAATTTTATCATATGTGGAACCTGGCAAAAATACAGCTTTTAATAGCAGTAAATTTTAATTATATGTTGAACCTGGGAATAATACCGCTTCTAATAGCAGTAAATTTTATCATATGTTGAAGCTGGGAATAATACCGCTTCTAATAGCAGTAAATTTTATCATATGTTGAACCTGGGAATAATACCGTTTCTAATAGCAGTAAATTTTATCATATGTTGAAGCTGGGAATAATACCACTTCTAATAGCGTTAAATTTTATCATATGTTGAAGCTGGGAATAATACCGCTTCTAATAGCAGTAAATTTTATCATATGTTGAACCTGGGACGAATTCCGCTTCATATAGCAATAAATTTTATCATATGTTGAACCTGGGAATAATACCGCTTCTAATAGCAGTAAATTTTATCATATGTTGAACCTGGGAATAATACGGCTGCTAATAGCAGTAAATTTTATCATATGTTGAACCTGGGAATAATACCGCTTCTAATAGCAGTAAATTTTATCATATGTTGAACCTGGGAATAATACCGCTTCTAATAGCAGTAAATTTTATCATATGTTGAAGCTGGGAATAATACCGCTTCTAATAGCAGTAACTTTTATCATATGTTGAAACCGGGAATAATACCGCTTCTAATAGCAGTAAATTTTATGATATGTTTAACCTGGGAATAATACCGCTTCTAATAGCAGTAAATTTTATCATATGTTGAAGCTGGGAATAATACCGCTTCTAATAGCAGTAAATTCTATCATATGTTGAAGCTGGGAATAATACCGCTTCTAATAACAGTAAATTTTATCATATGTTGAAGCTGGGAATAATACCGCTTCTAATAGCAGTAAATTTTATCATATGTTGAACCTTGGAATAATACCGCTTCTAATAGCAGTAAATTTTATCATATGTTGAAGCTGGGAATAATACCGCTTCTAATAGCAGTATATTCTATCATATGTTGAAGCTGGGAATAATACCGCTTCTAATAACAGTAAATTTTATCATATGTTGAAGCTGGGAATAATACCGCTTCTAATAGCAGTAAATTTTATCATATGTTGAACCTGGGAATAATACCGCTTCTAATAGCAGTAAATTTTATCATATGTTGAAGCTGGGAATAATACCGCTTCTAATAGCAGTAAATTTTATCATATGTTGAAGCTGGGAATAATACCGTTTCTAATAGCAGTAAATTTTATCATATGTTTAAGCTGGGAATAATACCGCTTCTAATAGCAGTAAATTTTATCATATGTTGAAGCTGGGAATAATACCGCTTCTAATAGCAGTAAATTTTATCATATGTTGAACCTCGGAATAATACCATTTCTAATAGCAGTAAATTTTATCATATGTTGAAGCTGGGAATAATACCGCTTCTAACAGCAGTAAATTTTATCATATGTTGAAGCTGGGAATAATACCGCTTCTAATAGAAGTAAATTTTAACATATGTTGAACCTATGAAAAATACCGCTTCTAATAGCAGTAAATTTTATCATATGTTGAAGCTGGGAATAATACCGCTTCTAATAGCAGTAAATTTTATCATATGTTGAACCTGGGAATAATACAGCTTCTAATAGCAGTAAATTTTATCATATGTTGAACCTGGGAATAATACTGCTTCTAATAGCAGTAAAGTTTATCATTTGTTGAACCTGGGAATAATAGCGCTTCAAATAGCAGTAAATTTTATCATATGTTGAAGCTGGGAATAATACCGCTTCTAATAGCAGTAAATTTTATCATATGTTGAACCTGGGAATAATACTGCTTCTAATAGCAGTAAATTTTATCATATGTTGAACCTGGGAACAATACCGCTTCTAATAGCAGTATATTTTATGATATGTTGAACCCGGGAATAATACCGCTTCTAATAGCAGTAAATTGTATCATATGTTTAACCTGGGAATAATACCGCTTCTAATAGTAGTAAATTTTATCATATGTTGAAGCTGGGAATAATACCGCTTCTAATAGCAGTAAATTCTATCATATGTTGAAGCTGGGAATAATACCGCTTCTAATAACAGTAAAATTTATCATATGTTTAAGCTGGCAATAATACCGCTTCTAATAGCAGTAAATTTTATCATATGTTGAACCTAGGAATAATACCGCTTCTAATAGCAGTAAATTTTATCATATGTTTAAGCTGGGAATAATACCGCTTCTAATAGCAGTGAATTTTATCATATGTTGAACCTGGGAATACTACCGCTTCTAATAGCAGTAAATTTTATCATATGTGGAACCTGGGTATAATACCGCTTCTAATAGCAGTAAATTTTATCATATGTTGAACCTGGGAATAATACCGCTTCTAATAGCAGTAAATTTTATCATATGTTGAAGCTGGGAATAATACCGCTTCTAATAGAAGTAAATTTTAACATATGTTGAACCTATGAAAAATACCGCTTCTAATAGCAGTACATTTTATCATATGTTGAAGCTGGGAATAATATCGCTTCTAATAGCAGTAAATTTTATCATATGTTGGACCTGGGAATAATACCGCTTCTAATAGCAGTAAAGTTTATCATATGTTGAACCTGGGAATAATACCGCTTCTAATAGCAGTAAATTTTACATATGTTGAAGCTGGGAATAATATCGCTTCTAATAGCAGTAAATTTTATCATATGTTGAACCTGGGAATAATACCGCTTCTAATAGTAGTAAATTTTATCATATGTTGAACCTGGGAATAATACCGTTTCTAATAGCAGTAAAGTTTATCATATGTTTAACCTGGGAATAATACCGCTTCTAATAGAAGTAAATTTTATGATATGTTGAACCTGGGAATAATACCGCTTCTAATAGCAGTAAATTTTATCATATGTTGAACCTGGGAAAAATACCGCTTCCAATAGCAGTAAATTTTATCATATGTTGAACCTGGGAACAATACCGCTTCTAATAGCAGTAAATTTTATCATATGTTGAACCCGGGAATAATACCGCTTCTAATAGCAGCAAATTTTATGATATGTTTAACCTGGGAATAATACCGCTTCTAATAGCAGTAAATTTTATCATATGTTGAAGCTGGGAATAATACCATTTCTAATAGCAGTAAATTTTATCATATGTTGAAGCTGGGAATAATACCGCTTCTAATAGCAGTAACTTTTATCATATGTTGAAACCGGGAATAATACCGCTTCTAATAGCAGTAAATTTTATCATATGTTGAACCTGGGAATAATACCGCTTCTAATAGCAGTAAATTTTATCATATGTTGAAGCTGGGAATAATACTGCTTCTAATAGCAGTAAATTTTATGATATGTTTAACCTGGGAATAATACCGCTTCTCATAGTAGTAAATTTTATCATATGTTGAACCTGGGAATAATACCGTTTCTAATAGCAGTAAATTTTATCATACGTCGAAGCTGGGAATAATACCGCTTCTAATAGCAGTAAATTTTATCATATGTTTAACCTGGGAATAATACCGCTTCTAATAGCAGTAAATTTTATCATATGTTGAACCTGGGAATAATACCGCTTCTAATAGCAGTAAATATTATCATATGTTTAAGCTGGGAATAATACCGCTTCTAATAGCAGTAAATTTTATCATATGTTGAACCTGGGAATAATACCGCTTCTAATAGCAGTAAATTTTATCATATGTTGAACCTGGGAATAATACCGCTTCTAATAGCAGTAAATTTTATCATATGTTGAACCTGGGAATAATACCGCTTCTAATAGCAGTAAATTTTATCATATGTTGAACCTGGGAATAATACCGCTTCTAATAGCAGTAAATTTTATGATATGTTTTACCTGGGAATAATACCGCTTCTAATAGCAGTAAATTTTATCATATGTTGAACCTGGGACTAATACCGCTTCATATAGCAATAAATTTTATCATATGTTGAACCTGGGAATAATACCGCTTCTAATAGCAGTAAATTTTATCATATGTTGAACCTGGGAATAATACTGCTGCTAATAGCAGTAAATTTTATCATATGTTGAAGCTGGGAATAATACCGCTTCTAATAGCAGTAAATTTTATCATATGTTGAACCTGGGAATAATACCGCTTCTAATAGCAGTAAATGTTATCATATGTGGAAGCTGGGAATAATACTGCTTCTAATAGCAGTATATTTTATCATATGTTGAACCTGGGAATAATACCGCTTCTAATAGCAGTAAATGTTATCATATGTGGAACCTGGGTAAAATACAGCTTTTAATAGCAGTAAATTTTAATTATATGTTGAACCTGGGAATAATACCGCTTCTAATAGCAGTAAATTTTATCATATGTTGAACCTGGGAATAATACCGCTTCTAATAGCAGTAAATTTTATCATATGTTGAACCTGGGAATAATACCGCTTCTAATAGCAGTAAATATTATCATATGTTTAAGCTGGGAATAATACCGCTTCTAATAGCAGTAAATTTTATCATATGTTGAACCTGGGAATAATACCGCTTCTAATAGCAGTAAATTTATCATATGTTGAACCTGGGAATAATACCGCTTCTAATAGCAGTAAATTTTATCATATGTTGAACCTGGGAATAATACCGCTTCTAATAGCAGTAAATTTTATCATATGTTGAACCTGGGAATAATACCGCTTCTAATAGCAGTAAATTTTATGATATGTTTTACCTGGGAATAATACCGCTTCTAATAGCAGTAAATTTTATCATATGTTGAACCTGGGACTAATACCGCTTCATATAGCAATAAATTTTATCATATGTTGAACCTGGGAATAATACCGCTTCTAATAGCAGTAAATTTTATCATATGTTGAACCTGGGAATAATACTGCTGCTAATAGCAGTAAATTTTATCATATGTTGAACCTGGGAATAATACCGCTTCTAATAGCAGTAAATTTTATCATATGTTGAACCTGGGAATAATACCGCTTCTAATAGCAGTAAATGTTATCATATGTGGAAGCTGGGAATAATACTGCTTCTAATAGCAGTATATTTTATCATATGTTGAACCTGGGAATAATACCGCTTCTAATAGCAGTAAATGTTATCATATGTGGAACCTGGGAAAAATACAGCTTTTAATAGCAGTAAATTTTAATTATATGTTGAACCTGGGAATAATACCGCTTCTAATAGCAGTAAATTTTATCATATGTTGAACCTGGGAATAATACCGCTTCTAATAGCAGTAAATTTTATCATATGTTGAACCTGGGAATAATACCGTTTCTAATAGCAGTAAATTTTATCATATGTTGAAGCTGGGAATAATACCACTTCTAATAGCGTTAAATTTTATCATATGTTTAAGCTGGGAATAATACCGCTTCTAATAGCAGTAAATTTTATCATATGTTGAACCTGGGACGAATACCGCTTCATATAGCAATAAATTTTATCATATGTTGAACCTGGGAATAATACCGCTTCTAATAGCAGTAAATTTTATCATATGTTGAAGCTGGGAATAATACCGCTTCTAATAGCAGTGAATTTTATCATATGTTGAACCTGGGAATAATACCGCTTCTAATAGCAGTAAATTTTATCATATGTTGAAGCTGGGAATAATACCGCTTCTAATAGCAGTACATCTTATCATATGTTGAACCTGGGAATAATACCGCTTCTAATAGCAGTAAATTTTATCATATGTTGAAGCTGGGAATAATACTGCTTCTAATAGCAGTAAATTTTATCATATGTTGAACCTGGGAATAATACCGTTTCTAATAGCAGTAAATTTTATCATATGTTAAAGCTGGGAATAATACCGCTTCTAATAGCAGTAAATTTTATCATATGTTGAACCTGGGAATAATACCGCTTCTAATAGACATAAATTTTATCATATGTTGAAGCTGGGAATAATACCGCTTCTAATAGCAGTAAATTTTATCATATGTTGAAGCTGGGAATAATACCGCTTCTAATAGCAGTAAATTTTATGATATGTTTAACCTGGGAATAATACAGCTTCTCATAGTAGTAAATTTTATCATATGTTGAACCTGGGAATAATACCGTTTCTAATAGCAGTAAATTTTATCATATGTCGAAGCTGGGAATAATACCGCTTCTAATAGCAGTAAATTTTATCATATGTTTAACCTGGGAATAATACCGCTTCTAATAGCAGTAAATTTTATCATATGTTGAACCTGGGAATAATACCGCTTCTAATAGCAGTAAATATTATCATATGTTTAAGCTGGGAACATTACCGCTTCTAATAGCAGTAAATTTTATCATATGTTGAACCTGGGAATAATACCGCTTCTAATAGCAGTAAATTTTATCATATGTTGAACCTGGGAATAATACCGCTTCTAATAGCAGTAAATTTTATCATATGTTGAACCTGGGAATAATACCGCTTCTAATAGCAGTAAATTTTATCATATGTTGAACCTGGGAATAATACCGCTTCTAATAGCAGTAAATTTTATGATATGTTTTACCTGGGAATAATACCGCTTCTAATAGCAGTAAATTTTATCATATGTTGAACCTGGGAATAATACCGCTTCTAATAGCAGTAAATGTTATGATATGTTTAAGCTGGGAATAATACCGCTTCTAATAGCAGTAAATTCTATAATATGTTGAAGCTGGGAATAATACCGCTTCTAATAGCAGTAAATGTTATCATATGTGGAAGCTGGGAATAATACTGCTTCTAATAGCAGTACATTTTATCATATGTTGAACCTGTGAATAATACCGCTTCTAATAGCGTAAAATTTTATCATATGTTTAAGCTGGGAATAATACCGCTTCTAATAGCAGTAAATTTTATCATATGTTGAACCTGGGACGAATACCGCTTCATATAGCAATAAATTTTATCATATGTTGAACCTGGGAATAATACCGCTTCTAATAGCAGTAAATTTTATGATATGTTTTACCTGGGAATAATACCGCTTCTAATAGCAGTAAATTTTATAATATGTTGAACCTGGGAATAATACCGCTTCTAATAGCAGTAAATGTTATGATATGTTTAAGCTGGGAATAATACCGCTTCTAATAGCAGTAAATTCTATAATATGTTGAAGCTGGGAATAATACCGCTTCTAATAGCAGTAAATTTTATCATATGTGGAACCTGGCAAAAATACAGCTTTTAATAGCAGTAAATTTTAATTATATGTTGAACCTGGGAATAATACCGCTTCTAATAGCAGTAAATTTTATCATATGTTGAAGCTGGGAATAATACCGCTTCTAATAGCAGTAAATTTTATCATATGTTGAACCCGGGAATAATACCGTTTCTAATAGCAGTAAATTTTATCATATGTTGAAGCTGGGAATAATACCACTTCTAATAGCGTTAAATTTTATCATATGTTGAAGCTGGGAATAATACCGCTTCTAATAGCAGTAAATTTTATCATATGTTGAACCTGGGACGAATTCCGCTTCATATAGCAATAAATTTTATCATATGTTGAACCTGGGAATAATACCGCTTCTAATAGCAGTAAATTTTATCATATGTTGAACCTGGGAATAATACGGCTGCTAATAGCAGTAAATTTTATCATATGTTGAACCTGGGAATAATACCGCTTCTAATAGCAGTAAATTTTATCATATGTTGAACCTGGGAATAATACCGCTTCTAATAGCAGTAAATTTTATCATATGTTGAAGCTGGGAATAATACCGCTTCTAATAGCAGTAAATTCTATCATATGTTGAAGCTGGGAATAATACCGCTTCTAATAGCAGTAAATTTTATCATATGTTGAACCTTGGAATAATACCGCTTCTAATAGCAGTAAATTTTATCATATGTTGAAGCTGGGAATAATACCGCTTCTAATAGCAGTATATTCTATCATATGTTGAAGCTGGGAATAATACCGCTTCTAATAACAGTAAATTTTATCATATGTTGAAGCTGGGAATAATACCGCTTCTAATAGCAGTAAATTTTATCATATGTTGAACCTGGGAATAATACCGCTTCTAATAGCAGTAAATTTTATCATATGTTGAAGCTGGGAATAATACCGCTTCTAATAGCAGTAAATTTTATCATATGTTGAAGCTGGGAATAATACCGTTTCTAATAGCAGTAAATTTTAACATATGTTGAACCTATGAAAAATACCGCTTCTAATAGCAGTAAATTTTATCATATGTTGAAGCTGGGAATAATACCGCTTCTAATAGCAGTAAATTTTATCATATGTTGAACCTGGGAATAATACAGCTTCTAATAGCAGTAAATTTTATTATATGTTGAACCTGGGAATAATACTGCTTCTAATAGCAGTAAAGTTTATCATTTGTTGAACCTGGGAATAATAGCGCTTCAAATAGCAGTGAATTTTATCATATGTTGAAGCTGGGAATAATACCGCTTCCAATAGCAGTAAATTTTATCATATGTTGAACCTGGGAATAATACTGCTTCTAATAGCAGTAAATTTTATCATATGTTGAACCTGGGAACAATACCGCTTCTAATAGCAGTATATTTTATGATATGTTGAACCCGGGAATAATACCGCTTCTAATAGCAGTAAATTGTATGATATGTTTAACCTGGGAATAATACCGCTTCTAATAGCAGTAAATTTTATCATATGTTGAAGCTGGGAATAATACCGCTTCTAATAGCAGTAAATTCTATCATATGTTGAAGCTGGGAATAATACCGCTTCTAATAACAGTAAAATTTATCATATGTTTAAGCTGGCAATAATACCGCTTCTAATAGCAGTAAATTTTATCATATGTTGAACCTAGGAATAATACCGCTTCTAATAGCAGTAAATTTTATCATATGTTAAAGCTGGGAATAATACCGCTTCTAATAGCAGTGAATTTTATCATATGTTGAACCTGGGAATACTACCGCTTCTAATAGCAGTAAATTTTATCATATGTGGAACCTGGGAATAATACCGCTTCTAATAGCAGTAAATTTTATCATATGTTGAACCTGGGAATAATACCGCTTCTAATAGCAGTAAATTTTATCATATGTTGAAGCTGGGAATAATACCGCTTCTAATAGAAGTAAATTTTAACATATGTTGAACCTATGAAAAATACCGCTTCTAATAGCAGTACATTTTATCATATGTTGAAGCTGGGAATAATATCGCTTCTAATAGCAGTAAATTTTATCATATGTTGGACCTGGGAATAATACCGCTTCTAATAGCAGTAAAGTTTATCATATGTTGAACCTGGGAATAATACCGCTTCTAATAGCAGTAAATTTTATCATATGTTGAAGCTGGGAATAATATCGCTTCTAATAGCAGTAAATTTTATCATATGTTGAACCTGGGAATAATACCGCTTCTAATAGTAGTAAATTTTATCATATGTTGAACCTGGGAATAATACCGTTTCTAATAGCAGTAAAGTTTATCATATGTTTAACCTGGGAATAATACCGCTTCTAATAGAAGTAAATTTTATGATATGTTGAACCTGGGAATAATACCGCTTCTAATAGCAGTAAATTTTATCATATGTTGAACCTGGGAAAAATACCGCTTCCAATAGCAGTAAATTTTATCATATGTTGAACCTGGGAATAATACTGCTTCTAATAGCAGTAAATTTTATCATATGTTGAACCTGGGAACAATACCGCTTCTAATAGCAGTAAATTTTATCATATGTTGAACCCGGGAATAATACCGCTTCTAATAGCAGTAAATTTTATGATATGTTTAACCTGGGAATAATACCGCTTCTAATAGCAGTAAATTTTATCATATGTTGAAGCTGGGAATAATACCATTTCTAATAGCAGTAAATTTTATCATATGTTGAAGCTGGGAATAATACCGCTTCTAATAGCAGTGAATTTTATCATATGTTGAACCTGGGAATACTACCGCTTCTAATAGCAGTAAATTTTATCATATGTGGAACCTGGGAATAATACCGCTTCTAATAGCAGTAAATTTTATCATATGTTGAACCTGGGAATAATACCGCTTCTAAAAGCAGTAAATTTTATCATATGTTGAAGCTGGGAATAATACCGCTTCTAATAGAAGTAAATTTTAACATATGTTGAACCTATGAAAAATACCGCTTCTAATAGCAGTAAATTTTATCATATGTTGAAGCTGGGAATAATACCGCTTCTAATAGCAGTAAATTTTATCATATGTTGAACCTGGGAATAATACAGCTTCTAATAGCAGTAAATTTTATCATATGTTGAACCTGGGAATAATACTGCTTCTAATAGCAGTAAAGTTTATCATTTGTTGAACCTGGGAATAATACCGCTTCTAATAGCAGTAAATTTTATCATATGTTGAAGCTGGGAATAATACCGCTTCCAATAGCAGTAAATTTTATCATATGTTGAACCTGGGAATAATACTGCTTCTAATAGCAGTAAATTTTATCATATGTTGAACCTGGGAACAATACCGCTTCTAATAGCAGTAAATTTTATGATATGTTTAACCCGGGAATAATACCGCTTCTAATAGCAGTAAACTTTATGATATGTTTAACCTGGGAATAATACCGCTTCTAATAGCAGTAAATTTTATCATATGTTGAAGCTGGGAATAATACCGCTTCTAATAGCAGTAAATTCTATCATATGTTGAAGCTGGGAATAATACCGTTTCTAATAACAGTAAATTTTATCATATGTTTAAGCTGGCAATAATACCGCTTCTAATAGCAGTAAATTTTATCATATGTTGAACCTGGGAATAATACCGCTTCTAATAGCAGTAAATTTTATCATATGTTGAAGCTGGGAATAATACCGCTTCTAATAGCAGTGAATTTTATCATATGTTGAACCTGGGAATACTACCGCTTCTAATAGCAGTAAATTTTATCATATGTGGAACCTGGGAATAATACTGCTTCTAATAGCAGTAAATTTTATCATATGTTGAACCTGGGAATAATACCGCTTCTAATAGCAGTAAATTTTATCATATGTTGAACCTGGGAATAATACCGCTTCTAATAGCAGTAAATGTTATCATATGTGGAAGCTGGGAATAATACTGCTTCTAATAGCAGTATATTTTATCATATGTTGAACCTGGGAATAATACCGCTTCTAATAGCAGTAAATTTTATCATATGTGGAACCTGGGAAAAATACAGCTTTTAATAGCAGTAAATTTTAATTATATGTTGAACCTGGGAATAATACCGCTTCTAATAGCAGTAAATTTTATCATATGTTGAACCTGGGAATAATACCGCTTCTAATAGCAGTAAATTTTATCATATGTTGAACCTGGGAATAATACCGTTTCTAATAGCAGTAAATTTTATCATATGTTGAAGCTGGGAATAATACCACTTCTAATAGCGTTAAATTTTATCATATGTTTAAGCTGGGAATAATACCGCTTCTAATAGCAGTAAATTTTATCATATGTTGAACCTGGGACGAATACCGCTTCATATAGCAATAAATTTTATCATATGTTGAACCTGGGAATAATACCGCTTCTAATAGCAGTAAATTTTATCATATGTTGAACCTGGGAATAATACTGCTGCTAATAGCAGTAAATTTTATCATATGTTGAACCTGGGAATAATACCGCTTCTAATAGCAGTAAATTTTATCATATGTTGAACCTGGGAATAATACCGCTTCTAATAGCAGTAAATTTTATCATATGTTGAAGCTGGGAATAATACCGCTTCTAATAGCAGTAACTTTTATCATATGTTGAAACCGGGAATAATACCGCTTCTAATAGCAGTAAATTTTATGATATGTTTAACCTGGGAATAATACCGCTTCTAATAGCAGTAAATTTTATCATATGTTGAAGCTGGGAATAATACCGCTTCTAATAGCAGTAAATTCTATCATATGTTGAAGCTGGGAATAATACCGCTTCTAATAACAGTAAATTTTATCATATGTTGAACCTGGGAATAATACCGCTTCTAATAGCAGTAAATTTTATGATATGTTGAACCTGGGAATAATACCGCTTCTAATAGCAGTAAATTTTATCATATGTTGAAGCTGGGAATAATACCGCTTCTAATAGCAGTGAATTTTATCATATGTTGAACCTGGGAATAATACCGCTTCTAATAGCAGTAAATTTTATCATATGTTGAAGCTGGGAATAATACCGCTTCTAATAGCAGTACATCTTATCATATGTTGAACCTGGGAATAATACCGCTTCTAATAGCAGTAAATTTTATCATATGTTGAAGCTGGGAATAATACTGCTTCTAATAGCAGTAAATTTTATCATATGTTGAACCTGGGAATAATACCGTTTCTAATAGCAGTAAATTTCATCATATGTTAAAGCTGGGAATAATACCGCTTCTAATAGCAGTAAATTTTATCATATGTTGAACCTGGGAATAATACCGCTTCTAATAGCAGTAAATTTTATCATATGTTGAAGCTGGGAATAATACCGCTTCTAATAGCAGTAAATTTTATCATATGTTGAAGCTGGGAATAATACCGCTTCTAATAGCAGTAAATTTTATGATATGTTTAACCTGGGAATAATACAGCTTCTCATAGTAGTAAATTTTATCATATGTTGAACCTGGGAATAATACCGTTTCTAATAGCAGTAAATTTTATCATATGTCGAAGCTGGGAATAATACCGCTTCTAATAGCAGTAAATTTTATCATATGTTTAACCTGGGAATAATACCGCTTCTAATAGCAGTAAATTTTATCATATGTTGAACCTGGGAATAATACCGCTTCTAATAGCAGTAAATATTATCATATGTTTAAGCTGGGAATAATACCGCTTCTAATAGCAGTAAATTTTATCATATGTTGAACCTGGGAATAATACCGCTTCTAATAGCAGTAAATTTTATCATATGTTGAACCTGGGAATAATACCGCTTCTAATAGCAGTAAATTTTATCATATGTTGAACCTGGGAATAATACCGCTTCTAATAGCAGTAAATTTTATCATATGTTGAACCTGGGAATAATACCGCTTCTAATAGCAGTAAATTTTATGATATGTTTTACCTGGGAATAATACCGCTTCTAATAGCAGTAAATTTTATCATATGTTGAACCTGGGAATAATACCGCTTCTAATAGCAGTAAATGTTATGATATGTTTAAGCTGGGAATAATACCGCTTCTAATAGCAGTAAATTCTATAATATGTTGAAGCTGGGAATAATACCGCTTCTAATAGCAGTAAATGTTATCATATGTGGAAGCTGGGAATAATACTGCTTCTAATAGCAGTACATTTTATCATATGTTGAACCTGGGAATAATACCGCTTCTAATAGCGTAAAATTTTATCATATGTTTAAGCTGGGAATAATACCGCTTCTAATAGCAGTAAATTTTATCATATGTTGAACCTGGGACGAATACCGCTTCATATAGCAATAAATTTTATCATATGTTGAACCTGGGAATAATACCGCTTCTAATAGCAGTAAATTTTATGATATGTTTTACCTGGGAATAATACCGCTTCTAATAGCAGTAAATTTTATCATATGTTGAACCTGGGAATAATACCGCTTCTAATAGCAGTAAATGTTATGATATGTTTAAGCTGGGAATAATACCGCTTCTAATAGCAGTAAATTCTATAATATGTTGAAGCTGGGAATAATACCGCTTCTAATAGCAGTAAATTTTATCATATGTGGAACCTGGCAAAAATACAGCTTTTAATAGCAGTAAATTTTAATTATATGTTGAACCTGGGAATAATACCGCTTCTAATAGCAGTAAATTTTATCATATGTTGAAGCTGGGAATAATACCGTTTCTAATAGCAGTAAATTTTATCATATGTTGAAGCTGGGAATAATACCACTTCTTATAGCGTTAAATTTTATCATATGTTGAAGCTGGGAATAATACCGCTTCTAATAGCAGTAAATTTTATCATATGTTGAACCTGGGACGAATTCCGCTTCATATAGCAATAAATTTTATCATATGTTGAACCTGGGAATAATACCGCTTCTAATAGCAGTAAATTTTATCATATGTTGAACCTGGGAATAATACGGCTGCTAATAGCAGTAAATTTTATCATATGTTGAACCTGGGAATAATACCGCTTCTAATAGCAGTAAATTTTATCATATGTTGAACCTGGGAATAATACCGCTTCTAATAGCAGTAAATTTTATCATATGTTGAAGCTGGGAATAATACCGCTTCTAATAGCAGTAACTTTTATCATATGTTGAAACCGGGAATAATACCGCTTCTAATAGCAGTAAATTTTATGATATGTTTAAACTGGGAATAATACCGCTTCTAATAGCAGTAAATTTTATCATATGTTGAAGCTGGGAATAATACCGCTTCTAATAGCAGTAAATTCTATCATATGTTGAAGCTGGGAATAATACCGCTTCTAATAACAGTAAATTTTATCATATGTTGAAGCTGGGAATAATACCGCTTCTAATAGCAGTAAATTTTATCATATGTTGAACCTTGGAATAATACCGCTTCTAATAGCAGTAAATTTTATCATATGTTGAAGCTGGGAATAATACCGCTTCTAATAGCAGTATATTCTATCATATGTTGAAGCTGGGAATAATACCGCTTCTAATAACAGTAAATTTTATCATATGTTGAAGCTGGGAATAATACCGCTTCTAATAGCAGTAAATTTTATCATATGTTGAACCTGGGAATAATACCGCTTCTAATAGCAGTAAATTTTATCATATGTTGAAGCTGGGAATAGTACCGCTTCTAATAGCAGTAAATTTTATCATATGTTGAAGCTGGGAATAATACCGTTTCTAATAGCAGTAAATTTTATCATATGTTTAAGCTGGGAATAATACCGCTTCTAATAGCAGTAAATTTTATCATATGTTGAAGCTGGGAATAATACCGCTTCTAATAGCAGTAAATTTTATCATATGTTGAACCTCGGAATAATACCATTTCTAATAGCAGTAAATTTTATCATATGTTGAAGCTGGGAATAATACCGCTTCTAACAGCAGTAAATTTTATCATATGTTGAAGCTGGGAATAATACCGCTTCTAATAGAAGTAAATTTTAACATATGTTGAACCTATGAAAAATACCGCTTCTAATAGCAGTAAATTATATCATATGTTGAAGCTGGGAATAATACCGCTTCTAATAGCAGTAAATTTTATCATATGTTGAACCTGGGAATAATACAGCTTCTAATAGCAGTAAATTTTATCATATGCTGAACCTGGGAATAATACTGCTTCTAATAGCAGTAAAGTTTATCATTTGTTGAACCTGGGAATAATAGCGCTTCAAATAGCAGTAAATTTTATCATATGTTGAAGCTGGGAATAATACCGCTTCCAATAGCAGTAAATTTTATCATATGTTGAACCTGGGAATAATACTGCTTCTAATAGCAGTAAATTTTATCATATGTTGAACCTGGGAACAATACCGCTTCTAATAGCAGTATATTTTATGATATGTTGAACCCGGGAATAATACCGCTTCTAATAGCAGTAAATTGTATGATATGTTTAACCTGGGAATAATACCGCTTCTAATAGCAGTAAATTTTATCATATGTTGAAGCTGGGAATAATACCGCTTCTAATAGCAGTAAATTCTATCATATGTTGAAGCTGGGAATAATACCGCTTCTAATAACAGTAAAATTTATCATATGTTTAAGCTGGCAATAATACCGCTTCTAATAGCAGTAAATTTTATCATATGTTGAACCTAGGAATAATACCGCTTCTAATAGCAGTAAATTTTATCATATGTTAAAGCTGGGAATAATACCGCTTCTAATAGCAGTGAATTTTATCATATGTTGAACCTGGGAATACTACCGCTTCTAATAGCAGTAAATTTTATCATATGTGGAACCTGGGAATAATACCGCTTCTAATAGCAGTAAATTTTATCATATGTTGAACCTGGGAATAATACCGCTTCTAATAGCAGTAAATTTTATCATATGTTGAAGCTGGGAATAATACCGCTTCTAATAGAAGTAAATTTTAACATATGTTGAACCTATGAAAAATACCGCTTCTAATAGCAGTACATTTTATCATATGTTGAAGCTGGGAATAATATCGCTTCTAATAGCAGTAAAGTTTATCATATGTTGAACCTGGGAATAATACCGCTTCTAATAGCAGTAAATTTTATCATATGTTGAAGCTGGGAATAATATCGCTTCTAATAGCAGTAAATTTTATCATATGTTGAACCTGGGAATAATACCGCTTCTAATAGTAATAAATTTTATCATATGTTGAACCTGGGAATAATACCGTTTCTAATAGCAGTAAAGTTTATCATATGTTTAACCTGGGAATAATACCGCTTCTAATAGAAGTAAATTTTATGATATGTTGAACCTGGGAATAATACCGCTTCTAATAGCAGTAAATTTTATCATATGTTGAACCTGGGAAAAATACCGCTTCCAATAGCAGTAAATTTTATCATATGTTGAACCTGGGAATAATACTGCTTCTAATAGCAGTAAATTTTATCATATGTTGAACCTGGGAACAATACCGCTTCTAATAGCAGTAAATTTTATCATATGTTGAACCCGGGAATAATACCGCTTCTAATAGCAGTAAATTTTATGATATGTTTAACCTGGGAATAATACCGCTTCTAATAGCAGTAAATTTTATCATATGTTGAAGCTGGGAATAATACCATTTCTAATAGCAGTAAATTTTATCATATGTTGAAGCTGGGAATAATACCGCTTCTAATAGCAGTGAATTTTATCATATGTTGAACCTGGGAATACTACCGCTTCTAATAGCAGTAAATTTTATCATATGTGGAACCTGGGAATAATACCGCTTCTAATAGCAGTAAATTTTATCATATGTTGAACCTGGGAATAATACCGCTTCTAATAGAAGTAAATTTTATCATATGTTGAAGCTGGGAATAATACCGCTTCTAATAGCAGTAAATTTTATCATATGTTGAACCTGGGAATAATACCGCTTCTAATAGCAGTAAATTTTATCATATGTTGAAGCTGGGAATAATACCGCTTCTAATAGAAGTAAATTTTAACATATGTTGAACCTATGAAAAATACCGCTTCTAATAGCAGTACATTTTATCATATGTTGAAGCTGGGAATAATATCGCTTCTAATAGCAGTAAATTTTATCATATGTTGGACCTGGGAATAATACCGCTTCTAATAGCAGTAAAGTTTATCATATGTTGAACCTGGGAATAATACCGCTTCTAATAGCAGTAAATTTTATCATATGTTGAAGCTGGGAATAATATCGCTTCTAATAGCAGTAAATTTTATCATATGTTGAACCTGGGAATAATACCGCTTCTAATAGTAATAAATTTTATCATATGTTGAACCTGGGAATAATACCGTTTCTAATAGCAGTAAAGTTTATCATATGTTTAACCTGGGAATAATACCGCTTCTAATAGAAGTAAATTTTATGATATGTTGAACCTGGGAATAATACCGCTTCTAATAGCAGTAAATTTTATCATATATTGAACCTGGGAAAAATACCGCTTCCAATAGCAGTAAATTTTATCATATGTTGAACCTGGGAATAATACTGCTTCTAATAGCAGTAAATTTTATCATATGTTGAACCTGGGAACAATACCGCTTCTAATAGCAGTAAATTTTATCATATGTTGAACCCGGGAATAATACCGCTTCTAATAGCAGTAAATTTTATGATATGTTTAACCTGGGAATAATACCGCTTCTAATAGCAGTAAATTTTATCATATGTTGAAGCTGGGAATAATACCATTTCTAATAGCAGTAAATTTTATCATATGTTGAAGCTGGGAATAATACCGCTTCTAATAGCAGTGAATTTTATCATATGTTGAACCTGGGAATACTACCGCTTCTAATAGCAGTAAATTTTATCATATGTGGAACCTGGGAATAATACCGCTTCTAATAGCAGTAAATTTTATCATATGTTGAACCTGGGAATAATACCGCTTCTAATAGCAGTAAATTTTATCATATGTTGAAGCTGGGAATAATACCGCTTCTAATAGCAGTAAATTTTAACATATGTTGAACCTATGAAAAATACCGCTTCTAATAGCAGTAAATTTTATCATATGTTGAAGCTGGGAATAATACCGCTTCTAATAGCAGTAAATTTTATCATATGTTGAACCTGGGAATAATACAGCTTCTAATAGCAGTAAATTTTATCATATGTTGAACCTGGGAATAATACTGCTTCTAATAGCAGTAAAGTTTATCATTTGTTGAACCTGGGAATAATACCGCTTCTAATAGCAGTAAATTTTATCATATGTTGAAGCTGGGAATAATACCGCTTCCAATAGCAGTAAATTTTATCATATGTTGAACCTGGGAATAATACTGCTTCTAATAGCAGTAAATTTTATCATATGTTGAACCTGGGAACAATACCGCTTCTAATAGCAGTAAATTTTATGATATGTTTAACCCGGGAATAATACCGCTTCTAATAGCAGTAAACTTTATGATATGTTTAACCTGGGAATAATACCGCTTCTAATAGCAGTAAATTTTATCATATGTTGAAGCTGGGAATAATACCGCTTCTAATAGCAGTAAATTCTATCATATGTTGAAGCTGGGAATAATACCGTTTCTAATAACAGTAAATTTTATCATATGTTTAAGCTGGCAATAATACCGCTTCTAATAGCAGTAAATTTTATCATATGTTGAACCTGGGAATAATACCGCTTCTAATAGCAGTAAATTTTATCATATGTTGAAGCTGGGAATAATACCGCTTCTAATAGCAGTGAATTTTATCATATGTTGAACCTGGGAATACTACCGCTTCTAATAGCAGTAAATTTTATCATATGTGGAACCTGGGAATAATACTGCTTCTAATAGCAGTAAATTTTATCATATGTTGAACCTGGGAATAATACCGCTTCTAATAGCAGTAAATTTTATCATATGTTGAACCTGGGAATAATACCGCTTCTAATAGCAGTAAATGTTATCATATGTGGAAGCTGGGAATAATACTGCTTCTAATAGAAGTAAATTTTAACATATGTTGAACCTATGAAAAATACCGCTTCTAATAGCAGTAAATTTTATCATATGTTGAAGCTGGGAATAATACCGCTTCTAATAGCAGTAAATTTTATCATATGTTGAACCTGGGAATAATACAGCTTCTAATAGCAGTAAATTTTATCATATGTTGAACCTGGGAATAATACTGCTTCTAATAGCAGTAAAGTTTATCATTTGTTGAACCTGGGAATAATAGCGCTTCAAATAGCAGTAAATTTTATCATATGTTGAAGCTGGGAATAATACCGCTTCCAATAGCAGTAAATTTTATCATATGTTGAACCTGGGAATAATACTGCTTCTAATAGCAGTAAATTTTATCATATGTTGAACCTGGGAACAATACCGCTTCTAATAGCAGTATATTTTATGATATGTTGAACCCGGGAATAATACCGCTTCTAATAGCAGTAAATTGTATGATATGTTTAACCTGGGAATAATACCGCTTCTAATAGCAGTAAATTTTATCATATGTTGAAGCTGGGAATAATACCGCTTCTAATAGCAGTAAATTCTATCATATGTTGAAGCTGGGAATAATACCGCTTCTAATAACAGTAAAATTTATCATATGTTTAAGCTGGCAATAATACCGCTTCTAATAGCAGTAAATTTTATCATATGTTGAACCTAGGAATAATACCGCTTCTAATAGCAGTAAATTTTATCATATGTTAAAGCTGGGAATAATACCGCTTCTAATAGCAGTGAATTTTATCATATGTTGAACCTGGGAATACTACCGCTTCTAATAGCAGTAAATTTTATCATATGTGGAACCTGGGAATAATACCGCTTCTAATAGCAGTAAATTTTATCATATGTTGAACCTGGGAATAATACCGCTTCTAATAGCAGTAAATTTTATCATATGTTGAAGCTGGGAATAATACCGCTTCTAATAGAAGTAAATTTTAACATATGTTGAACCTATGAAAAATACCGCTTCTAATAGCAGTACATTTTATCATATGTTGAAGCTGGGAATAATATCGCTTCTTATAGCAGTAAATTTTATCATATGTTGAACCTGGGAATAATACCGCTTCTAATAGTAATAAATTTTATCATATGTTGAACCTGGGAATAATACCGTTTCTAATAGCAGTAAAGTTTATCATATGTTTAACCTGGGAATAATACCGCTTCTAATAGAAGTAAATTTTATGATATGTTGAACCTGGGAATAATACCGCTTCTAATAGCAGTAAATTTTATCATATGTTGAACCTGGGAAAAATACCGCTTCCAATAGCAGTAAATTTTATCATATGTTGAACCTGGGAATAATACTGCTTCTAATAGCAGTAAATTTTATCATATGTTGAACCTGGGAACAATACCGCTTCTAATAGCAGTAAATTTTATCATATGTTGAACCCGGGAATAATACCGCTTCTAATAGCAGTAAATTTTATGATATGTTTAACCTGGGAATAATACCGCTTCTAATAGCAGTAAAGTTTATCATATGTTGAACCTGGGAATAATACCGCTTCTAATAGCAGTAAATTTTTTCATATGTTGAAGCTGGGAATAATATCGCTTCTAATAGCAGTAAATTTTATCATATGTTGAACCTGGGAATAATACCGCTTCTAATAGTAATAAATTTTATCATATGTTGAACCTGGGAATAATACCGTTTCTAATAGCAGTAAAGTTTATCATATGTTTAACCTGGGAATAATACCGCTTCTAATAGAAGTAAATTTTATGATATGTTGAACCTGGGAATAATACCGCTTCTAATAGCAGTAAATTTTATCATATGTTGAACCTGGGAAAAATACCGCTTCCAATAGCAGTAAATTTTATGATATGTTGAACCTGGGAATAATACTGCTTCTAATAGCAGTAAATTTTATCATATGTTGAACCTGGGAACAATACCGCTTCTAATAGCAGTAAATTTTATCATATGTTGAACCCGGGAATAATACCGCTTCTAATAGCAGTAAATTTTATGATATGTTTAACCTGGGAATAATACCGCTTCTAATAGCAGTAAAGTTTATCATATGTTGAACCTGGGAATAATACCGCTTCTAATAGCAGTAAATTTTATCATATGTTGAAGCTGGGAATAATATCGCTTCTAATAGCAGTAAATTTTATCATATGTTGAACCTGGGAATAATACCGCTTCTAATAGTAATAAATTTTATCATATGTTGAACCTGGGAATAATACCGTTTCTAATAGCAGTAAAGTTTATCATATGTTTAACCTGGGAATAATACCGCTTCTAATAGAAGTAAATTTTATGATATGTTGAACCTGGGAATAATACCGCTTCTAATAGCAGTAAATTTTATCATATGTTGAACCTGGGAAAAATACCGCTTCCAATAGCAGTAAATTTTATCATATGTTGAACCTGGGAATAATACTGCTTCTAATAGCAGTAAATTTTATCATATGTTGAACCTGGGAACAATACCGCTTCTAATAGCAGTAAATTTTATCATATGTTGAACCCGGGAATAATACCGCTTCTAATAGCAGTAAATTTTATGATATGTTTAACCTGGGAATAATACCGCTTCTAATAGCAGTAAATTTTATCATATGTTGAAGCTGGGAATAATACCATTTCTAATAGCAGTAAATTTTATCATATGTTGAAGCTGGGAATAATTCCGCTTCTAATAGCAGTGAATTTTATCATATGTTGAACCTGGGAATACTACCGCTTCTAATAGCAGTAAATTTTATCATATGTGGAACCTGGGAATAATACCGCTTCTAATAGCAGTAAATTTTATCATATGTTGAACCTGGGAATAATACCGCTTCTAATAGCAGTAAATTTTATCATATGTTGAAGCTGGGAATAATACCGCTTCTAATAGCAGTAAATTTTATCATATGTTGAACCTGGGAATAATACCGCTTCTAATAGCAGTAAATTTTATCATATGTTGAAGCTGGGAATAATACCGCTTCTAATAGAAGTAAATTTTAACATATGTTGAACCTATGAAAAATACCGCTTCTAATAGCAGTACATTTTATCATATGTTGAAGCTGGGAATAATATCGCTTCTAATAGCAGTAAATTTTATCATATGTTGGACCTGGGAATAATACCGCTTCTAATAGCAGTAAAGTTTATCATATGTTGAACCTGGGAATAATACCGCTTCTAATAGCAGTAAATTTTATCATATGTTGAAGCTGGGAATAATATCGCTTCTAATAGCAGTAAATTTTATCATATGTTGAACCTGGGAATAATACCGCTTCTAATAGTAATAAATTTTATCATATGTTGAACCTGGGAATAATACCGTTTCTAATAGCAGTAAAGTTTATCATATGTTTAACCTGGGAATAATACCGCTTCTAATAGAAGTAAATTTTATGATATGTTGAACCTGGGAATAATACCGCTTCTAATAGCAGTAAATTTTATCATATGTTGAACCTGGGAAAAATACCGCTTCCAATAGCAGTAAATTTTATCATATGTTGAACCTGGGAATAATACTGCTTCTAATAGCAGTAAATTTTATCATATGTTGAACCTGGGAACAATACCGCTTCTAATAGCAGTAAATTTTATCATATGTTGAACCCGGGAATAATACCGCTTCTAATAGCAGTAAATTTTATGATATGTTTAACCTGGGAATAATACCGCTTCTAATAGCAGTAAATTTTATCATATGTTGAAGCTGGGAATAATACCATTTCTAATAGCAGTAAATTTTATCATATGTTGAAGCTGGGAATAATACCGCTTCTAATAGCAGTGAACTTTATCATATGTTGAACCTGGGAATACTACCGCTTCTAATAGCAGTAAATTTTATCATATGTGGAACCTGGGAATAATACCGCTTCTAATAGCAGTAAATTTTATCATATGTTGAACCTGGGAATAATACCGCTTCTAATAGCAGTAAATTTTATCATATGTTGAAGCTGGGAATAATACCGCTTCTAATAGAAGTAAATTTTAACATGTGTTGAACCTATGAAAATACCGCTTCTAATAGCAGTAAATTTTATCATATGTTGAAGCTGGGAATAATACCGCTTCTAATAGCAGTAAATTTTATCATATGTTGAACCTGGGAATAATACAGCTTCTAATAGCAGTAAATTTTATCATATGTTGAACCTGGGAATAATACTGCTTCTAATAGCAGTAAAGTTTATCATTTGTTGAACCTGGGAATAATACCGCTTCTAATAGCAGTAAATTTTATCATATGTTGAAGCTGGGAATAATACCGCTTCCAATAGCAGTAAATTTTATCATATGTTGAACCTGGGAATAATACTGCTTCTAATAGCAGTAAATTTTATCATATGTTGAACCTGGGAACAATACCGCTTCTAATAGCAGTAAATTTTATGATATGTTTAACCCGGGAATAATACCGCTTCTAATAGCAGTAAACTTTATGATATGTTTAACCTGGGAATAATACCGCTTCTAATAGCAGTAAATTTTATCATATGTTGAAGCTGGGAATAATACCGCTTCTAATAGCAGTAAATTCTATCATATGTTGAAGCTGGGAATAATACCGTTTCTAATAACAGTAAATTTTATCATATGTTTAAGCTGGCAATATTACCGCTTCTAATAGCAGTAAATTTTATCATATGTTGAACCTGGGAATAATACCGCTTCTAATAGCAGTAAATTTTATCATATGTTGAAGCTGGGAATAATACCGCTTCTAATAGCAGTGAATTTTATCATATGTTGAACCTGGGAATACTACCGCTTCTAATAGCAGTAAATTTTATCATATGTGGAACCTGGGAATAATACCGCTTCTAATAGCAGTAAATTTTATCATATGTTGAACCTGGGAATAATACCGCTTCTAATAGCAGTAAATTTTATCATATGTTGAAGCTGGGAATAATACCGCTTCTAATAGAAGTAAATTTTAACATATGTTGAACCTATGAAAAATACCGCTTCTAATAGCAGTACATTTTATCATATGGTGAAGCTGGGAATAATATCGCTTCTAATAGCAGTAAATTTTATCATCATATGAACCTGGGAATAATACCGCTTCTAATAGCAGTAAATTTTATCATATGTTGAACCTGGGAATAATACCGCTTCTAATAGCAGTAAATTTTATCATATGTTGAAGCTGGGAATAATATCGCTTCTAATAGCAGTAAATTTTATCATATGTTGAACCTGGGAATAATACCGCTTCTAACAGTAGTAAATTTTATCATATGTTGAACCTGGGAATAATACCGTTTCTAATAGCAGTAAAGTTTATCATATGTTAAAGCTGGGAATAATACCGCTTCTAATAGCAGTAAATTTTATGATATGTTGAACCTGGGAATAATACCGCTTCTAATAGCAGTAAATTTTATCATATGTTGAACCTGGGTATAATACCGCTTCTAATAGCAGTAAATTTTATCATATGTTGAACCTGGGAATAATACCGCTTCTAATAGCAGTAAATTTTATCATATGTTGAACCTGGGAATAATACCGCTTCTAATAGCAGTAAATTTTATCATATGTTGAAGCTGGGAATAATACCGCTTCTAATAGCAGTAAATTTTATCATATGTTGAACCTGGGAATAATACAGCTTCTAATAGCAGTAAATTTTATCATATGTTGAACCTGGGAATAATACTGCTTCTAATAGCAGTAAAGTTTATCATTTGTTGAACCTGGGAATAATACCGCTTCTAATAGCAGTAAATTTTATCATATGTTGAAGCTGGGAATAATACCGCTTCCAATAGCAGTAAATTTTATCATATGTTGAACCTGGGAATAATACTGCTTCTAATAGCAGTAAATTTTATCATATGTTGAACCTGGGAACAATACCGCTTCTAATCGTAGTAAATTTTATGATATGTTGAACCCGGGAATAATACCGCTTCTAATAGCAGTAAATTTTATGATATGTTTAACTTGGGAATAATACCGCTTCTAATAGCAGTAAATTTTATCATATGTTGAAGCTGGGAGTAATACCGCTTCTAATAGCAGTAAATTCTATCATATGTTGAACCTGGGAATAATACCGCTTCTAATAGCAGTAAATTTTATCATATGTTGACCCTGGGAATAATACCGCTTCTAATAGCAGTAAATTTTATCATATGTTGAAGCTGGGAATAATACCGCTTCTAATAGCAGTAAATTTTATCATATGTTGAACCTGGGAATAATACCGCCTCTAATAGCAGCAAATTTTATGATATGTTGAACCGGGGAATAATACCGCTTCTAATAGCAGTAAATTTTATCATATGTTGAAGCTGGGAATAATACCGCTTCTAATAGCAGTGAATTTTATCATATGTTGAACCTGGGAATAATACCGCTTCTAATAGCAGTAAATTTTATCATATGTTGAAGCTGGGAATAATACCGCTTCTAATAGCAGTACATTTTATCATATGTTGAACCTGGGAATAATACCGCTTCTAATAGCAGTAAATTTTATCATATGTTGAAGCTGGGAATAATACCGCTTCTAATAGCAGTAAATTTTATCATATGTTGAACCTGGGAATAATACCGCTTCTAATAGCAGTAAATTTTATCATATGTTGAACCTGGGAATAATACCGCTTCTAATAGCAGTAAATTTTATCATATGTTGAACCTGGGAATAATACCGCTTCTAATAGCAGTAAATTTTATCATATGTTGAAGCTGGGAATAATACCGCTTCCAATAGCAGTAAATTTTATCATATGTTGAACCTGGGAATATTACTGCTTCTAATAGCAGTAAATTTTATCATATGTTGAACCTGGGAACAATACCGCTTCTAATAGCAGTAAATTTTATCATATGTTGAACCCGGGAATAATACCGCTTCTAATAGCAGTAAATTTTATGATATGTTTAACCTGGGAATAATACCGCTTCTAATAGCAGTAAATTTTATCATATGTTGAAGCTGGGAATAATACCGCTTCTAATAGCAGTAAATTTTATCATATGTTGAACCTGGGAATAATACCGCTTCTAATAGCAGTAAATTTTATCATATGTTGAACCTGGGAATAATACCGCTTCTAATAGCAGTAAATTTTATCATATGTTGAACCTGGGAATAATACCGCTTCTAATAGCAGTAAATTTTATCATATGTTGAAGCTGGGAATAATACCGCTTCTAATAGCAGTAAATTTTATCATATGTTGAACCTGGGAATAATACCATTTCTAATAGCAGTAAATTTCATCATATGTTAAAGCTGGGAATAATACCGCTTCTAATAGCAGTAAATTTTATGATATGTTGAACCTGGGAATAATACCGTTTCTAATAGCAGTAAATTTTATCATATGTTGAACCTGGGTATAATACCGCTTCTAATAGCAGTAAATTTTATCATATGTTGAACCTGGGAATAATACCGCTTCTAATAGCAGTAAATTTTATCATATGTTGAACCTGGGAATAATACCGCTTCTAATAGCAGTAAATTTTATCATATGTTGAAGCTGGGAATAATACCGCTTCTAATAGCAGTAAATTTTATCATATGTTGAACCTGGGAATAATACAGCTTCTAATAGCAGTAAATTTTATCATATGTTGAACCTGGGAATAATACTGCTTCTAATAGCAGTAAAGTTTATCATTTGTTGAACCTGGTAATAATACCGCTTCTAATCGCAGTAAATTTTATCATATGTTGAAGCTGGGAATAATACCGCTTCCAATAGCAGTAAATTTTATCATATGTTGAACCTGGGCATAATACTGCTTCTAATAGCAGTAAATTTTATCATATGTTGAACCTGGGAATAATACCGCTTCTAATAGCAGTAAATTCTATCATATGTTGAACCTGGGAATAATACCGCTTCTAATAGCAGTAAATTTTATCATATGTTGAACCTGGGAATAATACCGCTTCTAATAGCAGTAAATTTTATCATATGTTGAAGCTGGGAATAATACCGCCTCTAATAGCAGCAAATTTTATGATATGTTGAACCGGGGAATAATACCGCTTCTAATAGCAGTAAATTTTATCATATGTTGAAGCTGGGAATAATACCGCTTCTAATAGCAGTGAATTTTATCATATGTTGAACCTGGGAATAATACCGCTTCTAATAGCAGTAAATTTTATCATATGTTGAAGCTGGGAATAATACCGCTTCTAATAGCAGTACATTTTATCATATGTTGAACCTGGGAATAATACCGCTTCTAATAGCAGTAAATTTTATCATATGTTGAACCTCGGAATAATACTGCTTCTAATAGCAGTAAATTTTAATATATGTTGAACCTGGGAATAATACCGTTTCTAATAGCAGTAAATTTCATCATATGTTAAAGCTGGGAATAATACCGCTTCTAATCGCAGTAAATTTTATCATATGTTGAAGCTGGGAATAATACCGCTTCTAATAGCAGTAAATTTTATCATATGTTGAAGCTGGGAATAATACCGCTTCTAATAGCAGTAAATTTTATCATATGTTGAAGCTGGGAATAATACCGCTTCTAATAGCAGTAAATTTTATCATATGCTGAACCTGGGAATAATACCGCTTCTAATAGCAGTAAATTTTATCATATGTTGAACCTGGGAATAATACCGCTTCTAATAGCAGTAAATTTTATCATATGTTGAAGCTGGGAATAATACCGCTTCCAATAGCAGTAAATTTTATCATATCTTGAACCTGGGAATAATACTGCTTCTAATAGCAGTAAATTTTATCATATGTTGAACCTGGGAACAATACCGCTTCTAATAGCAGTAAATCTTATCATATGTTGAACCCGGGAATAATTACCGCTTCTAATAGCAGTAAATTTTATGATATGTTTAACCTGGGAATAATACCGCTTCTAATAGCAGTAAATTTTATCATATGTTGAAGCTGGGAATAATACCGCTTCTAATAGCAGTACATTTTATCATATGTTGAACCTGGGAATAATACCGCTTCTAACAGCAGTAAATTTTATCATATGTTGAAGCTGGGAATAATACCGCTTCTAATAGCAGTAAATTTTATCATATGTTGAAGCTGGGAATAATACCGTTTCTAATAGCAGTAAATTTCATCATATGTTAAAGCTGGGAATAATACCGCTTCTAATAGCAGTAAATGTTATCATATGTTGAAGCTGGGAATAATACCGCTTCTAATAGCAGTAAATTTTATCATATGTTGAAGCTGGGAATAATACCGCTTCTAATAGCAGTAAATTTTATCATATGTTGAACCTGGGAATAATACCGCTTCAAATAGCAGTAAATTTTATCATATGTTGAACCTGGGAATAATACCGCTTCTAATAGCAGTAAATTTTATCATATGTTTAACCTGGGAATAATACCGCTTCTAATAGCAGTAAATTTTATCATATGTTGAAGCTGGGAATAATACCGCTTCCAATAGCAGTAAATTTTATCATATGTTGAACCTGGGAATAATACTGCTTCTAATAGCAGTAAATTTTATCATATGTTGAACCTGGGAACAATACCGCTTCTAATATCAGTAAATTTTATCATATGTTGAACCCGGGAATAATACCGCTTCTAATAGCAGTAAATTTTATGATATGTTTAACCTGGGAATAATACCGCTTCTAATAGCAGGAAATTTTATCATATGTTGAAGCTGGGAATAATACCGCTTCTAATAGCAGTATATTCTATCATATGTTGAAGCTGGGAATAATACCGCTTCTAATAACAGTAAATTTTATCATATGTTGAAGCTGGGAATAATACCGCTTCTAATAGCAGTAAATTTTATCATATGTTGAACCTGGGAATAATACCGCTTCTAATAGCAGTAAATTTTATCATATGTTGAAGCTGGGAATAATACCGCTTCTAATAGCAGTAAATTTTATCATATGTTGAAGCTGGGAATAATACCGTTTCTAATAGCAGTAAATTTTATCATATGTTGAAGCTGGGAATAATACCGCTTCTAATAGCAGTAAATTTTATCATATGTTGAAGCTGGGAATAATACCGCTTCTAATAGCAGTAAATTTTATCATATGTTGAATCTGGGAATAATACCATTTCTAATAGCAGTAAATTTTATCATATGTTGAAGCTGGGAATAATACCGCTTCTAATAGCAGTAAATTTTATCATATGTTGAAGCTGGAAATAATACCGCTTCTAATAGAAGTAAATTTTATCATATGTTGAACCTGGGAATAATACAGCTTCTAATAGCAGTAAATTTTATCATATGTTGAACCTGGGAATAATACTGCTTCTAATAGCAGTAAAGTTTATCATTTGTTGAACCTGGGAATAATACCGCTTCAAATAGTAGTAAATTTTATCATATGTTGAAGCTGGGAATAATACCGCTTCCAATAGCAGTAAATTTTATCATATGTTGAACCTGGGAATAATACTGCTTCTAATAGCAGTAAATTTTATCATATGTTGAACCTGGGAACAATACCGCTTCTAATAGCAGTAAATTTTATGATATGTTGAACCCGGGAATAATACCGCTTCTAATAGCAGTAAATTTTATGATATGTTTAACCTGGGAATAATACCGCTTCTAATAGCAGTAAATTTTATCATATGTTGAACCTGGGAATAATACCGCTTCTAATAGCAGTAAATTTTATCATATGTTGAAGCTGGGAATAATACCGCTTCTAATAGCAGTAAATTTTATCATATGTTGAATCTGGGAATAATACCATTTCTAATAGCAGTAAATTTTATCATATGTTGAAGCTGGGAATAATACCGCTTCTAATAGCAGTAAATTTTATCATATGTTGAAGCTGGGAATAATACCGTTTCTAATAGCAGTAAATTTTATCATATGTTGAACCTGGGAATAATACCGCTTCTAATAGCAGTAAATTTTATCATATGATGAACCTGGGAATAATACCGCTTCTAATAGCAGTAAATTTTATCATATGTTGAACCTGGGAATAATACCGCTTCTAATAGCAGTAAATTTTATCATATGTTGAACCTGGGAATAATACCGCTTCTAATAGCAGTAAATTTTATGATATGTTTTACCTGGGATTAATACCGCTTCTAATAGCAGTAAATTTTATCATATGTTGAACCTGGGAATAATACCGCTTCTAATAGCAGTAAATTTTATGATATGTTGAACCTGGGAATAATACCGCTTCTAATAGCAGTAAATGTTATGATATGTTTAAGCTGGGAATAATACCGCTTCTAATAGCAGTAAATTCTATAATATGTTGAAGCTGGGAATAATACCGCTTCTAATAGCAGTAAATGTTATCATATGTGGAAGCTGGGAATAATACTGCTTCTAATAGCAGTACATTTTATCATATGTTGAACCTGGGAATAATACCGCTTCTAATAGCAGTAAATTTTATCATATGTGGAACCTGGGAAAAATACAGCTTTTAATAGCAGTAAATTTTAATTATATGTTGAACCTGGGAATAATACCGCTTCTAATAGCAGTAAATTTTATCATATGTTGAAGCTGGGAATAATACCGCTTCTAATAGCAGTAAATTTTATCATATGTTGAACCTGGGAATAATACCGTTTCTAATAGCAGTAAATTTTATCATATGTTGAAGCTGGGAATATTACCACTTCTAATAGCGTTAAATTTTATCATATGTTTAAGCTGGGAATAATACCGCTTCTAATAACAGTAAATTTTATCATATGTTTAAGCTGGGAATAATACCGCTTCTAATAGCAGTAAATTTTATCATATGTTGAACCTGGGAATAATACCGCTTCTAATAGCAGTAAATTTTATCATATGTTGAAGCTGGGAATAATACCGCTTCTAATAGCAGTGAATTTTATCATATGTTGAACCTGGGAATAATACCGCTTCTAATAGCAGTAAATTGTATCATATGTTGAAGCTGGGAATAATACCGCTTCTAATAGCAGTACATTTTATCATATGTTGAACCTGGGAATAATACCGCTTCTAATAGCAGTAAATTTTATCATATGTTGAACCTGGGAATAATACTGCTTCTAATAGCAGTAAATTTTATCATATGTTGAACCTGGGAATAATACCGTTTCTAATAGCAGTAAATTTCATCATATGTTAAAGCTGGGAATAATACCGCTTCTAATAGCAGTAAATGTTATCATATGTTGAAGCTGGGAATAATACCGCTTCTAATAGCAGTAAATTTTATCATATGTTGAAGCTGGGAATAATACCGCTTCTAATAGCAGTAAATTTTATCATATGTTGAACCTGGGAATAATACCGCTTCAAATAGCAGTAAATTTTATCATATGTTGAACCTGGGAATAATACCGCTTCTAATAGCAGTAAATTTTATCATATGTTGAACCTGGGAATAATACCGCTTCTAATAGCAGTAAATTTTATCATATGTTGAAGCTGGGAATAATACCGCTTCCAATAGCAGTAAATTTTATCATATGTTGAACCTGGGAATAATACTGCTTCTAATAGCAGTAAATTTTATCATATGTTGAACCTGGGAACAATACCGCTTCTAATATCAGTAAATTTTATCATATGTTGAACCCGGGAATAATACCGCTTCTAATAGCAGTAAATTTTATGATATGTTTAACCTGGGAATAATACCGCTTCTAATAGCAGTAAATTTTATCATATGTTGAAGCTGGGAATAATACCGCTTCTAATAACAGTAAATTTTATCATATGTTGAAGCTGGGAATAATACCGCTTCTAATAGCAGTAAATTTTATCATATGTTGAACCTGGGAATAATACCGCTTCTAATAGCAGTAAATTTTATCATATGTTGAAGCTGGGAATAATATCGCTTCTAATAGCAGTAAATTTTATCATATGTTGAAGCTGGGAATAATACCGTTTCTAATAGCAGTAAATTTTATCATATGTTGAAGCTGGGAATAATACCGCTTCTAATAGCAGTAAATTTTATCATATGTTGAAGCTGGGAATAATACCGCTTCTAATAGCAGTAAATTTTATCATATGTTGAATCTGGGAATAATACCATTTCTAATAGCAGTAAATTTTATCATATGTTGAAGCTGGGAATAATACCGCTTCTAATAGCAGTAAATTTTATCATATGTTGAAGCTGGAAATAATACCGCTTCTAATAGAAGTAAATTTTAACATATGTTGAACCTATGAAAAATACCGCTTCTAATAGCAGTAAATTTTATCATATGTTGAAGCTGGGAATAATACCGCTTCTAATAGCAGTATATTTTATCATATGTTGAACCTGGGAATAATACAGCTTCTAATAGCAGTAAATTTTATCATATGTTGAACCTGGGAATAATACTGCTTCTAATAGCAGTAAAGGTTATCATTTGTTGAACCTGGGAATAATACCGCTTCAAATAGCAGTAAATTTTATCATATGTTGAAGCTGGGAATAATACCGCTTCCAATAGCAGTAAATTTTATCATATGTTGAACCTGGGAATAATACTGCTTCTAATAGCAGTAGATTTTATCATATGTTGAACCTGGGAACAATACCGCTTCTAATAGCAGTAAATTTTATGATATGTTGAACCCGGGAATAATACCGCTTCTAATAGCAGTAAATTTTATGATATGTTTAACCTGGGAATAATACCGCTTCTAATAGCAGTAAATTTTATCATATGTTGAAGCTGGGAATAATACCGCTTCTAATAGCAGTAAATTCTATCATATGTTGAAGCTGGGAATAATACCGCTTCTAATAACAGTAAAATTTATCATATGTTTAAGCTGGCAATAATACCGCTTCTAATAGCAGTAAATTTTATCATATGTTGAACCTGGGAATAATACCGCTTCTAATAGCAGTAAATTTTATCATATGTTGAAGCTGGGAATAATACCGCTTCTAATAGCAGTGAATTTTATCATATGTTGAACTTGGGAATACTACCGCTTCTAATAGCAGTAAATTTTATCATATGTGGAACCTGGGAATACTACCGCTTCTAATAGCAGTAAATTTTATCATATGTTGAACCTGGGAATAATACCGCTTCTAATAGCAGTAAATTTTATCATATGTTGAAGCTGGGAATAATACCGCTTCTAATAGAAGTAAATTTTAACATATGTTGAACCTATGAAAAATACCGCTTCTAATAGCAGTACATTTTATCATATGTTGAAGCTGGGAATAATATCGCTTCTAATAGCAGTAAATTTTATCATATGTTTGACCTGGGAATAATACCGCTTCTAATAGCAGTAAAGTTTATCATATGTTGAACCTGGGAATAATACCGCTTCTAATAGCAGTAAATTTTATCATATGTTGAAGCTGGGAATAATATCGCTTCTAATAGCAGTAAATTTTATCATATGTTGGACCTGGGAATAATACCGCTTCTAATAGCAGTAAATTTTATCATATGTTGAACCTGGGAATAATACCGCTTCTAATAGTAGTAAATTTTATCATATGTTGAACCTGGGAATAATACCGTTTCTAATAGCAGTAAAGTTTATCATATGTTTAACCTGGGAATAATACCGCTTCTAATAGCAGTAAATTTTATGATATGTTGAACCTGGGAATAATACCGCTTCTAATAGCAGTAAATTTTATCATATGTTGAACCTGGGAAATATACCGCTTCTAATAGCAGTAAATTTTATCATATGTTGAAGCTGGGAATAATACCGCTTCTAATAGCAGTAAATTTTATCATATGTTTAAGCTGGGAATAATACCGCTTCTAATAGCAGTAAATGTTATCATATGTTGAACCTGGGAATAATACCGCTTCTAATAGCAGTAAATTTTATCATATGTTGAACCTGGGAATAATACCGCTTCTAATAGCAGTAAATTTTATCATATGTGGAACCTGGGAAAAATACAGCTTTTAATAGCAGTAAATTTTAATTATATGTTGAACCTGGGAATAATACCGCTTCTAATAGCAGTAAATTTTATCATATGTTGAAGCTGGGAATAATACCGCTTCTAATAGCAGTAAATTTTATGATATGTTGAACCTGGGAATAATACCGTTTCTAATAGCAGTAAATTTTATCATATGTTGAAGCTGGGAATAATACCACTTCTAATAGCGTTAAATTTTATCATATGTTTAAGCTGGGAATAATACCGCTTCTAATAACAGTAAATTTTATCATATGTTTAAGCTGGGAATAATACCGCTTCTAATAGCAGTAAATTTTATCATATGTTGAACCTGGGAATAATACCGCTTCTAATAGCAGTAAATTTTATCATATGTTGAAGCTGGGAATAATACCGCTTCTAATAGCAGTGAATTTTATCATATGTTGAACCTGGGAATAATACCGCTTCTAATAGCAGTAAATTGTATCATATGTTGAAGCTGGGAATAATACCGCTTCTAATAGCAGTACATTTTATCATATGTTGAACCTGGGAATAATACCGCTTCTAATAGCAGTAAATTTTATCATATGTTGAACCTGGGAATAATACCGCTTCCAATAGCAGTAAATTTTATCATATGTTGAACCTGGGAATAATACTGCTTCTAATAGCAGTAAATTTTATCATATGTTGAACCTGGGAACAATACCGCTTCTTATATCAGTAAATTTTATCATATGTTGAACCCGGGAATAATACCGCTTCTAATAGCAGTAAATTTTATGATATGTTTAACCTGGGAATAATACCGCTTCTAATAGCAGTAAATTTTATCATATGTTGAAGCTGGGAATAATACCGCTTCTAATAGCAGTATATTCTATCATATGTTGAAGCTGGGAATAATACCGCTTCTAATAACAGTAAATTTTATCATATGTTGAAGCTGGGAATAATACCGCTTCTAATAGCAGTAAATTTTATCATATGTTGAACCTGGGAATAATACCGCTTCTAATAGCAGTAAATTTTATCATATGTTGAAGCTGGGAATAATACCGCTTCTAATAGCAGTAAATTTTATCATATGTTGAAGCTGGAAATAATACCGCTTCTAATAGAAGTAAATTTTAACATATGTTGAACCTATGAAAAATACCGCTTCTAATAGCAGTAAATTTTATCATATGTTGAAGCTGGGAATAATACCGCTTCTAATAGCAGTAAATTTTATCATATGTTGAACCTGGGAATAATACAGCTTCTAATAGCAGTAAATTTTATCATATGTTGAACCTGGGAATAATACTGCTTCTAATAGCAGTAAAGTTTATCATTTGTTGAACCTGGGAATAATACCGCTTCAAATAGCAGTAAATTTTATCATATGTTGAAGCTGGGAATAATACCGCTTCCAATAGCAGTAAATTTTATCATATGTTGAACCTGGGAATAATACTGCTTCTAATAGCAGTAAATTTTATCATATGTTGAACCTGGGAACAATACCGCTTCTAATAGCAGTAAATTTTATGATATGTTGAACCCGGGAATAATACCGCTTCTAATAGCAGTAAATTTTATGATATGTTTAACCTGGGAATAATACCGCTTCTAATAGCAGTAAATTTTATCATATGTTGAAGCTGGGAATAATACCGCTTCTAATAGCAGTAAATTCTATCATATGTTGAAGCTGGGAATAATACCGCTTCTAATAACAGTAAAATTTATCATATGTTTAAGCTGGCAATAATACCGCTTCTAATAGCAGTAAATTTTATCATATGTTGAACCTGGGAATAATACCGCTTCTAATAGCAGTAAATTTTATCATATGTTGAAGCTGGGAATAATACCGCTTCTAATAGCAGTGAATTTTATCATATGTTGAACTTGGGAATACTACCGCTTCTAATAGCAGTAAATTTTATCATATGTGGAACCTGGGAATACTACCGCTTCTAATAGCAGTAAATTTTATCATATGTTGAACCTGGGAATAATACCGCTTCTAATAGCAGTAAATTTTATCATATGTTGAAGCTGGGAATAATACCGCTTCTAATAGAAGTAAATTTTAACATATGTTGAACCTATGAAAAATACTGCTTCTAATAGCAGTACATTTTATCATATGTTGAAGCTGGGAATAATATCGCTTCTAATAGCAGTAAATTTTATCATATGTTGGACCTGGGAATAATACCGCTTCTAATAGCAGTAAAGTTTATCATATGTTGAACCTGGGAATAATACCGCTTCTAATAGCAGTAAATTTTATCATATGTTGAAGCTGGGAATAATATCGCTTCTAATAGCAGTAAATTTTATCATATGTTGGACCTGGGAATAATACCGCTTCTAATAGCAGTAAATTTTATCATATGTTGAACCTGGGAATAATACCGCTTCTAATAGTAGTAAATTTTATCATATGTTGAACCTGGGAATAATACCGTTTCTAATAGCAGTAAAGTTTATCATATGTTTAACCTGGGAATAATACCGCTTCTAATAGCAGTAAATTTTATGATATGTTGAACCTGGGAATAATACCGCTTCTAATAGCAGTAAATTTTATCATATGTTGAACCTGAGAAATATACCGCTTCTAATAGCAGTAAATTTTATCATATGTTGAAGCTGGGAATAATACCGCTTCTAATAGCAGTAAATTTTATCATATGTTTAAGCTGGGAATAATACCGCTTCTAATAGCAGTAAATTTTATCATATGTTGAACCTGGGAATAATACCGCTTCTAATAGCAGTAAATTTTATCATATGTTGAACCTGGGAATAATACCGCTTCTAATAGCAGTAAATTTTATCATATGTTGAACCTGGGAATAATACCGCTTCTAATAGCAGTAAATTTTATCATATGTTGAAGCTGGGAATAATACCGCTTCTAATAGCAGTAAATTTTATCATATGTTGAACCTGGGAATAATACCATTTCTAATAGCAGTACATTTCATCATATGTTAAAGCTGGGAATAATACCGCTTCTAATAGCAGTAAATTTTATGATATGTTGAACCTGGGAATAATACCGCTTCTAATAGCAGTAAATTTTATCATATGTTGAAGCTGGGAATAATACCGCTTCTAATAGCAGTAAATTTTATCATATGTTGAACCTGGGAATAATATCGCTTCTAATAGCAGTAAATTTTATCATATGTTGAAGCTGGGAATAATACCGCTTCCAATAGCAGTAAATTTTATCATATGTTGAACCTGGGAAATATACTGCTTCTAATAGCAGTAAATTTTATCATATGTTGAACCTGGGAACAATACCGCTTCTAATAGCAGTAAATTTTATCATATGTTGAACCCGGGAATAATACCGCTTCTAATAGCAGTAAATTTTATGATATGTTTAACCTGGGAATAATACCGCTTCTAATAGCAGTAAATTTTATCATATGTTGAAGCTGGGAATAATACCGCTTCTAATAGCAGTATATTCTATCATATGTTGAAGCTGGGAATAATACCGCTTCTAATAGCAGTAAATTTTATCATATGTTGAAGCTGGGAATAATACCGCTTCTAATAGCAGTAAATTTTATCATATGTTGAACCTGGGAATAATACCGCTTCTAATAGCAGTAAATTTTATCATATGTTGAACCTGGGAATAATACCGCTTCTAATAGCAGTAAATTTTTTCATAGGTTGAAGCTGGGAATAATACCGTTTCTAATAGCAGTAAATTTTATCATATGTTGAAGCTGGGAATAATACCGCTTGTAATAGCAGTAAATTTTATCATATGTTGAAGCTGGGAATAATACCGCTTCTAATAGCAGTAAATTTTATCATATGTTGAACCTGGGAATAATACCATTTCTAATAGCAGTAAATTTTATCATATGTTGAAGCTGGGAATAATACCGCTTCTAATAGCAGTGAATTTTATCATATGTTGAACCTGGGAATACTACCGCTTCTAATAGCAGTAAATTTTATCATATGTGGAACCTGGGAATAATACCGCTTCTAATAGCAGTAAATTTTATCATATGTTGAACCTGGGAATAATACCGCTTCTAATAGCAGTAAATTTTATCATATGTTGAAGCTGGGAATAATACCGCTTCTAATAGAAGTAAATTTTAACATATGTTGAACCTATGAAAAATACCGCTTCTAATAGCAGTAAATTTTATCATATGTTGAAGCTGGGAATAATACCGCTTCTAATAGCAGTAAATTTTATCATATGTTGAACCTGGGAATAATACAGCTTCTAATAGCAGTAAATTTTATCATATGTTGAACCTGGGAATAATACTGCTTCTAATAGCAGTAAAGTTTATCATTTGTTGAACCTGGGAATAATACCGCTTCTAATAGCAGTAAATTTTATCATATGTTGAAGCTGGGAATAATACCGCTTCCAATAGCAGTAAATTTTATCATATGTTGAACCTGGGAATAATACTGCTTCTAATAGCAGTAAATTTTATCATATGTTGAACCTGGGAACAATACCGCTTCTAATAGCAGTAAATTTTATGATATGTTGAACCCGGGAATAATACCGCTTCTAATAGCAGTAAATTTTATGATATGTTTAACCTGGGAATAATACCGCTTCTAATAGCAGTAAATTTTATCATATGTTGAACCTGGGAATAATACCGCTTCTAATAGCAGTAAATTTTATCATATGTTGAAGCTGGGAATAATACCGCTTCTAATAGAAGTAAATTTTAACATATGTTGAACCTATGAAAAATACCGCTTCTAATAGCAGTAAATTTTATCATATGTTGAAGCTGGGAATAATACCGCTTCTAATAGCAGTAAATTTTATCATATGTTGAACCTGGGAATAATACAGCTTCTAATAGCAGTAAATTTTATCATATGTTGAACCTGGGAATAATACTGCTTCTAATAGCAGTAAAGTTTATCATTTGTTGAACCTGGGAATAATACCGCTTCTAATAGCAGTAAATTTTATCATATGTTGAAGCTGGGAATAATACCGCTTCCAATAGCAGTAAATTTTATCATATGTTGAACCTGGGAATAATACTGCTTCTAATAGCAGTAAATTTTATCATATGTTGAACCTGGGAACAATACCGCTTCTAATAGCAGTAAATTTTATGATATGTTGAACCCGGGAATAATACCGCTTCTAATAGCAGTAAATTTTATGATATGTTTAACCTGGGAATAATACCGCTTCTAATAGCAGTAAATTTTATCATATGTTGAAGCTGGGAATAATACCGCTTCTAATAGCAGTAAATTCTATCATATGTTGTAGCTGGGAATAATACCGCTTCTAATAGCAGTAAATTTTATCATATGTTTAAGCTGGCAATAATACCGCTTCTAATAGCAGTAAATTTTATCATATGTTGAACCTGGGAATAATACCGCTTCTAATAGCAGTAAATTTTATCATATGTTTAAGCTGGGAATAATACCGCTTCTAATAGCAGTGAATTTTATCATATGTTGAACCTGGGAATACTACCGCTTCTAATAGAAGTAAATTTTATCATATGTGGAACCTGGGAATAATACCGCTTCTAATAGCAGTAAATTTTATCATATGTTGAACCTGGGAATAAAACCGCTTCTAATAGCAGTAAATTTTATCATATGTTGAAGCTGGGAATAATACCGCTTCTAATAGCAGTAAATTTTATCATATGTTGAACCTGGGAATAATACCGCTTCTAATAGCAGTAAATTTTATCATATGTTGAAGCTGGGAATAATACCGCTTCCAATAGCAGTAAATTTTATCATATGTTGAACCTGGGAATAAAACTGCTTCTAATAGCAGTAAATTTTATCATATGTTGAACCTGGGAACAATACCGCTTCTAATATCAGTAAATTTTATCATATGTTGAACCCGGGAATAATACCGCTTCTAATAGCAGTAAATTTTATGATATGTTTAACCTGGGAATAATACCGCTTCTAATAGCAGTAAATTTTATCATATGTTGAAGCTGGGAATAATACCGCTTCTAATAGCAGTATATTCTATCATATGTTGAAGCTGGGAATAATACCGCTTCTAATAACAGTAAATTTTATCATATGTTGAAGCTGGGAATAATACCGCTTCTAATAGCAGTAAATTTTATCATATGTTGAACCTGGGAATAATACCGCTTCTAATAGCAGTAAATTTTATCATATGTTGAAGCTGGGAATAATACCGCTTCTAATAGCAGTAAATTTTATCATATGTTGAAGCTGGGAATAATACCGTTTCTAATAGCAGTAAATTTTATCATATGTTGAAGCTGGGAATAATACTGCTTCTAATAGCAGTCAATTTTATCATATGTTGAAGCTGGGAATAATACCGCTTCTAATAGCAGTAAATTCTATCATATGTTGAAGCTGGGAATAATACCGCTTCTAATAACAGTAAAATTTATCATATGTTTAAGCTGGCAATAATACCGCTTCTAATAGCAGTAAATTTTATCATATGTTGAACCTGGGAATAATACCGCTTCTAATAGCAGTAAATTTTATCATATGTTGAACCTGGGAATAATACCATTTCTAATAGCAGTAAATTTTATCATATGTTGAAGCTGGGAATAATACCGCTTCTAATAGCAGTGAATTTTATCATATGTTGAACCTGGGAATACTACCGCTTCTAATAGCAGTAAATTTTATCATATGTGGAACCTGGGAATAATACCGCTTCTAATAGCAGTAAATTTTATCATATGTTGAACCTGGGAATAATACCGCTTCTAATAGCAGTAAATTTTATCATATGTTGAAGCTGGGAATAATACCGCTTCTAATAGAAGTAAATTTTAACATATGTTGAACCTTTGAAAAATACAACTTCTAATAGCAGTAAATTTTATCATATGTTGAAGCTGGGAATAATACCGCTTCTAATAGCAGTAAATTTTATCATATGTTGAACCTGGGAATAATACAGCTTCTAATAGCAGTAAATTTTATCATATGTTGAACCTGGGAATAATACTGCTTCTAATAGCAGTAAAGTTTATCATTTGTTGAACCTGGAAATAATACCGCTTCTAATAGCAGTAAATTTTATCATATGTTGAAGCTGGGAATAATACCGCTTCCAATAGCAGTAAATTTTATCATATGTTGAACCTGGGAATAATACTGCTTCTAATAGCAGTAAATTTTATCATATGTTGAACCTGGGAACAATACCGCTTCTAATAGCAGTAAATTTTATGATATGTTGAACCCGGGAATAATACCGCTTCTAATAGCAGTAAATTTTATGATATGTTTAACCTGGGAATAATACCGCTTCTAATAGCAGTAAATTTTATCATATGTTGAAGCTGGGAATAATACCGCTTCTAATAGCAGTAAATTCTATCATATGTTGAAGCTGGGAATAATACCGCTTCTAATAACAGTAAATTTTATCATATGTTTAAGCTGGCAATAATACCGCTTCTAATAGCAGTAAATTTTATCATATGTTGAACCTGGGAATAATACCGCTTCTAATAGCAGTAAATTTTATCATATGTTTAAGCTGGGAATAATACCGCTTCTAAAAGCAGTGAATTTTATCATATGTTGAACCTGGGAATACTACCGCTTCTAATAGAAGTAAATTTTATCATATGTGGAACCTGGGAATAATACCGCTTCTAATAGCAGTAAATTTTATCATATGTTGAACCTGGGAATAAAACCGCTTCTAATAGCAGTAAATTTTATCATATGTTGAACCTGAGAATAATACCGCTTCTAATAGCAGTAAATTTTATCATATGTTGAAGCTGGGAATAATACCGCTTCTAATAGAAGTAAATTTTAACATATGTTGAACCTATGAAAAATACCGCTTCTAATAGCAGTAAATTTTATCATATGTTGAAGCTGGGAATAATACCGCTTCTAATAGCAGTAAATTTTATCATATGTTGAACCTGGGAATAATACAGCTTCTAATAGCAGTAAATTTTATCATATGTTGAACCTGGGAATAATACTGCTTCTAATAGCAGTAAAGTTTATCATTTGTTGAACCTGGAAATAATACCGCTTCTAATAGCAGTAAATTTTATCATATGTTGAAGCTGGGAATAATACCGCTTCCAATAGCAGTAAATTTTATCATATGTTGAACCTGGGAATAATACTGCTTCTAATAGCAGTAAATTTTATCATATGTTGAACCTGGGAACAATACCGCTTCTAATAGCAGTAAATTTTATGATATGTTGAACCCGGGAATAATACCGCTTCTAATAGCAGTAAATTTTATGATATGTTTAACCTGGGAATAATACCGCTTCTAATAGCAGTAAATTTTATCATATGTTGAAGCTGGGAATAATACCGCTTCTAATAGCAGTAAATTCTATCATATGTTGAAGCTGGGAATAATACCGCTTCTAATAACAGTAAATTTTATCATATGTTTAAGCTGGCAATAATACCGCTTCTAATAGCAGTAAATTTTATCATATGTTGAACCTGGGAATAATACCGCTTCTAATAGCAGTAAATTTTATCATATGTTTAAGCTGGGAATAATACCGCTTCTAATAGCAGTGAATTTTATCATATGTTGAACCTGGGAATACTACCGCTTCTAATAGAAGTAAATTTTATCATATGTGGAACCTGGGGATAATACCGCTTCTAATAGCAGTAAATTTTATCATATGTTGAACCTGGGAATAAAACCGCTTCTAATAGCAGTAAATTTTATCATATGTTGAAATTGAGAATAATACCGCTTCTAATAGCAGTAAATTTTATCATATGTTGAAGCTGGGAATAATACCGCTTCTAATAGAAGTAAATTTTAACATATGTTGAACCTATGAAAAATACCGCTTCTAATAGCAGTAAATTTTATCATATGTTGAAGCTGGGAATAATACCGCTTCTAATAGCAGTAAATTTTATCATATGTTGAACCTGGGAATAATACAGCTTCTAATAGCAGTAAATTTTATCATATGTTGAACCTGGGAATAATACTGCTTCTAATAGCAGTAAAGTTTATCATTTGTTGAACCTGGAAATAATACCGCTTCTAATAGCAGTAAATTTTATCATATGTTGAAGCTGGGAATAATACCGCTTCCAATAGCAGTAAATTTTATCATATGTTGAACCTGGGAATAATACTGCTTCTAATAGCAGTAAATTTTATCATATGTTGAACCTGGGAATAATACCGCTTCTAATAGCAGTAAATTTTATGATATGTTTAACCCGGGAATAATACCGCTTCTAATAGCAGTAAATTTTATGATATGTTTAACCTGGGAATAATACCGCTTCTAATAGCAGTAAATTTTATCATATGTTGAAGCTGGGAATAATACCGCTTCTAATAGCAGTAAATTCTATCATATGTTGAAGCTGGGAATAATACCGCTTCTAATAACAGTAAATTTTATCATATGTTTAAGCTGGCAATAATACCGCCTCTAATAGCAGTAAATTTTATCATATGTTGAACCTGGGAATAATACCGCTTCTAATAGCAGTAAATTTTATCATATGTTTAAGCTGGGAATAATACCGCTTCTAATAGCAGTGAATTTTATCATATGTTGAACCTGGGAATACTACCGCTTCTAATAGAAGTAAATTTTATCATATGTGGAACCTGGGAATAATACCGCTTCTAATAGCAGTAAATTTTATCATATGTTGAACCTGGGAATAAAACCGCTTCTAATAGCAGTAAATTTTATCATATGTTGAACCTGGGAATAATACCGCTTCTAATAGCAGTAAATTTTATCATATGTTGAACCTGGGAATAATACCGCTTCTAATAGCAGTAAATTTTATCATATGTTGAAGCTGGGAATAATACCGCTTCCAATAGCAGTAAATTTTATCATATGTTGAACCTGGGAATAATACTGCTTCTAATAGCAGTAAATTTTATCATATGTTGAACCTGGGAACAATACCGCTTCTAATATCAGTAAATTTTATCATATGTTGAACCCGGGAATAATACCGCTTCTAATAGCAGTAAATTTTATGATATGTTTAACCTGGGAATAATACCGCTTCTAATAGCAGTAAATTTTATCATATGTTGAAGCTGGGAATAATACCGCTTCTAATAGCAGTATATTCTATCATATGTTGAAGCTGGGAATAATACCGCTCTAATAACAGTAAATTTTATCATATGTTGAAGCTGGGAATAATACCGCTTCTAATAGCAGTAAATTTTATCATATGTTGAACCTGGGAATAATACCGCTTCTAATAGCAGTAAATTTTATCATATGTTGAACCTGGGAATAATACCGCTTGTAATAGCAGTAAATTTTATCATATGTTGAAGCTGGGAATAATACCGCTTCCAATAGCAGTAAATTTTATCATATGTTGAACCTGGGAATAATACTGCTTCTAATAGCAGTAAATTTTATCATATGTTGAACCTGGGAACAATACCGCTTCTAATATCAGTAAATTTTATCATATGTTGAACCCGGGAATAATACCGCTTCTAATAGCAGTAAATTTTATGATATGTTTAACCTGGGAATAATACCGCTTCTAATAGCAGTAAATTTTATCATATGTTGAAGCTGGGAATAATACCGCTTCTAATAGCAGTATATTCTATCATATGTTGAAGCTGGGAATAATACCGCTTCTAATAACAGTAAATTTTATCATATGTTGAACCTGGGAATAATACCGCTTCTAATAGCAGTAAATTTTATCATATGTTGAACCTGGGAATAATACCGCTTCTAATAGCAGTAAATTTTATCATATGTTGAAGCTGGGAATAATACCGCTTCTAATAGCAGTAAATTTTATCATATGTTGAAGCTGGGAATAATACCGTTTCTAATAGCAGTAAATTTTATCATATGTTGAAGCTGGGAATAATACCGCTTCTAATAGCAGTAAATTTTATCATATGTTGAAGCTGGGAATAATACCGCTTCTAATAGCAGTAAATTTTATCATATGTTGAATCTGGGAATAATACCATTTCTAATAGCAGTAAATTTTATCATATGTTGAAGCTGGGAATAATACCGCTTCTAATAGCAGTAAATTTTATCATATGTTGAAGCTGGGAATAATACCGCTACTAATAGAAGTAAATTTTAACATATGTTGAACCTATGAAAAATACCGCTTCTAATAGCAGTAAATTTTATCATATGTTGAAGCTGGGAATAATACCGCTTCAAATAGCAGTAAATTTTATCATATGTTGAACCTGGGAATAATACCGCTTCCAATAGCAGTAAATTGTATTATATGTTGAACCTGGGAATAATACTGCTTCTAATAGCAGTAAATTTTATCATATGTTGAACCTGGGAACAATACCGCTTCTAATAGCAATTAATTTTATGATATGTTGAACCCGGGAATAATACCGCTTCTAATTGCAGTAAATTTTATGATATGTTTAACCTGGGAATAATACCGCTTCTAATAGCAGTAAATTTTATCATATGTTGAAGCTGGGAATAATAGGGCTTCTAATAGCAGTAAATTCTATCATATGTTGAAGCTGGGAATAATACCGCTTCTAATAACAGTAAAATTTATCATATGTTTAATCTGGCAATAATACCGCTTCTAATAGCAGTAAATTTTATCATATGTTGAACCTGGGAATAATACCGCTTCTAATAGCAGTAAATTTTATCATATGTTGAAGCTGGGAATAATACCGCTTCTAATAGCAGTGAATTTTATCATATGTGGAACCTGGGAATACTACCGCTTCTAATAGCAGTAAATTTTATCATATGTGGAACCTGGGAATAATACCGCTTCTAATAGCAGTAAATTTTATCATATGTTGAACCTGGGAATAATACCGCTTCTAATAGCAGTAGATTTTATCATATGTTGAAGCTGGGAATAATACCGCTTCTAATAGCAGTAAATTTTATCATAGGTTGAAGCTGGGAATAATACCGTTTCTAATAGCAGTAAATTTTATCATATGTTGAAGCTGGGAATAATACCGCTTCTAATAGCAGTAAATTTTATCATATGTTGAAGCTGGGAATAATACCGCTTCTAATAGCAGTAAATTTTATCATATGTTGAACCTGGGAATAATACTGCTTCTAATAGCAGTAAATTTTATCATATGTTGAAGCTGGGAATAATACCGCTTCTAATAGCAGTGAATTTTATCATATGTTGAACCTGGGAATACTACCGCTTCTAATAGCAGTAAATTTTATCATATGTGGAACCTGGGAATAATACCGCTTCTAATAGCAGTAAATTTTATCATATGTTGAACCTGGGAATAATACCGCTTCTAATAGCAGTAAATTTTATCATATGTTGAAGCTGGGAATAATACCGCTTCTAATAGAAGTAAATTTTAACATATGTTGAACCTATGAAAAATACCGCTTCTACTAGCAGTAAATTTTATCATATGTTGAAGCTGGGAATAATACCGCTTCTAATAGCAGTAAATTTTATCATATGTTGAACCTGGGAATAATACAGCTTCTAATAGCAGTAAATTTTATCATATGTTGAACCTGGGAATAATACTGCTTCTAATAGCAGTAAAGTTTATCATTTGTTGAACCTGGAAATAATACCGCTTCTAATAGCAGTAAATTTTATCATATGTTGAAGCTGGGAATAATACCGCTTCCAATAGCAGTAAATTTTATCATATGTTGAACCTGGGAATAATACTGCTTCTAATAGCAGTAAATTTTATCATATGTTGAACCTGGGAACAATACCGCTTCTAATAGCAGTAAATTTTATGATATGTTGAACCCGGGAATAATACCGCTTCTAATAGCAGTAAATTTTATGATATGTTTAACCTGGGAATAATACCGCTTCTAATAGCAGTAAATTTTATCATATGTTGAAGCTGGGAATAATACCGCTTCTAATAGCAGTAAATTCTATCATATGTTAAAGCTGGGAATAATACCGCTTCTAATAACAGTAAATTTTATCATATGTTTAAGCTGGCAATAATACCGCTTCTAATAGCAGTAAATTTTATCATATGTTGAACCTGGGAATAATACCGCTTCTAATAGCAGTAAATTTTATCATATGTTTAAGCTGGGAATAATACCGCTTCTAATAGCAGTGAATTTTATCATATGTTGAACCTGGGAATACTACCGCTTCTAATAGAAGTAAATTTTATCATATGTGGAACCTGGGAATACTACCGCTTCTAATAGCAGTAAATTTTATCATATGTGGAACCTGGGAATAATACCGCTTCTAATAGCAGTAAATTTTATCATATGTTGAACCTGGGAATAATACCGCTTCTAATAGCAGTAAATTTTATCATATGTTGAAGCTGGGAATAATACCGCTTCTAATAGCAGTAAATTTTATCATAGGTTGAAGCTGGGAATAATACCGTTTCTAATAGCAGTAAATTTTATCATATGTTGAAGCTGGGAATAATACCGCTTCTAATAGCAGTAAATTTTATCATATGTTGAAGCTGGGAATAATACCGCTTCTAATAGCAGTAAATTTTATCATATGTTGAACCTGGGAATAATACCATTTCTAATAGCAGTAAATTTTATCATATGTTGAAGCTGGGAATAATACCGCTTCTAATAGCAGTGAATTTTATCATATGTTGAACCTGGGAATACTACCGCTTCTAATAGCCGTAAATTTTATCATATGTGGAACCTGGGAATAATACCGCTTCTAATAGCAGTAAATTTTATCATATGTTGAACCTGGGAATAATACCGCTTCTAATAGCAGTAAATTTTATCATATGTTGAAGCTGGGAATAATACCGCTTCTAATAGAAGTAAATTTCAACATATGTTGAACCTATGAAAAATACCGCTTCTTCTAGCAGTAAATTTTATCATATGTTGAAGCTGGGAATAATACCGCTTCTAATAGCAGTAAATTTTATCATATGTTTAACCTGGGAATAATACTGCTTCTAATAGCAGTAAAGTTTATCATTTGTTGAACCTGGAAATAATACCGCTTCTAATAGCAGTAAATTTTATCATATGTTGAAGCTGGGAATAATACCGCTTCCAATAGCAGTAAATTTTATCATATGTTGAACCTGGGAATAATACTGCTTCTAATAGCAGTAAATTTTATCATATGTTGAACCTGGGAACAATACCGCTTCTAATAGCAGTAAATTTTATGATATGTTGAACCCGGGAATAATACCGCTTCTAATAGCAGTAAATTTTATGATATGTTTAACCTGGGAATAATACCGCTTCTAATAGCAGTAAATTTTATCATATGTTGAAGCTGGGAATAATAGGGCTTCTAATAGCAGTAAATTCTATCATATGTTGAAGCTGGGAATAATACCGCTTCTAATAACAGTAAATTTTATCATATGTTTAAGCTGGCAATAATACCGCTTCTAATAGCAGTAAATTTTATCATATGTTGAACCTGGGAATAATACCGCTTCTAATAGCAGTAAATTTTATCATATGTTTAAGCTGGGAATAATACCGCTTCTAATAGCAGTGAATTTTATCATATGTTGAACCTGGGAATACTACCGCTTCTAATAGAAGTAAATTTTATCATATGTGGAACCTGGGAATAATACCGCTTCTAATAGCAGTAAATTTTATCATATGTTGAACCTGGGAATAAAACCGCTTCTAATAGCAGTAAATTTTATCATATGTTGAACCTGGGAATAATACCGCTTCTAATAGCAGTAAATTTTATCATATGTTGAACCTGGGAATAATACCGCTTCTAATAGCAGTAAATTTTATCATATGTTGAAGCTGGGAATAATACCGCTTCCAATAGCAGTAAATTTTATCATATGTTGAAGCTGGGAATAATACTGCTTCTAATAGCAGTAAATTTTATCATATGTTGAACCTGGGAACAATACCGCTTCTAATATCAGTAAATTTTATCATATGTTGAACCCGGGAATAATACCGCTTCTAATAGCAGTAAATTTTATGATATGTTTAACCTGGGAATAATACCGCTTCTAATAGCAGTAAATTTTATCATATGTTGAAGCTGGGAATAATACCGCTTCTAATAGCAGTATATTCTATCATATGTTGAAGCTGGGAATAATACCGCTCTAATAACAGTAAATTTTATCATATGTTTAAGCTGGGAATAATACCGCTTCTAATAGCAGTAAATTTTATCATATGTTGAAGCTGGGAATAATACCGCTTCTAATAGCAGTAAATTTTATCATATGTTGAAGCTGGGAATAATACCGCTTCTAATAGCAGTAAATTTTATCATATGTTGAAGCTGGGAATAATACCGTTTCTAATAGCAGTAAATTTTATCATATGTTGAAGCTGGGAATAATACCGCTTCTAATAGCAGTAAATTTTATCATATGTTGAAGCTGGGAATAATACCGCTTCTAATAGCAGTAAATTTTATCATATGTTGAATCTGGGAATAATACCATTTCTAATAGCAGTAAATTTTATCATATGTTGAAGCTGGGAATAATACCGCTTCTAACAGCAGTAAATTTTATCATATGTTGAAGCTGGGAATAATACCGCTTCTAATAGAAGTAAATTTTAACATATGTTGAACCTATGAAAAATACCGCTTCTAATAGCAGTAAATTTTATCATATGTTGAAGCTGGGAATAATACCGCTTCTAATAGCAGTAAATTTTATCATATGTTGAACCTGGGAATAATACAGCTTCTAATAGCAGTAAATTTTATCATATGTTGAACCTGGGAATAATACTGCTTCTAATAGCAGTAAAGTTTATCATTTGTTGAACCTGGGAATAATACCGCTTCAAATAGCAGTAAATTTTATCATATGTTGAAGCTGGGAATAATACCGCTTCCAATAGCAGTAAATTTTATCATATGTTGAACCTGGGAATAATACTGCTTCTAATAGCAGTAAATTTTATCATATGTTGAACCTGGGAACAATACCGCTTCTAATAGCAGTAAATTTTATGATATGTTGATCCCGGGAATAATACCGCTTCTAATAGCAGTAAATTTTATGATATGTTTAACCTGGGAATAATACCGCTTCTAATAGCAGTAAATTTTATCATATGTTGAAGCTGGGAATAATACCGCTTCTAATAGCAGTAAATTCTATCATATGTTGAAGCTGGGAATAATACCGCTTCTAATAACAGTAAAATTTATCATATGTTTAAGCTGGCAATAATACCGCTTCTAATAGCAGTAAATTTTATCATATGTTGAACCTGGGAATAATACCGCTTCTAATAGCAGTAAATTTTATCATATGTTGAAGCTGGGAATAATACCGCTTCTAATAGCAGTGAATTTTATCATATGTTGAACCTGGGAATACTACCGCTTCTAATAGCAGTAAATTTTATCATATGTGGAACCTGGGAATAATACCGCTTCTAATAGCAGTAAATTTTATCATATGTTGAACCTGGGAATAATACCGCTTCTAATAGCAGTAAATTTTATCATATGTTGAACCTGGGAATAATACCGCTTCTAATAGAAGTAAATTTTAACATATGTTGAACCTATGAAAAATACCGCTTCTAATAGCAGTACATTTTATCATATGTTGAAGCTGGGAATAATATCGCTTCTAATAGCAGTAAATTTTATCATATGTTTGACCTGGGAATAATACCGCTTCTAATAGCAGTAAAGTTTATCATATGTTGAACCTGGGAATAATACCGCTTCTAATAGCAGTAAATTTTATCATATGTTGAAGCTGGGAATAATATCGCTTCTAATAGCAGTAAATTTTATCATATGTTGGACCTGGGAATAATACCGCTTCTAATAGCAGTAAATTTTATCATATGTTGAACCTGGGAATAATACCGCTTCTAATAGTAGTAAATTTTATCATATGTTGAACCTGGGAATAATACCGTTTCTAATAGCAGTAAAGTTTATCATATGTTTAACCTGGGAATAATACCGCTTCTAATAGCAGTAAATTTTATGATATGTTGAACCTGGGAATAATACTGCTTCTAATAGCAGTAAATTTTATCATATGTTGAACCTGGGAAATATACCGCTTCTAATAGCAGTAAATTTTATCATATGTTGAAGCTGGGAATAATACCGCTTCTAATAGCAGTAAATTTTATGATATGTTTAACCTGGGAATAATACCGCTTCTAATAGCAGTAAATTTTATCATATGTTGAAGCTGGGAATAATACCGCTTCTAATAGCAGTAAATTCTATCATATGTTGAAGCTGGGAATAATACCGCTTCTAATAACAGTAAAATTTATCATATGTTTAAGCTGGCAATAATACCGCTTCTAATAGCAGTAAATTTTATCATATGTTGAACCTGGGAATAATACCGCTTCTAATAGCAGTAAATTTTATCATATGTTGAAGCTGGGAATAATACCGCTTCTAATAGCAGTGAATTTTATCATATGTTGAACCTGGGAATACTACCGCTTCTAATAGCAGTAAATTTTATCATATGTGGAACCTGGGAATAATACCGCTTCTAATAGCAGTAAATTTTATCATATGTTGAACCTGGGAATAATACTGCTTCTAATAGCAGTAAATTTTATCATATGTTGAACCTGGGAATAATACCGCTTCTAATAGAAGTAAATTTTAACATATGTTGAACCTATGAAAAATACCGCTTCTAATAGCAGTACATTTTATCATATGTTGAAGCTGGGAATAATATCGCTTCTAATAGCAGTAAATTTTATCATATGTTTGACCTGGGAATAATACCGCTTCTAATAGCAGTAAAGTTTGTCATATGTTGAACCTGGGAATAATACCGCTTCTAATAGCAGTAAATTTTATCATATGTTGAAGCTGGGAATAATATCGCTTCTAATAGCAGTAAATTTTATCATATGTTGGACCTGGGAATAATACCGCTTCTAATAGTAGTAAATTTTATCATATGTTGAACCTGGGAATAATACCGTTTCTAATAGCAGTAAAGTTTATCATATGTTTAACCTGGGAATAATACCGCTTCTAATAGCAGTAAATTTTATGATATGTTGAACCTGGGAATAATACTGCTTCTAATAGCAGTAAATTTTATCATATGTTGAACCTGGGAAATATACCGCTTCTAATAGCAGTAAATTTTATCATATGTTGAAGCTGGGAATAATACCGCTTCTAATAGCAGTAAATTTTATCATATGTTTAAGCTGGGAATAATACCGCTTCTAATAGCAGTAAATTTTATCATATGTTGAAGCTGGGAATAATACCGCTTCTAATAGCAGTAAATTTTATCATATGTTGAACCTGGGAATAATACCATTTCTAATAGCAGTACATTTCATCATATGTTAAAGCTGGGAATAATACCGCTTCTAATAGCAGTAAATTTTATGATATGTTGAACCTGGGAATAATACCGCTTCTAATAGCAGTAAATTTTATCATATGTTGAAGCTGGGAATAATACCGCTTCTAATAGCAGTAAATTTTATCATATGTTGAACCTGGGAATAATACCGCTTCTAATAGCAGTAAATTTTATCATATGTTGAAGCTGGGAATAATACCGCTTCCAATAGCAGTAAATTTTATCATATGTTGAACCTGGGAAATATACTGCTTCTAATAGCAGTAAATTTTATCATATGTTGAACCTGGGAACAATACCGCTTCTAATAGCAGTAAATTTTATCATATGTTGAACCCGGGAATAATACCGCTTCTAATAGCAGTAAATTTTATGATATGTTTAACCTGGGAATAATACCGCTTCTAATAGCAGTAAATTTTATCATATGTTAAACCTGGGAATAATACCGCTTCTAATAGCAGTATATTCTATCATATGTTGAAGCTGGGAATAATACCGCTTCTAATAGCAGTAAATTTTATCATATGTTGAAGCTGGGAATAATACCGCTTCTAATAGCAGTAAATTTTATCATATGTTGAACCTGGGAATAATACCGCTTCTAATAGCAGTAAATTTTATCATATGTTGAAGCTGGGAATAATACCGCTTCTAATAGCAGTAAATTTTATCATAGGTTGAAGCTGGGAATAATACCGTTTCTAATAGCAGTAAATTTTATCATATGTTGAAGCTGGGAATAATACCGCTTCTAATAGCAGTAAATTTTATCATATGTTGAAGCTGGGAATAATACCGCTTCTAATAGCAGTAAATTTTATCATATGTTGAACCTAGGAATAATACCATTTCTAATAGCAGTAAATTTTATCATATGTTGAAGCTGGGAATAATACCGCTTCTAATAGCAGTCAATTTTATCATATGTTGAACCTGGGAATACTACCGCTTCTAATAGCAGTAAATTTTATCATATGTGGAACCTGGGAATAATACCGCTTCTAATAGCAGTAAATTTTATCATATGTTGAACCTGGGAATAATACCGCTTCTAATAGCAGTAAATTTTATCATATGTTGAAGCTGGGAATAATACCGCTTCTAATAGAAGTAAATTTTAACATATGTTGAACCTATGAAAAATACCGCTTCTAATAGCAGTAAATTTTATCATATGTTGAAGCTGGGAATAATACCGCTTCTAATAGCAGTAAATTTTATCATATGTTGAACCTGGGAATAATACAGCTTCTAATAGCAGTAAATTTTATCATATGTTGAACCTGGGAATAATACTGCTTCTAATAGCAGTAAAGTTTATAATTTGTTGAACCTGGAAATAATACCGCTTCTAATAGCAGTAAATTTTATCATATGTTGAACCTGGGAATAATACCGCTTCCAATAGCAGTAAATTTTATCATATGTTGAACCTGGGAATAATACTGCTTCTAATAGCAGTAAATTTTATCATATGTTGAACCTGGGAACAATACCGCTTCTAATAGCAGTAAATTTTATGATATGTTGAACCCGGGAATAATACCGCTTCTAATAGCAGTAAATTTTATGATATGTTTAACCTGGGAATAATACCGCTTCTAATAGCAGTAAATTATATGATATGTTGAAGCTGGGAATAATACCGCTTCTAATAGCAGTAAATTCTATCATATGTTGAAGCTGGGAATAATACCGCTTCTAATAGAAGTAAATTTTATCATATGTTTAAGCTGGCAATAATACCGCTTCTAATAGCAGTAAATTTTATCATATGTTGAACCTGGGAATAATACCGCTTCTAATAGCAGTAAATTTTATCATATGTTTAAGCTGGGAATAATACCGCTTCTAATAGCAGTGAATTTTATCATATGTTGAACCTGGGAATACTACCGCTTCTAATAGAAGTAAATTTTATCATATGTGGAACCTGGGAATAATACCGCTTCTAATAGCAGTAAATTTTATCATATGTTGAACCTGGGAATAAAACCGCTTCTAATAGCAGTAAATTTTATCATATGTTGAAGCTGGGAATTATACCGCTTCTAATAGAAGTAAATTTTAACATATGTTGAACCTATGAAAAATACCGCTTCTAATAGCAGTACATTTTATCATATGTTGAAGCTGGGAATAATATCGCTTCTAATAGCAGTAAATTTTATCATATGTTGAAGCTGGGAATAATACCGCTTCCAATAGCAGTAAATTTTATCATATGTTGAACCTGGGAATAATACTGCTTCTAATAGCAGTAAATTTTATCATATGTTGAACCTGGGAACAATACCGCTTCTAATAGCAGTAAATTTTATCATATGTTGAACCCGGGAATAATACCGCTTCTAATAGCAGTAAATTTTATGATATGTTTAACCTGGGAATAATACCGCTTCTAATAGCAGTAAATTTTATCATATGTTGAAGCTGGGAATAATACCGCTTCTAATAGCAGTAAATTTTATCATATGTTGAAGCTGGGAATAATACCGCTTCTAATAGCAGTAAATTTTATCATATGTTGAAGCTGGGAATAATACCGTTTCTAATAGCAGTAAATTTTATCATATGTTGAAGCTGGGAATAATACCGCTTCTAATAGCAGTAAATTTTATCATATGTTGAAGCTGGGAATAATACCGCTTCTAATAGCAGTAAATTTTATCATATGTTGAATCTGGGAATAATACCATTTCTAATAGCAGTAAATTTTATCATATGTTGAAGCTGGGAATAATACCGCTTCTAATAGCAGTAAATTTTATCATATGTTGAAGCTGGGAATAATACCGCTTCTAATAGAAGTAAATTTTAACATATGTTGAACCTATGAAAAATACCGCTTCTAATAGCAGTAAATTTTATCATATGTTGAAGCTGGGAATAATACCGCTTCTAATAGCAGTAAATTTTATCATATGTTGAACCTGGGAATAATACAGCTTCTAATAGCAGTAAATTTTATCATATGTTGAACCTGGGAATAATACTGCTTCTAATAGCAGTAAAGTTTATCATTTGTTGAACCTGGGAATAATACCGCTTCAAATAGCAGTAAATTTTATCATATGTTGAAGCTGGGAATAATACCGCTTCCAATAGCAGTAAATTTTATCATATGTTGAACCTGGGAATAATACTGCTTCTAATAGCAGTAAATTTTATCATATGTTGAACCTGGGAACAATACCGCTTCTAATAGCAGTAAATTTTATGATATGTTGATCCCGGGAATAATACCGCTTCTAATAGCAGTAAATTTTATGATATGTTTAACCTGGGAATAATACCGCTTCTAATAGCAGTAAATTTTATCATATGTTGAAGCTGGGAATAATACCGCTTCTAATAGCAGTAAATTCTATCATATGTTGAAGCTGGGAATAATACCGCTTCTAATAACAGTAAAATTTATCATATGTTTAAGCTGGCAATAATACCGCTTCTAATAGCAGTAAATTTTATCATATGTTGAACCTGGGAATAATACCGCTTCTAATAGCAGTAAATTTTATCATATGTTGAAGCTGGGAATAATACCGCTTCTAATAGCAGTGAATTTTATCATATGTTGAACCTGGGAATACTACCGCTTCTAATAGCAGTAAATTTTATCATATGTGGAACCTGGGAATAATACCGCTTCTAATAGCAGTAAATTTTATCATATGTTGAACCTGGGAATAATACCGCTTCTAATAGCAGTAAATTTTATCATATGTTGAACCTGGGAATAATACCGCTTCTAATAGAAGTAAATTTTAACATATGTTGAACCTATGAAAAATACCGCTTCTAATAGCAGTACATTTTATCATATGTTGAAGCTGGGAATAATATCGCTTCTAATAGCAGTAAATTTTATCATATGTTTGACCTGGGAATAATACCGCTTCTAATAGCAGTAAAGTTTATCATATGTTGAACCTGGGAATAATACCGCTTCTAATAGCAGTAAATTTTATCATATGTTGAAGCTGGGAATAATATCGCTTCTAATAGCAGTAAATTTTATCATATGTTGGACCTGGGAATAATACCGCTTCTAATAGCAGTAAATTTTATCATATGTTGAACCTGGGAATAATACCGCTTCTAATAGTAGTAAATTTTATCATATGTTGAACCTGGGAATAATACCGTTTCTAATAGCAGTAAAGTTTATCATATGTTTAACCTGGGAATAATACCGCTTCTAATAGCAGTAAATTTTATGATATGTTGAACCTGGGAATAATACTGCTTCTAATAGCAGTAAATTTTATCATATGTTGAACCTGGGAAATATACCGCTTCTAATAGCAGTAAATTTTATCATATGTTGAAGCTGGGAATAATACCGCTTCTAATAGCAGTAAATTTTATGATATGTTTAACCTGGGAATAATACCGCTTCTAATAGCAGTAAATTTTATCATATGTTGAAGCTGGGAATAATACCGCTTCTAATAGCAGTAAATTCTATCATATGTTGAAGCTGGGAATAATACCGCTTCTAATAACAGTAAAATTTATCATATGTTTAAGCTGGCAATAATACCGCTTCTAATAGCAGTAAATTTTATCATATGTTGAACCTGGGAATAATACCGCTTCTAATAGCAGTAAATTTTATCATATGTTGAAGCTGTGAATAATACCGCTTCTAATAGCAGTGAATTTTATCATATGTTGAACCTGGGAATACTACCGCTTCTAATAGCAGTAAATTTTATCATATGTGGAACCTGGGAATAATACCGCTTCTAATAGCAGTAAATTTTATCATATGTTGAACCTGGGAATAATACCGCTTCTAATAGCAGTAAATTTTATCATATGTTGAACCTGGGAATAATACCGCTTCTAATAGAAGTAAATTTTAACATATGTTGAACCTATGAAAAATACCGCTTCTAATAGCAGTACATTTTATCATATGTTGAAGCTGGGAATAATATCGCTTCTAATAGCAGTAAATTTTATCATATGTTTGACCTGGGAATAATACCGCTTCTAATAGCAGTAAAGTTTATCATATGTTGAACCTGGGAATAATACCGCTTCTAATAGCAGTAAATGTTATCATATGTTGAAGCTGGGAATAATATCGCTTCTAATAGCAGTAAATTTTATCATATGTTGGACCTGGGAATAATACCGCTTCTAATAGCAGTAAATTTTATCATATGTTGAACCTGGGAATAATACCGCTTCTAATAGTAGTAAATTTTATCATATGTTGAACCTGGGAATAATACCGTTTCTAATAGCAGTAAAGTTTATCATATGTTTAACCTGGGAATAATACCGCTTCTAATAGCAGTAAATTTTATGATATGTTGAACCTGGGAATAATACTGCTTCTAATAGCAGTAAATTGTATCATATGTTGAACCTGGGAAATATACCGCTTCTAATAGCAGTAAATTTTATCATATGTTGAACCTGGGAATAATACCGCTTCTAATAGCAGTAAATTTTATGATATGTTTAACCTGGGAATAATACCGCTTCTAATAGCAGTAAATTTTATCATATGTTGAAGCTGGGAATAATACCGCTTCTAATAGCAGTAAATTCTATCAATATGTTGAAGCTGGGAATAATACCGCTTCTAATAACAGTAAAATTTATCATATGTTTAAGCTGGCAATAATACCGCTTCTAATAGCAGTAAATTTTATCATATGTTAAACCTGGGAATAATACCGCTTCTAATAGCAGTAAATTTTATCATATGTTGAAGCTGGGAATAATACCGCTTCTAATAGCAGTGAATTTTATCATATGTTGAACCTGGGAATACTACCGCTTCTAATAGCAGTAAATTTTATCATATGTGGAACCTGGGAATAATACCGCTTCTAATAGCAGTAAATTTTATCATATGTTGAACCTGGGAATAATACCGCTTCTAATAGCAGTAAATTTTATCATATGTTGAACCTGGGAATAATACCGCTTCTAATAGAAGTAAATTTTAACATATGTTGAACCTATGAAAAATACCGCTTCTAATAGTAGTAAATTTTATCATATGTTGAACCTGGGAATAATACCGTTTCTAATAGCAGTAAAGTTTATCATATGTTTAACCTGGGAATAATACCGCTTCTAATAGCAGTAAATTTTATGATATGTTGAACCTGGGAATAATACTGCTTCTAATAGCAGTAAATTTTATCATATGTTGAACCTGGGAAATATACCGCTTCTAATAGCAGTAAATTTTATCATATGTTGAAGCTGGGAATAATACCGCTTCTAATAGCAGTAAATTTTATCATATGTTTAAGCTGGGAATAATACCGCTTCTAATAGCAGTAAATTTTATCATATGTTGAAGCTGGGAATAATACCGCTTCTAATAGCAGTAAATTTTATCATATGTTGAACCTGGGAATAATACCATTTCTAATAGCAGTACATTTCATCATATGTTAAAGCTGGGAATAATACCGCTTCTAATAGCAGTAAATTTTATGATATGTTGAACCTGGGAATAATACCGCTTCTAATAGCAGTAAATTTTATCATATGTTGAAGCTGGGAATAATACCGCTTCTAATAGCAGTAAATTTTATCATATGTTGAACCTGGGAATAATACCGCTTCTAATAGCAGTAAATTTTATCATATGTTGAAGCTGGGAATAATACCGCTTCCAATAGCAGTAAATTTTATCATATGTTGAACCTGGGAAATATACTGCTTCTAATAGCAGTAAATTTTATCATATGTTGAACCTGGGAACAATACTGCTTCTAATAGCAGTAAATTTTATCATATGTTGAACCCGGGAATAATACCGCTTCTAATAGCAGTAAATTTTATGATATGTTTAACCTGGGAATAATACCGCTTCTAATAGCAGTAAATTTTGTCATATGTTAAACCTGGGAATAATACCGCTTCTAATAGCAGTATATTCTATCATATGTTGAAGCTGGGAATAATACCGCTTCTAATAGCAGTAAATTTTATCATATGTTGAAGCTGGGAATAATACCGCTTCTAATAGCAGTAAATTTTATCATATGTTGAACCTGGGAATAATACCGCTTCTAATAGCAGTAAATTTTATCATATGTTGAAGCTGGGAATAATACCGCTTCTAATAGCAGTAAATTTTATCATAGGTTGAAGCTGGGAATAATACCGTTTCTAATAGCAGTAAATTTTATCATATGTTGAAGCTGGGAATAATACCGCTTCTAATAGCAGTAAATTTTATCATATGTTGAAGCTGGGAATAATACCGCTTCTAATAGCAGTAAATTTTATCATATGTTGAACCTAGGAATAATACCATTTCTAATAGCAGTAAATTTTATCATATGTTGAAGCTGGGAATAATACCGCTTCTAATAGCAGTGAATTTTATCATATGTTGAACCTGGGAATACTACCGCTTCTAATAGCAGTAAATTTTATCATATGTGGAACCTGGGAATAATACCGCTTCTAATAGCAGTAAATTTTATCATATGTTGAACCTGGGAATAATACCGCTTCTAATAGCAGTAAATTTTATCATATGTTGAAGCTGGGAATAATACCGCTTCTAATAGAAGTAAATTTTAACATATGTTGAACCTATGAAAAATACCGCTTCTAATAGCAGTAAATTTTATCATATGTTGAAGCTGGGAATAATACCGCTTCTAATAGCAGTAAATTTTATCATATGTTGAACCTGGGAATAATACAGCTTCTAATAGCAGTAAATTTTATCATATGTTGAACCTGGGAATAATACTGCTTCTAATAGCAGTAAAGTTTATAATTTGTTGAACCTGGAAATAATACCGCTTCTAATAGCAGTAAATTTTATCATATGTTGAACCTGGGAATAATACCGCTTCCAATAGCAGTAAATTTTATCATATGTTGAACCTGGGAATAATACTGCTTCTAATAGCAGTAAATTTTATCATATGTTGAACCTGGGAACAATACCGCTTCTAATAGCAGTAAATTTTATGATATGTTGAACCCGGGAATAATACCGCTTCTAATAGCAGTAAATTTTATGATATGTTTAACCTGGGAATAATACCGCTTCTAATAGCAGTAAATTATATGATATGTTGAAGCTGGGAATAATACCGCTTCTAATAGCAGTAAATTCTATCATATGTTGAAGCTGGGAATAATACCGCTTCTAATAGAAGTAAATTTTATCATATGTTTAAGCTGGCAATAATACCGCTTCTAATAGCAGTAAATTTTATCATATGTTGAACCTGGGAATAATACCGCTTCTAATAGCAGTAAATTTTATCATATGTTTAAGCTGGGAATAATACCGCTTCTAATAGCAGTGAATTTTATCATATGTTGAACCTGGGAATACTACCGCTTCTAATAGAAGTAAATTTTATCATATGTGGAACCTGGGAATAATACCGCTTCTAATAGCAGTAAATTTTATCATATGTTGAACCTGGGAATAAAACCGCTTCTAATAGCAGTAAATTTTATCATATGTTGAAGCTGGGAATTATACCGCTTCTAATAGAAGTAAATTTTAACATATGTTGAACCTATGAAAAATACCGCTTCTAATAGCAGTACATTTTATCATATGTTGAAGCTGGGAATAATATCGCTTCTAATAGCAGTAAATTTTATCATATGTTGAAGCTGGGAATAATACCGCTTCCAATAGCAGTAAATTTTATCATATGTTGAACCTGGGAATAATACTGCTTCTAATAGCAGTAAATTTTATCATATGTTGAACCTGGGAACAATACCGCTTCTAATAGCAGTAAATTTTATCATATGTTGAACCCGGGAATAATACCGCTTCTAATAGCAGTAAATTTTATGATATGTTTAACCTGGGAATAATACCGCTTCTAATAGCAGTAAATTTTATCATATGTTGAAGCTGGGAATAATACCGCTTCTAATAGCAGTATATTCTATCATATGTTGAAGCTGGGAATAATACCGCTTCTAATAACAGTAAATTTTATATGTTGAAGCTGAGAATAATACCGCTTCTAATAGCAGTAAATTTTATCATATGTTGAACCTGGGAATAATACCGCTTCTAATAGCAGTAAATTTTATCATATGTTGAACCTGGGAATAATACCGCTTCTAATAGCAGTAAATTTTATCATATGTTGAACCTGGGAATAATACCGTTTCTAATAGCAGTAAATTTTATCATATGTTGAAGCTGGGAATAATACCGCTTCTAATAGCAGTAAATTTTATCATATGTTGAACCTGGGAATAATACAGCTTCTAATAGCAGTAAATTTTATCATATGTTGAACCTGGGAATAATACTGCTTCTAATAGCAGTAAAGTTTATCATTTGTTGAACCTGGGAATAATACCGCTTCTAATAGCAGTAAATTTTATCATATGTTGAAGCTGGGAATAATACCGCTTCCAATAGCAGTAAATTTTATCATATGTTGAACCTGGGAATAATACTACTTCTAATAGCAGTAAATTTTATCATATGTTGAACCTGGGAATAATACCATTTCTAATAGCAGTAAATTTCATCATATGTTAAAGCTGGGAATAATACCGCTTCTAATAGAAGTAAATTTTAACATATGTTGAACCTATGAAAAATACCGCTTCTAATAGCAGTACATTTTATCATATGTTGAAGCTGGGAATAATATCGCTTCTAATAGCAGTAAATTTTATCATATGTTGAACCTGGGAATAATACCGCTTCTAATAGCAGTAAATTTTATCATATGTTGAACCTGGGAATAATACCGCTTCTAATAGCGGTAAATTTTATCATATGTTGAAGCTGGGAATAATATCGCTTCTAATAGCAGTAAATTTTATCATATGTTGAACCTGGGAATAGTACCGCTTCTAATAGTAGTACATTTTATCATATGTTGAACCTGGGAATAATACCGTTTCTAATAGCAGTAAAGTTTATCATATGTTTAACCTGGGAATAATACCGCTTCTAATAGCAGTAAATTTTATGATATGTTGAACCTGGGAATAATACCGCTTCTAATAGCAGTAAATTTTATCATATGTTGAACCTGGGAAAAATACCGCTTCTAATAGCAGTAAATTTTATCATATGTTGAAGCTGGGAATAATACCGCTTCTAATAGCAGTAAATTTTATCATATGTTGAAGCTGGGAATAATACCGCTTCTAATAGCAGTAAATTTTATCATATGTTGCACCTGGGAATAATACCGCTTCTAATAGCAGTAAATTTTATCATATGTTGAACCTGGGAATAATACCGCTTCTAATAGCAGTAAATTTTATCATATATTGAACCTGGGAATAATACCGCTTCTAATAGCAGTAAATTTTATCATATGTTTAAGCTGGGAATAATACCGCTTCTAATAGCAGTAAATTTTATCATATGTTGAACCTGGGAATAATACCATTTCTAATAGCAGTAAATTTCATCATATGTTAAAGCTGGGAATAATACCGCTTCTAATAGCAGTAAATTTTATGATATGTTGAACCTGGGAATAATACCGCTTCTAATAGCAGTAAATTTTATCATATGTTGAACCTGGGTATAATACCGCTTCTAATAGCAGTAAATTTTATCATATGTTGAACCTGGGAATAATACCGCTTCTAATAGCAGTAAATTTTATCATATGTTGAAGCTGGGAATAATACCGCTTCTAATAGCAGTAAATTTTATCATATGTTGAAGCTGGGAATAATACCGCTTCTAATAGCAGTAAAGTTTATCATATGTTGCACCTGGGAATAATACAGCTTCTAATAGCAGTAAATTTTATCATATGTTGAACCTGGGAATAATACTGCTTCTAATAGCAGTAAAGTTTATCATTTGTTGAACCTGGGAATAATACCGCTTCTAATAGCAGTAAATTTTATCATATGTTGAAGCTGGGAATAATACCGCTTCCAATAGCAGTAAATTTTATCATATGTTGCACCTGGGAATAATACTGCTTCTAATAGCAGTAAATTTTATCATATGTTGAACCTGGGAACAATACCGCTTCTAATAGCAGTAAATTTTATCATATGTTGAACCCGGGAATAATACCGCTTCTAATAGCAGTAAATTTTATGATATGTTTAACCTGGGAATAATACCGCTTCTAATAGCAGTAAATTTTATCATATGTTGAAGCTGGGAATAATACCGCTTCTAATAGCAGTAAATTCTATCATATGTTGAACCTGGGAATAATACCGCTTCTAATAGCAGTAAATTTTATCATATGTTGAAGCTGGGAATAATACCGCTTCTAATAGCAGTAAATTTTATCATATGTTGAACCTGGGAATAATACCGCTTCTAATAGCAGTAAATTTTATCATATGTTGAACCTGGGAATAATACCGCATCTAATAGCAGCAAATTTTATGATATGTTGAACCGGGGAATAATACCGCTTCTAATAGCAGTAAATTTTATGATGTGTTGAACCTGGGAATAATACCGCTTCTAATAACAGTAAATTTTATCATATGTTGAAGCTGGGAATAATACCGCTTCTAATAGCAGTAAATTTTATCATATGTTGAAGCTGGGAATAATACCGCTTCTAATAGCAGTAAATTTTATCATATGTTGAACCTGGGAATAATACCGCTTCTAATAGCAGTAAATTTTATCATATGTTGAAGCTGGGAATAATACCGCTTCCAATTGCAGTAAATTTTATCATATGTTGAACCTGGGAATAATACTGCTTCTAATAGCAGTAAATTTTATCATATGTTGAACCTGGGAACAATACCGCTTCTAATAGCAGTAAATTTTATCATATGTTGAACCCGGGAATAATACCGCTTCTAATAGCAGTAAATTTTATGATATGTTTAACCTGGGAATAATACCGCTTCTAATAGCAGTAAATTTTATCATATGTTGAAGCTGGGAATAATACCGCTTCTAATAGCAGTAAATTCTATCATATGTTGAAGCTGGGAATAATACCGCTTCTAATAACAGTAAATTTTATCATATGTTGAACCTGGGAATAATACCGCTTCTAATAGCAGTAAATTTTATCATATGTTGAACCTGGGAATAATACCGCTTCTAATAGCAGTAAATTTTATCATATGTTGAACCTGGGAATAATACCGCTTCTAATAGCAGTAAATTTTATCATATGTTGAATCTGGGAATAATACCGCTTCTAATAGCAGTAAATTTAATCATATGTTGAAGCTGGGAATAATACCGCTTCTAATAGCAGTAAATTTTATCATATGTTGAACCTGGGAATAATACAGCTTCTAATAGCAGTAAATTTTATCATATGTTGAACCTGGGAATAATACTGCTTCTAATAGCAGTAAAGTTTATCATTTGTTGAACCTGGGAATAATACCGCTTCTAATAGCAGTAAATTTTATGATATGTGTAACCTGGGAATAATACCGCTTCTAATAGCAGTAAATTTTATCATATGTTGAAGCTGGGAATAATACCGCTTCTAATAGCAGTAAATTCTATCATATGTTGAACCTGGGAATAATACCGCTTCTAATAGCAGTAAATTTTATCATATGTTGAACCTGGGAATAATACCGCTTCTAATAGCAGTAAATTTTATCATATGTTGAAGCTGGGAATAATACCGCCTCTAATAGCAGTAAATTTTATCATATGTTGAACCTGGGAATAATACCGCTTCTAATAGCAGTAAATTTTATCATATGTTGAACCTGGGAATAATACCGCTTCTAATAGCAGTAAATTTTATCATATGTTGAACCTGGGAATAATACCGCTTCTAATAGCAGTAAATTTTATCATATGTTGAACCTGGGAATAATACCGCCTCTAATAGCAGCAAATTTTATGATATGTTGAACCGGGGAATAATACCGCTTCTAATAGCAGTAAATTTTATGATGTGTTGAACCTGGGAATAATACCGCTTCTAATAACAGTAAATTTTATCATATGTTGAAGCTGGGAATAATACCGCTTCTAATAGCAGTAAATTTTATCATATGTTGAAGCTGGGAATAATACCGCTTCCAATTGCAGTAAATTTTATCATATGTTGAACCTGGGAATAATACTGCTTCTAATAGCAGTAAATTTTATCATATGTTGAACCTGGGAACAATACCGCTTCTAATAGCAGTAAATATTATCATATGTTGAACCCGGGAATAATACCGCTTCTAATAGCAGTAAATTTTATGATATGGTTAACCTGGGAATAATACCGCTTCTAATAGCAGTAAATTTTATCATATGTTGAAGCTGGGAATAATACCGCTTCTAATAGCAGTAAATTCTATCATATGTTGAAGCTGGGAATAATACCGCTTCTAATAACAGTAAATTTTATCATATGTTTAAGCTGGCAATAATACCGCTTCTTATAGCAGTAAATTTTATCATATGTTGAAACTGGGAATAATACCGCTTCTAATAGCAGTAAATTTTATCATATGTTGAAGCTGGGAATAATACCGCTTCTAATAGCAGTGAATTTTATCATATGTTGAACCTGGGAATACTACCGTTTCTAATAGCAGTAAATTTTATCATATGTGGAACCTGGGAATAATACCGCTTCTAATAGCAGTAAATTTTATCATATGTTGAACCTGGGAATAATACCGCTTCTAATAGCAGTAAATTTTATCATATGTTGAAGCTGGGAATAATACCGCTTCTAATAGAAGTAAATTTTAACATATGTTTAACCTATGAAAAATACCGCTTCTAATAGCAGTACATTTTATCATATGTTGAAGCTGGGAATAATATGTCTTCTAATAGCAGTAAATTTTATCATATGTTTAACCTGGGAATAATACCACTTCTAATAGCAGTAAATTTTATCATATGTTGAACCTGGGAATAATACCGCCTCTAATAGCAGTAAATTTTATCATATGTTGAAGCTGGGAATAATACCGCTTCTAATAGCAGTAAATTTTATCATATGTTGAACCTGGGAATAATACCGCTTCTACTAGTAGTAAATTTTATCATATGTTGAACCTGGGAATAATACCGTTTCTAATAGCAGTAAAGTTTATCATATGTTTAACCTGGGAATAATACCGCTTCTAATAGCAGTAAATTTTATGATATGTTGAACCTGGGAATAATACCGCTTCTAATAGCAGTAAATTTTATCATATGTTGAACCTGGGACAAATACCGCTTCTAATAGCAGTAAATTTTATCATATGTTGAAGCTGGGAATAATACCGCTTCTAATAGCAGTAAATTTTATCATATGTTGAAGCTGGGAATAATACCGCTTCTAATAGCAGTAAATTTTATCATATGTTGAACCTGGGAATAATACCGCTTCTAATAGCAGTAAATTTTATCATATGTTGAACCTGGGAATAATACCGCTTCTAATAGCAGTAAATTTTATCATATGTTGAACCTGGGAATAATACCGCTTCTAATAGCAGTAAATTTTATCATATGTTGAACCTGGGAATAATACCGCTTCTAATAGCAGTAAATTTTATCATATGTTGAACCTGGGAATAATACCGCTTCTAATAGCAGTAAATTTTATCATATGTTGAACCTGGGAATAATACCGCCTCTAATAGCAGCAAATTTTATGATATGTTGAACCGGGGAATAATACCGCTTCTAATAGCAGTAAATTTTATGATGTGTTGAACCTGGGAATAATACCGTTTCTAATAGCAGTAAATTTTATCATATGTTGAACCTAGGAATAATACCGTTTCTAATAGCAGTAAATGTCATCATATGTTAAAGCTGGGAATAATACCGCCTCTAATAGCAGCAAATTTTATGATATGTTGAACCGGGGAATAATACCGCTTCTAATAGCAGTAAATTTTATGATGTGTTGAACCTGGGAATAATACCGCTTCTAATAGCAGTAAATTTTATCATATGTTGAACCTGGGAATAATACCGCTTCTAATAGCAGTAAATTTTATCATATGTTGAACCTGGGAATAATACCGCTTCTAATAGCAGTAAATTTTATCATATGTTGAACCTGGGAATAATACCGCCTCTAATAGCAGCAAATTTTATGATATGTTGAACCGGGGAATAATACGGCTTCTAATAGCAGTAAATTTTATGATGTGTTGAACCTGGGAATAATACCGCTTCTAATAGCAGTAAATTTTATCATATGTTGAACCTGGGAATAATACCGCTTCTAATAGCAGTAAATTTTATCATATGTTGAACCTGGGAATAATACCGCCTCTAATAGCAGCAAATTTTATGATATGTTGAACCGGGGAATAATACCGCTTCTAATAGCAGTAAATTTTATGATGTGTTGAACCTGGGAATAATACCGCTTCTAATAGCAGTAAATTTTATCATATGTTGAAGCTGGGAATAATACCGCTTCTAATAGCAGTAAATTTTATCATATGTTGAACCTAGGAATAATACCGCTTCTAATAGCAGTGAATTTTATCATATGTTTAAGCTGGGAATAATACCGCTTATAATAGCAGTAAATGTCATCATATGTTAAAGCTGGGAATAATACCGCCTCTAATAGCAGCAAATTTTATGATATGTTGAACCGGGGAATAATACCGCTTCTAATAGCAGTAAATTTTATGATGTGTTGAACCTGGGAATAATACCGCTTCTAATAGCAGTAAATTTTATCATATGTTGAACCTAGGAATAATACCGTTTCTAATAGCAGTAAATGTCATCATATGTTAAAGCTGGGAATAATACCGCTTCTAATAGCAGTAAATTTTATCATATGTTGAAGCTGGGAATAATACCGCTTCTAATAGCAGTAAATTCTATAATATGTTGAAGCTGGGAATAATACCGCTTCTAATAGCAGTAAATTTTATCATATGTTGAAGCTGGGAATAATACCGCTTCTAATAGCAGTACATTTTATCATATGTTGAACCTGTGAATAATACCGCTTCTAATACCAGTAAATTTTATCATATGTTGAAGCTGGGAATAATACCACTTCTAATAGCAGTAAATTTTATTATATGCTGAACCTGGGAATAATACCGTTTCTAATAGCAGTAAATTTTATCATATGTTGAAGCTGGGAATAATACCGCTTCTAATAGCAGTAAATTTTATCATATGTTGAAGCTGGGAATAATACCGCTTCTAATAGCAGTAAATTTTATCATATGTTGAACCTGGGAATAATACCGTTTCTAATACCAGTAAATTTTATCATATGTTGAAGCTGGGAATAATACCACTTCTAATAGCAGTAAATTTTATCATATGTTGAAGCTGGGAATAATACCGCTTCTAATAGCAGTAAATTTTATCATAGGTTGAAGCTGGGAATAATACCGCTTCTAATAGCAGTAAATTTTATCATATGTTGAACCTGGGAATAATACCGCTTCTAATAGCAGTAAATTTTATCATATGTTAAACCTGGGAATAATACCGCTTCTAATAGCAGTAAATTTTATCATATGTTGAACCTGGGAATAATACCGCTTCTAATAGCAGTAAATTTTATCATATGTTGAACCTAGGAATAATACCGCTTCTAATAGCAGTAAATTTTATCATATGTTGAAGCTGGGAATAATACGGCTTCTAATAGCAGTAAATTTTATCATATGTTGAAGCTGGGAATAATACCGCTTCTAATAGCAGTAAATTTTATCATATGTTGAAGCTGGGAATAATACCGCTTCTAATAGCAGTAAATTTTATCATATGTTGAACCTGGGAATAATACCGCTTCTAATAGCAGTAAATTTTATCATATGTTGATGCTGGGAATAATACCGCTTCTAATAGCAGTAAATTTTATCATATGTTAAACCTGGGAATAATACCGCTTCTAATAGCAGTAAATTTTATCATATGTTGAAGCTGAGAATAATACCGCTTCTAATAGCAGGAAATTTTATCATATGTTGAACCTGGGAATAATACCGTTTCTAATAGCAGTAAATTTTATCATATGTTGAACCTGGGAATAATACCAGTTCTAATAGCAGTAAATTTTATCATATGTTGAAACTGGGAATAATACCGCCTCTCATAGCAGTAAATTTTATCATAGGTTGAAGCTGGGAATAATACCGCTTATAATAGCAGTAAATTTTATCATATGTTGAACCTGGGAATAATACCGCTTCTAATAGCAGTAAATTTTATCATATGTTGAACCTGGGAATAATACGGCTTCTAATAGCAGTAAATTTTATGATATGTTTAACCTGGGAATAATACCGTTTCTAATAGCAGTAAATTTTATCATATGTTGAAGCTGGGAATAATACCTCTTCTAATAGCAGTAAATTTTATCATATGTTGAAGCTGGGAATAATACCGCTTCTAATAGCAGTAAATTTTATCATATGTTGAAGCTGGGAATAATACCGCTTCTAATAGCAGTAAATTTTATCATATGTTGAACCTGGGAATAATACCGCTTCTAATAGCAGTAAATTTTATCATATGTTGAAACTGGGAATAATACCGCCTCTCATAGCAGTAAATTTTATCATAGGTTGAAGCTGGGAATAATACCGCTTCATATAGCAGTAAATTTTATCATATGTTGAACCTGGGAATAATACCGCTTCTAATAGCAGTAAATTTTATCATATGTTGAAGCTGGGAATAATACTGCTTCTAATAGCAGTAAATTTTATCATATGTTGAAGCTGGGAATAATACCGCTTCTAATAGCAGTAAATTTTATCATATGTTGAAGCTGGGAATAATACCGCTTCTAATAGCAGTAAATTTTATCATATGTTGAACCTGGGAATAAGACCGCTTCTATTAGCAGTAAATTTTATCATATGTTAAACCTGGGAATAATACCGCTTCTAATAGCAGTAAATTTTATCATATGTTGAACCTGGGAATAATACCGCTTCGAATAGCAGTAAATTTTATCATATGTTGAAGCTGGGAATAATACCGTTTCTAATAGCAGTAAATTTCATCATATGTTAAAGCTGGGAATAATACCGCTTCTAATAGCAGTAAATTTTATCATATGTTGAACCTGGGAATAATACCGCTTCTAATAGCAGTAAATTTTATCATATGTTTAACCTGGGAATAATACGGCTTCTAATAGCAGTAAATTTTATCATATGTTGAAGCTGGGAATAATACCGTTTCTAATAGCAGTAAATTTTATCATATGTTGAAGCTGGGAATAATAACACTTCTAATAGCAGTAAATTTTATCATATATTGAAGCTGGGAATAATACCGCTTCTAATAGCAGTAAATTTTATCATATGTTGAACCTGGGAATAATACCGCTTCTAATAGCAGTAAATTTTATCATATGTTAAACCTGGGAATAATACCGCTTCTAATAGCAGTAAATTTTATAATATGTTGAACCTGGGAATAATACCGCTTCGAATAGCAGTAAATTTTATCATATGTTGAAGCTGGGAATAATACCGCTTCTAATAGCAGTAAATTTTATCATATGTTGAAGCTGGAAATAATACCGCTTCTAATAGCAGTAAATTTTATCATATGTTGAACCTGGGAATAATACCGCTTCTAATAGCAGTAAATTTTATCATATGTTAAACCTGGGAATAATACCGCTTCTAATAGCAGTAAATTTTATAATATGTTGAACCTGGGAATAATACCGCTTCGAATAGCAGTAAATTTTATCAGATGTTGAAGCTGGGAATAATACCGTTTCTAATAGCAGTAAATTTCATCATATGTTAAAGCTGGGAATAATACCGCTTATAATAGCAGTAAATTTTATCATATGTTGAAGCTGGGAATAATACCGCTTCTAATAGCAGTAAATTTTATCATATGTTGAACCTGGGAATAATACGGCTTCTAATAGCAGTAAATTTTATCATATGTTGAAGCTGGGAATAATACAGCTTCTAATAGCAGTAAATTTTATCATATGTTGAAGCTGGGAATAATACCGCTTCTAATAGCAGTAAATTTTATCATATGTTGAACCTGGGAATAATACCGCTTCTAATAGCAGTAAATTTTATCATATGTTGAAGCTGGGAATAATACCGCTTCTAATAGCAGTAAATTTTATCATATGTTAAACCTGGGAATAATACCACTTCTAATAGCAGTAAATTTTATCATATGTTGAACCTGGGAATAATACCGTTTCTAATAGCAGTAAATTTTATCATATGTTGAACCTGGGAATAATACCGTTTCTAATAGCAGTAAATTTTATCATATGTTTAAGCTGGGAATAATACCACTTCTAATAGCAGTAAATTTTATGATATGTTTAACCTGGGAATAATACCGTTTCTAATAGCAGTAAATTTTATCATATGTTGAAGCTGGGAATAATACCACTTCTAATAGCAGTAAATTTTATCATATGTTGAAGCTGGGAATAATACCGCTTCTAATAGCAGTAAATTTTATCATATGTTGAAGCTGGGAATAATACCGCTTCTAATAGCAGTAAATTTTATCATATGTTGAACCTGGGAATAATACCGCTTCTAATAGCAGTAAATTTTATCATATGTTGAAACTGGGAATAATACCGCCTCTCATAGCAGTAAATTTTATCATAGGTTGAAGCTGGGAATAATACCGCTTCATATAGCAGTAAATTTTATCATATGTTGAACCTGGGAATAATACCGCTTCTAATAGCAGTAAATTTTATCATATGTTGAAGCTGGGAATAATACTGCTTCTAATAGCAGTAAATTTTATCATATGTTGAAGCTGGGAATAATACCGCTTCTAATAGCAGTAAATTTTATCATATGTTGAAGCTGGGAATAATACCGCTTCTAATAGCAGTAAATTTTATCATATGTTGAACCTGGGAATAAGACCGCTTCTAATAGCAGTAAATTTTATCATATGTTAAACCTGGGAATAATACCGCTTCTAATAGCAGTAAATTTTATCATATGTTGAACCTGGGAATAATACCGCTTCGAATAGCAGTAAATTTTATCATATGTTGAAGCTGGGAATAATACCGTTTCTAATAGCAGTAAATTTCATCATATGTTAAAGCTGGGAATAATACCGCTTCTAATAGCAGTAAATTTTATCATATGTTGAACCTGGGAATAATACCGCTTCTAATAGCAGTAAATTTTATCATATGTTTAACCTGGGAATAATACGGCTTCTAATAGCAGTAAATTTTATCATATGTTGAAGCTGGGAATAATACCGTTTCTAATAGCAGTAAATTTTATCATATGTTGAAGCTGGGAATAATAACACTTCTAATAGCAGTAAATTTTATCATATATTGAAGCTGGGAATAATACCGCTTCTAATAGCAGTAAATTTTATCATATGTTGAACCTGGGAATAATACCGCTTCTAATAGCAGTAAATTTTATCATATGTTAAACCTGGGAATAATACCGCTTCTAATAGCAGTAAATTTTATAATATGTTGAACCTGGGAATAATACCGCTTCGAATAGCAGTAAATTTTATCATATGTTGAAGCTGGGAATAATACCGCTTCTAATAGCAGTAAATTTTATCATATGTTGAAGCTGGAAATAATACCGCTTCTAATAGCAGTAAATTTTATCATGTTGAACCTGGGAATAATACCGCTTCTAATAGCAGTAAATTTTATCATATGTTAAACCTAGGAATAATACCGCTTCTAATAGCAGTAAATTTTATAATATGTTGAACCTGGGAATAATACCGCTTCGAATAGCAGTAAATTTTATCATATGTTGAAGCGGGGAATAATACCGTTTCTAATAGCAGTAAATTTCATCATATGTTAATGCTGGGAATAATACCGCTTATAATAGCAGTAAATTTTATCATATGTTGAAGCTGGGAATAATACCGCTTCTAATAGCAGTAAATTTTATCATATGTTGAACCTGGGAATAATACGGCTTCTAATAGCAGTAAATTTTATCATATGTTGAAGCTGGGAATAATACCGCTTCTAATAGCAGTAAATTTTATCATATGTTGAAGCTGGGAATAATACCGCTTCTAATAGCAGTAAATTTTATCATATGTTGAACCTGGGAATAATACCGCTTCTAATAGCAGTAAATTTTATCATATGTTTAAGCTGGGAATAATACCGCTTCTAATAGCAGTAAATTTTATCATATGTTAAACCTGGGAATAATACCACTTCTAATAGCAGTAAATTTTATCATATGTTTAACCTGGGAATAATACCGTTTCTAATAGCAGTAAATTTTATCATATGTTGAACCTGGGAATAATACCGTTTCTAATAGCAGTAAATTTTATCATATGTTTAAGCTGGGAATAATACCACTTCTAATAGCAGTAAATTTTACATAGGTTGAAGCTGGGAATAATACCGCTTCATATAGCAGTAAATTTTATCATATGTTGAACCTGGGAATAATACCGCTTCTAATAGCAGTAAATTTTATCATATGTTGAAGCTGGGAATAATACCGTTTCTAATAGCAGTAAATTTCATCATATGTTAAAGCTGGGAATAATACCGCTTATAATAGCAGTAAATTTTATCATATGTTGAAGCTGGGAATAATACCGTTTCTAATAGCAGTAAATTTTATCATATGTTAAACCTGGGAATAATACCGCTTCTAATAGCAGTAAATTTTATCATATGTTGAACCTGGGAATAATACGGCTTCTAATAGCAGTAAATTTTATCATATGTTGAAGCTGGGAATAATACCGCTTCTAATAGCAGTAAATTTTATCATATGTTGAAGCTGGGAATAATACCGCTTCTAATAGCAGTAAATTTTATCATATGTTGAACCTGGGAATAATACCGTTTCTAATAGCAGTAAATTTTATCATATGTTGAACCTGGGAATAATACCGTTTCTAATAGCAGTAAATTTTATCATATGTTTAAGCTGGGAATAATACCACTTCTAATAGCAGTAAATTTTATCATAGGTTGAAGCTGGGAATAATACCGCTTCATATAGCAGTAAATTTTATCATATGTTGAACCTGGGAATAATACCGCTTCTAATAGCAGTAAATTTTATCATATGTTGAAGCTGGGAATAATACCGTTTCTAATAGCAGTAAATTTCATCATATGTTAAAGCTGGGAATAATACCGCTTATAATAGCAGTAAATTTTATCATATGTTGAAGCTGGGAATAATACCGCTTCTAATAGCAGTAAATTTTATCATATGTTGAACCTGGGAATAATACGGCTTCTAATAGCAGTAAATTTTATCATATGTTGAAGCTGGGAATAATACCGCTTCTAATAGCAGTAAATTTTATCATATGTTGAAGCTGGGAATAATACCGCTTCTAATAGCAGTAAATTTTATCATATGTTGAACCTGGGAATAATACCGCTTCTAATAGCAGTAAATTTTATCATATGTTGAAGCTGGGAATAATACCGCTTCTAATAGCAGTAAATTTTATCATATGTTAAACCTGGGAATAATACCGCTTCTAATAGCAGTAAATTTTATCATATGTTGAAGCTGGGAATAATACCGCTTCTAATAGCAGTAAATTTTATCATATGTGGAACCTGGGAATAATACCGTTTCTAATAGCAGTAAATTTTATCATATGTTGAACCTGGGAATAATACCGTTTCTAATAGCAGTAAATTTTATCATATGTTTAAGCTGGGAATAATACCACTTCTAATAGCAGTAAATTTTATCATAGGTTTAAGCTGGGAATAATACCGCTTCATATAGCAGTAAATTTTATCATATGTTGAACCTGGGAATAATACCGCTTCTAATAGCAGTAAATTTTATCATATGTTGAAGCTGGGAATAATACTGCTTCTAATAGCAGTAAATTTTATCATATGTTGAAGCTGGGAATAATACCGCTTCTAATAGCAGTAAATTTTATCATATGCTGAAGCTGGGAATAATACCGCTTCTAATAGCAGTAAATTTTATCATATGTTGAACCTAGGAATAAGACCGCTTCTAATAGCAGTAAATTTTATCATATGTTAAACCTGGGAATAATACCGCTTCTAATAGCAGTAAATTTTATCATATGTTGAACCTGGGAATAATACCGCTTCGAATAGCAGTAAATTTTATCATATGTTGAAGCTGGGAATCATACCGTTTCTAATAGCAGTAAATTTCATCATATGTAAAAGCTGGGAATAATACCGCTTCTAATAGCAGTAAATTTTATCATATGTGGAACCTGGGAATAATACCGCTTCTAATAGCAGTAAATTTTATCATATGTTGAACCTGGGAATAATACGGCTTCTAATAGCAGTAAAATTTATCATATGTTGAAGCTGGGAATAATACCGCTTCTAATAGCAGTAAATTTTATCATATGTTGAACCTGGGAATAATACCGCTTCTAATAGCAGTAAATTTTATCATATGTTGAACCTGGGAATAATACCGCTTCTAATAGCAGTAAATTTTATCATATGTTGAAGCTGGGAATAATACCGCTTCTAATAGCAGTAAATTTTATCATATGTGTAACCTGGGAATAATACCGCTTCTAATAGCAGTAAATTGTATCATATGTTGAAGCTGGGAACAATACCGCTTCTAATAGCAGTAAATTTTATCATATGTTGAACCTGGGAATAATACGGCTTCTAATAGCAGTAAATTTTATCATATGTTTAAGCTGGGAATAATACCGCTTCTAATAGCAGTAAATGTTATCATATGTTGAAGCTGGGAATAATACCGCTTCTAATAGCAGTAAATTTTATCATATGTTTAAGCTGGGAATAATACCGCTTCTAATAGCAGTGAATTTTATCATATGTTGAACCTGGGAATACTACCGCTTCTAATAGCAGTAAATTTTATCATATGTTGAACCTGGGAATAATACCGCTTCTAATAGCAGTAAATTTTATCATATGTTGAAGCTGGGAATAATACCACTTCTAATAGCATTAAATTTTATCATATGTTGAAGCTGGGAATAATACCGCTTCTAATAGCAGTAAATTTTATCATATGTTGAAGCTGGGAATAATACCGCTTCATATAGCAGTACATTTTATCATATGTTGAACCTGGGAATAATACCGCTTCTAATAGCAGTAAATTTTATCATATGTTGAACCTGGGAATAATACCGCTTCTAATAGCAGTAAATTTTATCATATGTTGAAGCTGGGAATAATACCGCTTCTAATAGCAGTAAATTTTATCATATGTTGAAGCTGGGAATAATACCGCTTCATATAGCAGTACATTTTATCATATGTTGAACCTGGGAATACTACCGCTTCTAATAGCAGTAAATTTTATCATATGTTGAACCTGGGAATAATAACGCTACTAATAGCAGTAAATTTTATCATATGTTGAAGCTGGGAATAATACCGCTTCTAATAGCAGTAAATTTTATCATATGTTGAACCTTGGAATAATACCGCTTCTAATAGCAGTAAATTTTATCATATGTTAAACCTGGGAATAATACCGCTTCTAATAGCAGTAAATTTTATCATATGTTGAACCTGGGAATAATACCGTTTCTAATAGCAGTAAATTTTATCATATGTTGAAGCTGGGAATAATACCGCTTCTAATAGCAGTAAATTTTATCATATGTAAAAGCTGGGAATAATACCGTTTCTAATAGCAGTAAATTTTATCATATGTTTAACCTGGGAATAATACCGCTTCTAATAGCAGTAAATTTTATCATATGTTGAAGCTGGGAATAATACCGTTTCTAATAGCAGTAAATTTTATCATATGTTGAAGCTGGGAATAATACCGCTTCTAATAGCAGTAAATTTTATCATATGTTAAACCTGGGAATAATACCGCTTCTAATAGCAGTAAATTTTATCATATGTTTAACCTGGGAATAATACCGTTTCTAATAGCAGTAAATTTTATCATATGTTGAAGCTGGGAATAATACCGCTTCTAATAGCAGTAAATTTTATCATATGTTAAACCTTGGAATAATACCGCTTCTAATAGCAGTAAATTTTATCATATGTTTAACCTGGGAATAATACCGTTTCTAATAGCAGTAAATTTTATCATATGCTGAACCTGGGCTTAATACCGCTTCTAATAGCAGTAAATTTTATCATATGTTGAAGCTGGGAATAATACCGTTTCTAATAGCAGTAAATTTTATCATATGTTGAACCTGGGAATAATACCGCTTCTAATAGCAGTAAATTTTATCATATGTTGAAGCTGGGAATAATACCGTTTCTAATAGCAGTAAATTTCATCATATGTTGAAGCTGGGAATAATACCGCTTCTAATAGCAGTAAATTTTATCATATGTTGAAGCTGGGAATAATACCGCTTCTAATAGCAGTAAATTTTATCATATGTTGAACCTGAGAATAATACCGCTTCTAATAGCAGTAAATTTTATCATATGTTGAAGCTGGGTATAATACCGCTTCATATAGCAGTAAATTTTATCATATGTTGAAGCTGGGAATAATACCGCTTCTAATAGCAGTAAATTTTATCATATGTTGAACCTGGGAATAATACTGCTTCTAATAGCAGTAAATTTTATCATATGTTGAACCTGGGAATAATACCGCTTCTAATAGCAGTAAATTTTATCATATGTTGAAGCTGGGAATAATACCGCTTCTAATAGCAGTAAATTTTATCATATGTTGAACCTGGAAATAATACCGCTTCTAATAGCAGTAAATTTTATCATATGTTAAACCTGGGAATAATACAGCTTCTAATAGCAGTAAATTTTATCATATGTTGAACCTGGCAATAATACCGCTTCTAATAGCAGTAAATTTTATCATATGTTGAAGCTGGGAATAATACCGTTTCTAATAGCAGTAAATTTCATCATATGCTAAAGCTGGGAATAATACCGCTTCTAATAGCAGTAAATTTTATCATATGTTGAACCTGGGAATAATACCGTTTCTAATAGCAGTATATTTTATCATATGTTTAAGCTGGGAATAATACCGCTTCTAATAGCAGTAAATTTTATCATATGTTGAAGCTGGGAATAATACTGCTTCTAATAGCAGTAAATTTTATCATATGTTGAAGCTGGGAATAATACCGCTTCTAATAGCAGTAAATTTTATCATATGTTGAAGCTGGGAATAATACCGCTTCTAATAGCAGTAAATTTTATCATATGTTGAACCTGGGAATAAGACCGCTTCTAATAGCAGTAAATTTTATCATATGTTAAACCTGGGAATAATACCGCTTCTAATAGCAGTAAATTTTATCATATGTTGAACCTGGGAATAATACCGCTTCGAATAGCAGTAAATTTTATCATATGTTGAAGCTGGGAATAATACCGTTTCTAATAGCAGTAAATTTCATCATATGTTAAAGCTGGGAATAATACCGCTTCTAATAGCAGTAAATTTTATCATATGTTGAACCTGGGAATAATACCGCTTCTAATAGCAGTAAATTTTATCATATGTTTAACCTGGGAATAATACGGCTTCTAATAGCAGTAAATTTTATCATATGTTGAAGCTGGGAATAATACCGTTTCTAATAGCAGTAAATTTTATCATATGTTGAAGCTGGGAATAATAACACTTCTAATAGCAGTAAATTTTATCATATATTGAAGCTGGGAATAATACCGCTTCTAATAGCAGTAAATTTTATCATATGTTGAACCTGGGAATAATACCGCTTCTAATAGCAGTAAATTTTATCATATGTTAAACCTGGCAATAATACCGCTTCTAATAGCAGTAAATTTTATAATATGTTGAACCTGGGAATAATACCGCTTCGAATAGCAGTAAATTTTATCATATGTTGAAGCTGGGAATAATACCGCTTCTAATAGCAGTAAATTTTATCATATGTTGAAGCTGGAAATAATACCGCTTCTAATAGCAGTAAATTTTATCATATGTTGAACCTGGGAATAATACCGCTTCAAATAGCAGTAAATTTTATCATATGTTAAACCTGGGAATAATACCGCTTCTAATAGCAGTAAATTTTATAATATGTTGAACCTGGGAATAATACCGCTTCGAATAGCAGTAAATTTTATCATATGTTGAAGCTGGGAATAATACCGTTTCTAATAGCAGTAAATTTCATCATATGTTTAAGCTGGGAATAATACCGCTTATAATAGCAGTAAATTTTATCATATGTTTAAGCTGGGAATAATACCGCTTCTAATAGCAGTAAATTTTATCATATGTTGAACCTGGGAATAATACGGCTTCTAATAGCAGTAAATTTTATCATATGTTGAAGCTGGGAATAATACCGCTTCTAATAGCAGTAAATTTTATCATATGTTGAAGCTGGGAATAATACCGCTTCTAATAGCAGTAAATTTTATCATATGTTGAACCTGGGAATAATACCGCTTCTAATAGCAGTAAATTTTATCATATGTTGAAGCTGGGAATAATACCGCTTCTAATAGCAGTAAATTTTATCATATGTTAAACCTGGGAATAATACCGCTTCTAATAGCAGTAAATTTTATCATATGTTGAAGCTGGGAATAATACCGATTCTAATAGCAGTAAATTTTATCATATGTTGAACCTGGGAATAATACCGTTTCTAATAGCAGTAAATTTTATCATATGTTGAACCTGGGAATAATACCGTTTCTAATAGCAGTAAATTTTATCATATGTTTAAGCTGGGAATAATACCACTTCTAATAGCAGTAAATTTTATCATAGGTTGAAGCTGGGAATAATACCGCTTCATATAGCAGTAAATTTTATCATATGTTGAACCTGGGAATAATACCGCTTCTAATAGCAGTAAATTTTATCATATGTTGAAGCTGGGAATAATACCGTTTCTAATAGCAGTAAATTTCATCATATGTTAAAGCTGGGAATAATACCGCTTATAATAGCAGTAAATTTTATCATATGTTGAAGCTGGGAATAATACCGCTTCTAATAGCAGTAAATTTTATCATATGTTGAACCTGGGAATAATACGGCTTCTAATAGCAGTAAATTTTTCTCATATGTTGAAGCTGGGAATAATACCGCTTCTAATAGCAGTAAATTTTATCATATGTTGAAGCTGGGAATAATACCGCTTCTAATAGCAGTAAATTTTATCATATGTTGAACCTGGGAATAATACCGCTTCTAATAGCAGTAAATTTTATCATATGTTGAAGCTGGGAATAATACCGCTTCTAATAGCAGTAAATTTTATCATATGTTAAACCTGGGAATAATACCGCTTCTAATAGCAGTAAATTTTATCATATGTTGAAGCTGGGAATAATACCGCTTCTAATAGCAGTAAATTTTATCATATGTTTAACCTGGGAATAATACCGTTTCTAATAGCAGTAAATTTTATCATATGTTGAACCTGGGAATAATACCGCTTCTAATAGCAGTAAATTTTATCATATGTTTAAGCTGGGAATAATACCACTTCTAATAGCAGTAAATTTTATCATAGGTTGAAGCTGGGAATAATACCGCTTCATATAGCAGTAAATTTTATCATATGTTGAACCTGGGAATAATACCGCTTCTAATAGCAGTAAATTTTATCATATGTTGAAGCTGGGAATAATACTGCTTCTAATAGCAGTAAATTTTATCATATGTTGAAGCTGGGAATAATACCGCTTCTAATAGCAGTAAATTTTATCATATGCTGAAGCTGGGAATAATACCGCTTCTAATAGCAGTAAATTTTATCATATGTTGAACCTAGGAATAAGACCGCTTCTAATAGCAGTAAATTTTATCATATGTTAAACCTGGGAATAATACCGCTTCTAATAGCAGTAAATTTTATCATATGTTGAACCTGGGAATAATACCGCTTCTAATAGCAGTAAATTTTATCATATGTTGAAGCTGGGAAACATACCGTTTCTAATAGCAGTAAATTTCATCATATGTAAAAGCTGGGAATAATACCGCTTCTAATAGCAGTAAATTTTATCATATGTTGAACCTGGGAATAATACCGCTTCTAATAGCAGTAAATTTTATCATATGTTGAACCTGGGAATAATACGGCTTCTAATAGCAGTAAATTTTATCATATGTTGAAGCTGGGAATAATACCGCTTCTAATAGCAGTAAATTTTATCATATGTTGAACCTGGGAATAATACCGCTTCTACTAGCAGTAAATTTTATCATATGTTGAACCTGGGAATAATACCGCTTCTAATAGCAGTAAATTTTATCATATGTTGAAGCTGGGAATAATACCGCTTCTAATAGCAGTAAATTTTATCATGTGTAACCTGGGAATAATACCGCTTCTAATAGCAGTAAATTGTATCATATGTTGAAGCTGGGAACAATACCGCTTCTAATAGCAGTAAATTTTATCATATGTTGAACCTGGGAATAATACGGCTTCTAATAGCAGTAAATTTTATCATATGTTTAAGCTGGGAATAATACCGCTTCTAATAGCAGTAAATGTTATCATATGTTGAAGCTGGGAATAATACCGCTTCTAATAGCAGTAAATTTTATCATATGTTTAAGCTGGGAATAATACCGCTTCTAATAGCAGTGAATTTTATCATATGTTGAACCTGGGAATACTACCGCTTCTAATAGCAGTAAATTTTATCATATGTTGAACCTGGGAATAATACCGCTTCTAATAGCAGTAAATTTTATCATATGTTGAAGCTGGGAATAATACCACTTCTAATAGCATTAAATTTTATCATATGTTGAAGCTGGGAATAATACCGCTTCTAATAGCAGTAAATTTTATCATATGTTGAAGCTGGGAATAATACCGCTTCATATAGCAGTACATTTTATCATATGTTGAACCTGGGAATAATACCGCTTCTAATAGCAGTAAATTTTATCATATGTTGAACCTGGGAATAATACTGCTTCTAATAGCAGTAAATTTTATCATATGTTGAACCTGGGAATAATACCGCTTCTAATAGCAGTAAATTTTATCATATGTTGAAGCTGGGAATAATACCGCTTCTAATAGCAGTAAATTTTATCATATGTTGAACCTTGGAATAATACCGCTTCTAATAGCAGTAAATTTTATCATATGTTAAACCTGGGAATAATACCGCTTCTAATAGCAGTAAATTTTATCATATGTTGAACCTGGGAATAATACCGTTTCTAATAGCAGTAAATTTTATCATATGTTGAAGCTGGGAATAATACCGCTTCTAATAGCAGTAAATTTTATCATATGTTGAAGCTGGGAATAATACCATTTCTAATAGCAGTAAATTTTATCATATGTTGAACCTGGGAATAATACCGCTTCTAATAGCAGTAAATTTTATCATATGTTGAAGCTGGGAATAATACCGTTTCTAATAGCAGTAAATTTTATCATATGTTGAACCTGGGAATAATACCGCTTCTAATAGCAGTAAATTTTATCATATGTTAAACCTGGGAATAATACCGCTTCTAATAGCAGTAAATTTTATCATATGTTTAACCTGGGAATAATACCGTTTCTAATAGCAGTAAATTTTATCATATGTTGAAGCTGGGAATAATACCGCTTCTAATAGCAGTAAATTTTATCATATGTTAAACCTTGGAATAATACCGCTTCTAATAGCAGTAAATTTTATCATATGTTTAACCTGGGAATAATACCGTTTCTAATAGCAGTAAATTTTATCATATGCTGAACCTGGGCTTAATACCGCTTCTAATAGCAGTAAATTTTATCATATGTTGAAGCTGGGAATAATACCGTTTCTAATAGCAGTAAATTTTATCATATGTTGAACCTGGGAATAATACCGCTTCTAATAGCAGTAAATTTTATCATATGTTGAAGCTGGGAATAATACCGTTTCTAATAGCAGTAAATTTCATCATATGTTGAAGCTGGGAATAATACCGCTTCTAATAGCAGTAAATTTTATCATATGTTGAACCTGGGAATAATACCGCTTCTAATAGCAGTAAATTTTATCATATGTTGAACCTGAGAATAATACCGCTTCTAATAGCAGTAAATTTTATCATATGTTGAACCTGGGAATAATACCGCTTCTAATAACAGTAAATTTTATCATATGTTGAACCTGGGAATAATACCGCTTCTAATTGCAGTAAATTTTATCATATGTTGAACCTGGGAATAATACCGCTTCTAATAGCAGTAAATTTTATCATATGTTGAACCTGGGAATAATACCGCTTCTAATAGCAGTAAATTTTATCATATATTGAAGCTGGGAATAATACCGCTTCTAATAGCAGTAAATTTTATCATATGTTGAAGCTGGGAATAATACCGCTTCTAATAGCAGTGAATTTTATCATATGTTGAACCTGGGAATACTACCGCTTCTAATAGCAGTAAATTTTATCATATGTTGAAGCTGGGTATAATACCGCTTCATATAGCAGTAAATTTTATCATATGTTGAAGCTGGGAATAATACCGCTTCTAATAGCAGTAAATTTTATCATATGTTGAACCTGGGAATAATACTGCTTCTAATAGCAGTAAATTTTATCATATGTTGAACCTGGGAATAATACCGCTTCTAATAGCAGTAAATTTTATCATATGTTGAAGCTGGGAATAATACCGCTTCTAATAGCAGTAAATTTTATCATATGTTGAACCTGGAAATAATACCGCTTCTAATAGCAGTAAATTTTATCATATGTTAAACCTGGGAATAATACAGCTTCTAATAGCAGTAAATTTTATCATATGTTGAACCTGGCAATAATACCGCTTCTAATAGCAGTAAATTTTATCATATGTTGAAGCTGGGAATAATACCGTTTCTAATAGCAGTAAATTTCATCATATGCTAAAGCTGGGAATAATACCGCTTCTAATAGCAGTAAATTTTATCATATGTTGAACCTGGGAATAATACCGCTTCTAATAGCAGTAAATTTTATCATATGTTGAAGCTGGGAATAATACCGTTTCTAATAGCAGTAAATTTCATCATATGTTGAAGCTGGGAATAATACCGCTTCTAATAGCAGTAAATTTTATCATATGTTGAAGCTGGGAATAATACCGCTTCTAATAGCAGTAAATTTTATCATATGTTGAACCTGAGAATAATACCGCTTCTAATAGCAGTAAATTTTATCATATGTTGAAGCTGGGTATAATACCGCTTCATATAGCAGTAAATTTTATCATATGTTGAAGCTGGGAATAATACCGCTTCTAATAGCAGTAAATTTTATCATATGTTGAACCTGGGAATAATACTGCTTCTAATAGCAGTAAATTTTATCATATGTTGAACCTGGGAATAATACCGCTTCTAATAGCAGTAAATTTTATCATATGTTGAAGCTGGGAATAATACCGCTTCTAATAGCAGTAAATTTTATCATATGTTGAACCTGGAAATAATACCGCTTCTAATAGCAGTAAATTTTATCATATGTTAAACCTGGGAATAATACAGCTTCTAATAGCAGTAAATTTTATCATATGTTGAACCTGGCAATAATACCGCTTCTAATAGCAGTAAATTTTATCATATGTTGAAGCTGGGAATAATACCGTTTCTAATAGCAGTAAATTTCATCATATGCTAAAGCTGGGAATAATACCGCTTCTAATAGCAGTAAATTTTATCATATGTTGAACCTGGGAATAATACCGTTTCTAATAGCAGTATATTTTATCATATGTTTAAGCTGGGAATAATACCGCTTCTAATAGCAGTAAATTTTATCATATGTTGAAGCTGGGAATAATACTGCTTCTAATAGCAGTAAATTTTATCATATGTTGAAGCTGGGAATAATACCGCTTCTAATAGCAGTAAATTTTATCATATGTTGAAGCTGGGAATAATACCGCTTCTAATAGCAGTAAATTTTATCATATGTTGAACCTGGGAATAAGACCGCTTCTAATAGCAGTAAATTTTATCATATGTTAAACCTGGGAATAATACCGCTTCTAATAGCAGTAAATTTTATCATATGTTGAACCTGGGAATAATACCGCTTCGAATAGCAGTAAATTTTATATGTTGAAGCTGGGAATAATACCGTTTCTAATAGCAGTAAATTTCATCATATGTTAAAGCTGGGAATAATACCGCTTCTAATAGCAGTAAATTTTATCATATGTTGAACCTGGGAATAATACCGCTTCTAATAGCAGTAAATTTTATCATATGTTTAACCTGGGAATAATACGGCTTCTAATAGCAGTAAATTTTATCATATGTTGAAGCTGGGAATAATACCGTTTCTAATAGCAGTAAATTTTATCATATGTTGAAGCTGGGAATAATAACACTTCTAATAGCAGTAAATTTTATCATATATTGAAGCTGGGAATAATACCGCTTCTAATAGCAGTAAATTTTATCATATGTTGAACCTGGGAATAATACCGCTTCTAATAGCAGTAAATTTTATCATATGTTAAACCTGGCAATAATACCGCTTCTAATAGCAGTAAATTTTATAATATGTTGAACCTGGGAATAATACCGCTTCGAATAGCAGTAAATTTTATCATATGTTGAAGCTGGGAATAATACCGCTTCTAATAGCAGTAAATTTTATCATATGTTGAAGCTGGAAATAATACCGCTTCTAATAGCAGTAAATTTTATCATAGGTTGAACCTGGGAATAATACCGCTTCTAATAGCAGTAAATTTTATCATATGTTAAACCTGGGAATAATACCGCTTCTAATAGCAGTAAATTTTATAATATGTTGAACCTGGGAATAATACCGCTTCGAATAGCAGTAAATTTTATCATATGTTGAAGCTGGGAATAATACCGTTTCTAATAGCAGTAAATTTCATCATATGTTAAAGCTGGGAATAATACCGCTTATAATAGCAGTAAATTTTATCATATGTTTAAGCTGGGAATAATACCGCTTCTAATAGCAGTAAATTTTATCATATGTTGAACCTGGGAATAATACGGCTTCTAATAGCAGTAAATTTTATCATATGTTGAAGCTGGGAATAATACCGCTTCTAATAGCAGTAAATTTTATCATATGTTGAAGCTGGGAATAATACCGCTTCTAATAGCAGTAAATTTTATCATATGTTGAACCTGGGAATAATACCGCTTCTAATAGCAGTAAATTTTATCATATGTTGAAGCTGGGAATAATACCGCTTCTAATAGCAGTAAATTTTATCATAGGTTAAACCTGGGAATAATACCGCTTCTAATAGCAGTAAATTTTATCATATGTTGAAGCTGGGAATAATACCGATTCTAATAGCAGTAAATTTTATCATATGTTGAACCTGGGAATAATACCGTTTCTAATAGCAGTAAATTTTATCATATGTTGAACCTGGGAATAATACCGTTTCTAATAGCAGTAAATTTTATCATATGTTTAAGCTGGGAATAATACCACTTCTAATAGCAGTAAATTTTATCATAGGTTGAAGCTGGGAATAATACCGCTTCATATAGCAGTAAATTTTATCATATGTTGAACCTGGGAATAATACCGCTTCTAATAGCAGTAAATTTTATCATATGTTGAAGCTGGGAATAATACCGTTTCTAATAGCAGTAAATTTCATCATATGTTAAAGCTGGGAATAATACCGCTTATAATAGCAGTAAATTTTATCATATGTTGAAGCTGGGAATAATACCGCTTCTAATAGCAGTAAATTTTATCATATGTTGAACCTGGGAATAATACGGCTTCTAATAGCAGTAAATTTTTCTCATATGTTGAAGCTGGGAATAATACCGCTTCTAATAGCAGTAAATTTTATCATATGTTGAAGCTGGGAATAATACCGCTTCTAATAGCAGTAAATTTTATCATATGTTGAACCTGGGAATAATACCGCTTCTAATAGCAGTAAATTTTATCATATGTTGAAGCTGGGAATAATACCGCTTCTAATAGCAGTAAATTTTATCATATGTTAAACCTGGGAATAATACCGCTTCTAATAGCAGTAAATTTTATCATATGTTGAAGCTGGGAATAATACCGCTTCTAATAGCAGTAAATTTTATCATATGGTTAACCTGGGAATAATACCGTTTCTAATAGCAGTAAATTTTATCATATGTTGAACCTGGGAATAATACCGCTTCTAATAGCAGTAAATTTTATCATATGTTTAAGCTGGGAATAATACCACTTCTAATAGCAGTAAATTTTATCATAGGTTGAAGCTGGGAATAATACCGCTTCATATAGCAGTAAATTTTATCATATGTTGAACCTGGGAATAATACCGCTTCTAATAGCAGTAAATTTTATCATATGTTGAAGCTGGGAATAATACTGCTTCTAATAGCAGTAAATTTTATCATATGTTGAAGCTGGGAATAATACCGCTTCTAATAGCAGTAAATTTTATCATATGCTGAAGCTGGGAATAATACCGCTTCTAATAGCAGTAAATTTTATCATATGTTGAACCTAGGAATAAGACCGCTTCTAATAGCAGTAAATTTTATCATATGTTAAACCTGGGAATAATACCGCTTCTAATAGCAGTAAATTTTATCATATGTTGAACCTGGGAATAATACCGCTTCTAATAGCAGTAAATTTTATCATATGTTGAAGCTGGGAAACATACCGTTTCTAATAGCAGTAAATTTCATCATATGTAAAAGCTGGGAATAATACCGCTTCTAATAGCAGTAAATTTTATCATATGTTGAACCTGGGAATAATACCGCTTCTAATAGCAGTAAATTTTATCATATGTTGAACCTGGGAATAATACGGCTTCTAATAGCAGTAAATTTTATCATATGTTGAAGCTGGGAATAATACCGCTTCTAATAGCAGTAAATTTTATCATATGTTGAACCTGGGAATAATACCGCTTCTACTAGCAGTAAATTTTATCATATGTTGAACCTGGGAATAATACCGCTTCTAATAGCAGTAAATTTTATCATATGTTGAAGCTGGGAATAATACCGCTTCTAATAGCAGTAAATTTTATCATGTGTAACCTGGGAATAATACCGCTTCTAATAGCAGTAAATTGTATCATATGTTGAAGCTGGGAACAATACCGCTTCTAATAGCAGTAAATTTTATCATATGTTGAACCTGGGAATAATACGGCTTCTAATAGCAGTAAATTTTATCATATGTTTAAGCTGGGAATAATACCGCTTCTAATAGCAGTAAATGTTATCATATGTTGAAGCTGGGAATAATACCGCTTCTAATAGCAGTAAATTTTATCATATGTTTAAGCTGGGAATAATACCGCTTCTAATAGCAGTGAATTTTATCATATGTTGAACCTGGGAATACTACCGCTTCTAATAGCAGTAAATTTTATCATATGTTGAACCTGGGAATAATACCGCTTCTAATAGCAGTAAATTTTATCATATGTTGAAGCTGGGAATAATACCACTTCTAATAGCATTAAATTTTATCATATGTTGAAGCTGGGAATAATACCGCTTCTAATAGCAGTAAATTTTATCATATGTTGAAGCTGGGAATAATACCGCTTCATATAGCAGTACATTTTATCATATGTTGAACCTGGGAATAATACCGCTTCTAATAGCAGTAAATTTTATCATATGTTGAACCTGGGAATAATACTGCTTCTAATAGCAGTAAATTTTATCATATGTTGAACCTGGGAATAATACCGCTTCTAATAGCAGTAAATTTTATCATATGTTGAAGCTGGGAATAATACCGCTTCTAATAGCAGTAAATTTTATCATATGTTGAACCTTGGAATAATACCGCTTCTAATAGCAGTAAATTTTATCATATGTTAAACCTGGGAATAATACCGCTTCTAATAGCAGTAAATTTTATCATATGTTGAACCTGGGAATAATACCGTTTCTAATAGCAGTAAATTTTATCATATGTTGAAGCTGGGAATAATACCGCTTCTAATAGCAGTAAATTTTATCATATGTTGAAGCTGGGAATAATACCATTTCTAATAGCAGTAAATTTTATCATATGTTGAACCTGGGAATAATACCGCTTCTAATAGCAGTAAATTTTATCATATGTTGAAGCTGGGAATAATACCGTTTCTAATAGCAGTAAATTTTATCATATGTTGAACCTGGGAATAATACCGCTTCTAATAGCAGTAAATTTTATCATATGTTAAACCTGGGAATAATACCGCTTCTAATAGCAGTAAATTTTATCATATGTTTAACCTGGGAATAATACCGTTTCTAATAGCAGTAAATTTTATCATATGTTGAAGCTGGGAATAATACCGCTTCTAATAGCAGTAAATTTTATCATATGTTAAACCTTGGAATAATACCGCTTCTAATAGCAGTAAATTTTATCATATGTTTAACCTGGGAATAATACCGTTTCTAATAGCAGTAAATTTTATCATATGCTGAACCTGGGCTTAATACCGCTTCTAATAGCAGTAAATTTTATCATATGTTGAAGCTGGGAATAATACCGTTTCTAATAGCAGTAAATTTTATCATATGTTGAACCTGGGAATAATACCGCTTCTAATAGCAGTAAATTTTATCATATGTTGAAGCTGGGAATAATACCGTTTCTAATAGCAGTAAATTTCATCATATGTTGAAGCTGGGAATAATACCGCTTCTAATAGCAGTAAATTTTATCATATGTTGAACCTGGGAATAATACCGCTTCTAATAGCAGTAAATTTTATCATATGTTGAACCTGAGAATAATACCGCTTCTAATAGCAGTAAATTTTATCATATGTTGAACCTGGGAATAATACCGCTTCTAATAACAGTAAATTTTATCATATGTTGAACCTGGGAATAATACCGCTTCTAATAGCAGTAAATTTTATCATATGTTGAACCTGGGAATAATACCGCTTCTAATAGCAGTAAATTTTATCATATGTTGAACCTGGGAATAATACCGCTTCTAATAGCAGTAAATTTTATCATATATTGAAGCTGGGAATAATACCGCTTCTAATAGCAGTAAATTTTATCATATGTTGAAGCTGGGAATAATACCGCTTCTAATAGCAGTGAATTTTATCATATGTTGAACCTGGGAATACTACCGCTTCTAATAGCAGTAAATTTTATCATATGTTGAAGCTGGGTATAATACCGCTTCATATAGCAGTAAATTTTATCATATGTTGAAGCTGGGAATAATACCGCTTCTAATAGCAGTAAATTTTATCATATGTTGAACCTGGGAATAATACTGCTTCTAATAGCAGTAAATTTTATCATATGTTGAACCTGGGAATAATACCGCTTCTAATAGCAGTAAATTTTATCATATGTTGAAGCTGGGAATAATACCGCTTCTAATAGCAGTAAATTTTATCATATGTTGAACCTGGAAATAATACCGCTTCTAATAGCAGTAAATTTTATCATATGTTAAACCTAGGAATAATACAGCTTCTAATAGCAGTAAATTTTATCATATGTTGAACCTGGCAATAATACCGCTTCTAATAGCAGTAAATTTTATCATATGTTGAAGCTGGGAATAATACCGTTTCTAATAGCAGTAAATTTCATCATATGCTAAAGCTGGGAATAATACCGCTTCTAATAGCAGTAAATTTTATCATATGTTGAACCTGGGAATAATACCGTTTCTAATAGCAGTATATTTTATCATATGTTTAAGCTGGGAATAATACCGCTTCTAATAGCAGTAAATTTTATCATATGTTGAAGCGCGGAATAATACCGCTTCTAATAGCAGTAAATTTTATCATATGTTGAACCTGGGAATAATACCGCTTCTAATAGCAGTAAATTTACTCATATGATGAACCTGGGAATAATACCGCTTCTAATAGCAGTAAATTTTATGATATGTTGAACCGGGGAATTATACCACTTCTAATAGCAGTAAATTTTATGATATGTTTAACCTGGGAATAATACCGCTTCTAATAGCAGAAATTTTTTCATATGTTGAAGCTGGGAATAATACCGCTTCTAATAGCAGTAAATTCTATCATATGTTGAAGCTGGGAATAATACCGCTTCTAATAGCAGTAAATTTTATCATATGTTGAACCTGGGAATAATACCGTTTCTAATAGCAGTATATTTTATCATATGTTTAAGCTGGGAATAATACCGCTTCTAATAGCAGTAAATTTTATCATATGTTGAAGCGCGGAATAATACCGCTTCTAATAGCAGTAAATTTTATCATATGTTGAACCTGGGAATAATACCGTTTCTAATAGCAGTTAATTTTATCATATGTCGAACCTGGGAATAATACCGCTTCTAATAGCAGTAAATTTTATCATATGTTGAAGCTGGGAATAATACCGTTTCTAATAGCAGTAAATTTTATCATATGTTGAACCTGGGAATAATACCGCTTCTAATAGCAGTAAATTTTATCATATGTTGAAGCTGGGAATAATACCGTTTCTAATAGCAGTAAATTTTATCATATGTTGAACCTGGGAATAATACCGCTTCTAATAGCAGTAAATTTTATCATATGTTAAACCTGGGAATAATACCGCTTCTAATAGCAGTAAATTTTATCATATGTTTAACCTGGGAATAATACCGTTTCTAATAGCAGTAAATTTTATCATATGTTGAACCTGGGAATAATACCGCTTCTAATAGCAGTAAATTTTATCATATGTTGAAGCTGGGAATAATACCACTTCTAATAGCATTAAATTTTATCATATGTTGAAGCTGGGAATAATACCGCTTCTAATAGCAGTAAATTTTATCATATGTTGAAGCTGGGAATAATACCGCTTCATATAGCAGTACATTTTATCATATGTTGAACCTGGGAATAATACCGCTTCTAATAGCAGTAAATTTTATCATATGTTGAACCTGGGAATAATACTGCTTCTAATAGCAGTAAATTTTATCATATGTTGAACCTGGGAATAATACCGCTTCTAATAGCAGTAAATTTTATCATATGTTGAAGCTGGGAATAATACCGCTTCTAATAGCAGTAAATTTTATCATATGTTGAACCTTGGAATAATACCGCTTCTAATAGCAGTAAATTTTATCATATGTTAAACCTGGGAATAATACCGCTTCTAATAGCAGTAAATTTTATCATATGTTGAACCTGGGAATAATACCGTTTCTAATAGCAGTAAATTTTATCATATGTTGAAGCTGGGAATAATACCGCTTCTAATAGCAGTAAATTTTATCATATGTTGAAGCTGGGAATAATACCATTTCTAATAGCAGTAAATTTTATCATATGTTTAACCTGGGAATAATACCGCTTCTAATAGCAGTAAATTTTATCATATGTTGAAGCTGGGAATAATACCGTTTCTAATAGCAGTAAATTTTATCATATGTTGAACCTGGGAATAATACCGCTTCTAATAGCAGTAAATTTTATCATATGTTAAACCTGGGAATAATACCGCTTCTAATAGCAGTAAATTTTATGATATGTTTAACCTGGGAATAATACCGCTTCTAATAGCAGTAAATTTTATCATATGTTTAACCTGGGAATAATACCGTTTCTAATAGCAGTAAATTTTATCATATGCTGAACCTGGGCTTAATACCGCTTCTAATAGCAGTAAATTTTATCATATGTTGAAGCTGGGAATAATACCGTTTCTAATAGCAGTAAATTTTATCATATGTTGAACCTGGGAATAATACCGCTTCTAATAGCAGTAAATTTTATCATATGTTGAAGCTGGGAATAATACCGTTTCTAATAGCAGTAAATTTCATCATATGTTGAAGCTGGGAATAATACCGCTTCTAATAGCAGTAAATTTTATCATATGTTGAACCTGGGAATAATACCGCTTCTAATAGCAGTAAATTTTATCATATGTTGAACCTGAGAATAATACCGCTTCTAATAGCAGTAAATTTTATCATATGTTGAACCTGGGAATAATACCGCTTCTAATAACAGTAAATTTTATCATATGTTGAACCTGGGAATAATACCGCTTCTAATAGCAGTAAATTTTATCATATGTTGAACCTGGGAATAATACCGCTTCTAATAGCAGTAAATTTTATCATATGTTGAACCTGGGAATAATACCGCTTCTAATAGCAGTAAATTTTATCATATATTGAAGCTGGGAATAATACCGCTTCTAATAGCAGTAAATTTTATCATATGTTGAAGCTGGGAATAATACCGCTTCTAATAGCAGTGAATTTTATCATATGTTGAACCTGGGAATACTACCGCTTCTAATAGCAGTAAATTTTATCATATGTTGAAGCTGGGTATAATACCGCTTCATATAGCAGTAAATTTTATCATATGTTGAAGCTGGGAATAATACCGCTTCTAATAGCAGTAAATTTTATCATATGTTGAACCTGGGAATAATACTGCTTCTAATAGCAGTAAATTTTATCATATGTTGAACCTGGGAATAATACCGCTTCTAATAGCAGTAAATTTTATCATATGTTGAAGCTGGGAATAATACCGCTTCTAATAGCAGTAAATTTTATCATATGTTGAACCTGGAAATAATACCGCTTCTAATAGCAGTAAATTTTATCATATGTTAAACCTGGGAATAATACAGCTTCTAATAGCAGTAAATTTTATCATATGTTGAACCTGGCAATAATACCGCTTCTAATAGCAGTAAATTTTATCATATGTTGAAGCTGGGAATAATACCGTTTCTAATAGCAGTAAATTTCATCATATGCTAAAGCTGGGAATAATACCGCTTCTAATAGCAGTAAATTTTATCATATGTTGAACCTGGGAATAATACCGTTTCTAATAGCAGTATATTTTATCATATGTTTAAGCTGGGAATAATACCGCTTCTAATAGCAGTAAATTTTATCATATGTTGAAGCTGGGAATAATACTGCTTCTAATAGCAGTAAATTTTATCATATGTTGAAGCTGGGAATAATACCGCTTCTAATAGCAGTAAATTTTATCATATGTTGAAGCTGGGAATAATACCGCTTCTAATAGCAGTAAATTTTATCATATGTTGAACCTGGGAATAAGACCGCTTCTAATAGCAGTAAATTTTATCATATGTTAAACCTGGGAATAATACCGCTTCTAATAGCAGTAAATTTTATCATATGTTGAACCTGGGAATAATACCGCTTCGAATAGCAGTAAATTTTATCATATGTTGAAGCTGGGAATAATACCGTTTCTAATAGCAGTAAATTTCATCATATGTTAAAGCTGGGAATAATACCGCTTCTAATAGCAGTAAATTTTATCATATGTTGAACCTGGGAATAATACCGCTTCTAATAGCAGTAAATTTTATCATATGTTTAACCTGGGAATAATACGGCTTCTAATAGCAGTAAATTTTATCATATGTTGAAGCTGGGAATAATACCGTTTCTAATAGCAGTAAATTTTATCATATGTTGAAGCTGGGAATAATAACACTTCTAATAGCAGTAAATTTTATCATATATTGAAGCTGGGAATAATACCGCTTCTAATAGCAGTAAATTTTATCATATGTTGAACCTGGGAATAATACCGCTTCTAATAGCAGTAAATTTTATCATATGTTAAACCTGGCAATAATACCGCTTCTAATAGCAGTAAATTTTATAATATGTTGAACCTGGGAATAATACCGCTTCGAATAGCAGTAAATTTTATCATATGTTGAAGCTGGGAATAATACCGCTTCTAATAGCAGTAAATTTTATCATATGTTGAAGCTGGAAATAATACCGCTTCTAATAGCAGTAAATTTTATCATATGTTGAACCTGGGAATAATACCGCTTCTAATAGCAGTAAATTTTATCATATGTTAAACCTGGGAATAATACCGCTTCTAATAGCAGTAAATTTTATAATATGTTGAACCTGGGAATAATACCGCTTCGAATAGCAGTAAATTTTATCATATGTTGAAGCTGGGAATAATACCGTTTCTAATAGCAGTAAATTTCATCATATGTTAAAGCTGGGAATAATACCGCTTATAATAGCAGTAAATTTTATCATATGTTTAAGCTGGGAATAATACCGCTTCTAATAGCAGTAAATTTTATCATATGTTGAACCTGGGAATAATACGGCTTCTAATAGCAGTAAATTTTATCATATGTTGAAGCTGGGAATAATACCGCTTCTAATAGCAGTAAATTTTATCATATGTTGAAGCTGGGAATAATACCGCTTCTAATAGCAGTAAATTTTATCATATGTTGAACCTGGGAATAATACCGCTTCTAATAGCAGTAAATTTTATCATATGTTGAAGCTGGGAATAATACCGCTTCTAATAGCAGTAAATTTTATCATATGTTAAACCTGGGAATAATACCGCTTCTAATAGCAGTAAATTTTATCATATGTTGAAGCTGGGAATAATACCGATTCTAATAGCAGTAAATTTTATCATATGTTGAACCTGGGAATAATACCGTTTCTAATAGCAGTAAATTTTATCATATGTTGAACCTGGGAATAATACCGTTTCTAATAGCAGTAAATTTTATCATATGTTTAAGCTGGGAATAATACCACTTCTAATAGCAGTAAATTTTATCATAGGTTGAAGCTGGGAATAATACCGCTTCATATAGCAGTAAATTTTATCATATGTTGAACCTGGGAATAATACCGCTTCTAATAGCAGTAAATTTTATCATATGTTGAAGCTGGGAATAATACCGTTTCTAATAGCAGTAAATTTCATCATATGTTAAAGCTGGGAATAATACCGCTTATAATAGCAGTAAATTTTATCATATGTTGAAGCTGGGAATAATACCGCTTCTAATAGCAGTAAATTTTATCATATGTTGAACCTGGGAATAATACGGCTTCTAATAGCAGTAAATTTTTCTCATATGTTGAAGCTGGGAATAATACCGCTTCTAATAGCAGTAAATTTTATCATATGTTGAAGCTGGGAATAATACCGCTTCTAATAGCAGTAAATTTTATCATATGTTGAACCTGGGAATAATACCGCTTCTAATAGCAGTAAATTTTATCATATGTTGAAGCTGGGAATAATACCGCTTCTAATAGCAGTAAATTTTATCATATGTTAAACCTGGGAATAATACCGCTTCTAATAGCAGTAAATTTTATCATATGTTGAAGCTGGGAATAATACCGCTTCTAATAGCAGTAAATTTTATCATATGTTTAACCTGGGAATAATACCGTTTCTAATAGCAGTAAATTTTATCATATGTTGAACCTGGGAATAATACCGCTTCTAATAGCAGTAAATTTTATCATATGTTTAAGCTGGGAATAATACCACTTCTAATAGCAGTAAATTTTATCATAGGTTGAAGCTGGGAATAATACCGCTTCATATAGCAGTAAATTTTATCATATGTTGAACCTGGGAATAATACCGCTTCTAATAGCAGTAAATTTTATCATATGTTGAAGCTGGGAATAATACTGCTTCTAATAGCAGTAAATTTTATCATATGTTGAAGCTGGGAATAATACCGCTTCTAATAGCAGTAAATTTTATCATATGCTGAAGCTGGGAATAATACCGCTTCTAATAGCAGTAAATTTTATCATATGTTGAACCTAGGAATAAGACCGCTTCTAATAGCAGTAAATTTTATCATATGTTAAACCTGGGAATAATACCGCTTCTAATAGCAGTAAATTTTATCATATGTTGAACCTGGGAATAATACCGCTTCTAATAGCAGTAAATTTTATCATATGTTGAAGCTGGGAAACATACCGTTTCTAATAGCAGTAAATTTCATCATATGTAAAAGCTGGGAATAATACCGCTTCTAATAGCAGTAAATTTTATCATATGTTGAACCTGGGAATAATACCGCTTCTAATAGCAGTAAATTTTATCATATGTTGAACCTGGGAATAATACGGCTTCTAATAGCAGTAAATTTTATCATATGTTGAAGCTGGGAATAATACCGCTTCTAATAGCAGTAAATTTTATCATATGTTGAACCTGGGAATAATACCGCTTCTAATAGCAGTAAATTTTATCATATGTTGAAGCTGGGAATAATACCGCTTCTAATAGCAGTAAATTTTATCATATGTTTAACCTTGGAATAATACCGCTTCTAATAGCAGTAAATTTTATCATATGTTAAACCTGGGAATAATACCGCTTCTAATAGCAGTAAATTTTATCATATGTTGAACCTGGGAATAATACCGTTTCTAATAGCAGTAAATTTTATCATATGTTGAAGCTGGGAATAATACCGCTTCTAATAGCAGTAAATTTTATCATATGTTGAAGCTGGGAATAATACCATTTCTAATAGCAGTAAATTTTATCATATGTTGAACCTGGGAATAATACCGCTTCTAATAGCAGTAAATTTTATCATATGTTGAAGCTGGGAATAATACCGTTTCTAATAGCAGTAAATTTTATCATATGTTGAACCTGGGAATAATACCGCTTCTAATAGCAGTAAATTTTATCATATGTTAAACCTGGGAATAATACCGCTTCTAATAGCAGTAAATTTTATCATATGTTTAACCTGGGAATAATACCGTTTCTAATAGCAGTAAATTTTATCATATGTTGAAGCTGGGAATAATACCGCTTCTAATAGCAGTAAATTTTATCATATGTTAAACCTTGGAATAATACCGCTTCTAATAGCAGTAAATTTTATCATATGTTTAACCTGGGAATAATACCGTTTCTAATAGCAGTAAATTTTATCATATGCTGAACCTGGGCTTAATACCGCTTCTAATAGCAGTAAATTTTATCATATGTTGAAGCTGGGAATAATACCGTTTCTAATAGCAGTAAATTTTATCATATGTTGAACCTGGGAATAATACCGCTTCTAATAGCAGTAAATTTTATCATATGTTGAAGCTGGGAATAATACCGTTTCTAATAGCAGTAAATTTCATCATATGTTGAAGCTGGGAATAATACCGCTTCTAATAGCAGTAAATTTTATCATATGTTGAACCTGGGAATAATACCGCTTCTAATAGCAGTAAATTTTATCATATGTTGAACCTGAGAATAATACCGCTTCTAATAGCAGTAAATTTTATCATATGTTGAACCTGGGAATAATACCGCTTCTAATAACAGTAAATTTTATCATATGTTGAACCTGGGAATAATACCGCTTCTAATAGCAGTAAATTTTATCATATGTTGAACCTGGGAATAATACCGCTTCTAATAGCAGTAAATTTTATCATATGTTGAACCTGGGAATAATACCGCTTCTAATAGCAGTAAATTTTATCATATATTGAAGCTGGGAATAATACCGCTTCTAATAGCAGTAAATTTTATCATATGTTGAAGCTGGGAATAATACCGCTTCTAATAGCAGTGAATTTTATCATATGTTGAACCTGGGAATACTACCGCTTCTAATAGCAGTAAATTTTATCATATGTTGAAGCTGGGTATAATACCGCTTCATATAGCAGTAAATTTTATCATATGTTGAAGCTGGGAATAATACCGCTTCTAATAGCAGTAAATTTTATCATATGTTGAACCTGGGAATAATACTGCTTCTAATAGCAGTAAATTTTATCATATGTTGAACCTGGGAATAATACCGCTTCTAATAGCAGTAAATTTTATCATATGTTGAAGCTGGGAATAATACCGCTTCTAATAGCAGTAAATTTTATCATATGTTGAACCTGGAAATAATACCGCTTCTAATAGCAGTAAATTTTATCATATGTTAAACCTGGGAATAATACAGCTTCTAATAGCAGTAAATTTTATCATATGTTGAACCTGGCAATAATACCGCTTCTAATAGCAGTAAATTTTATCATATGTTGAAGCTGGGAATAATACCGTTTCTAATAGCAGTAAATTTCATCATATGCTAAAGCTGGGAATAATACCGCTTCTAATAGCAGTAAATTTTATCATATGTTGAACCTGGGAATAATACCGTTTCTAATAGCAGTATATTTTATCATATGTTTAAGCTGGGAATAATACCGCTTCTAATAGCAGTAAATTTTATCATATGTTGAAGCGCGGAATAATACCGCTTCTAATAGCAGTAAATTTTATCATATGTTGAACCTGGGAATAATACCGCTTCTAATAGCAGTAAATTTACTCATATGATGAACCTGGGAATAATACCGCTTCTAATAGCAGTAAATTTTATGATATGTTGAACCGGGGAATTATACCACTTCTAATAGCAGTAAATTTTATGATATGTTGAACCTGGGAATAATACCGCTTCTAATAGCAGTAAATTTTTTCATATGTTGAAGCTGGGAATAATACCGCTTCTAATAGCAGTAAATTCTATCATATGTTGAAGCTGGGAATAATACCGCTTCTAATAGCAGTAAATTTTATCATATGTTGAACCTGGGAATAATACCGTTTCTAATAGCAGTATATTTTATCATATGTTTAAGCTGGGAATAATACCGCTTCTAATAGCAGTAAATTTTATCATATGTTGAAGCGCGGAATAATACCGCTTCTAATAGCAGTAAATTTTATCATATGTTGAACCTGGGAATAATAGCGTTTCTAATAGCAGTTAATTTTATCATATCTCGAACCTGGGAATAATACCGCTTCTAATAGCAGTAAATTTTATCATATGTTGAAGCTGGGAATAATACCGTTTCTAATAGCAGTAAATTTTATCATATGTTGAACCTGGGAATAATACGGCTTCTAATAGCAGTAAATTTTATCATATGTTGAAGCTGGGAATAATACCGTTTCTAATAGCAGTAAATTTTATCATATGTTGAACCTGGGAATAATACCGCTTCTAATAGCAGTAAATTTTATCATATGTTAAACCTGGGAATAATACCGCTTCTAATAGCAGTAAATTTTATCATATGTTTAACCTGGGAATAATACCGTTTCTAATAGCAGTAAATTTTATCATATGTTGAACCTGGGAATAATACCGCTTCTAATAGCAGTAAATTTTATCATATGTTGAAGCTGGGAATAATACCACTTCTAATAGCATTAAATTTTATCATATGTTGAAGCTGGGAATAATACCGCTTCTAATAGCAGTAAATTTTATCATATGTTGAAGCTGGGAATAATACCGCTTCATATAGCAGTAAATTTTATCATATGTTAAACCTGGGAATAATACCGCTTCTAATAGCAGTAAATTTTATCATATGTTGAACCTGGGAATAATACCGTTTCTAATAGCAGTAAATTTTATCATATGTTGAAGCTGGGAATAATACCGCTTCTAATAGCAGTAAATTTTATCATATGTTGAAGCTGGGAATAATACCATTTCTAATAGCAGTAAATTTTATCATATGTTTAACCTGGGAATAATACCGCTTCTAATAGCAGTAAATTTTATCATATGTTGAAGCTGGGAATAATACCGTTTCTAATAGCAGTAAATTTTATCATATGTTGAACCTGGGAATAATACCGCTTCTAATAGCAGTAAATTTTATCATATGTTAAACCTGGGAATAATACCGCTTCTAATAGCAGTAAATTTTATCATATGTTTAACCTGGGAATAATACCGTTTCTAATAGCAGTAAATTTTATCATATGTTGAAGCTGGGAATAATACCGCTTCTAATAGCAGTAAATTTTATCATATGTTAAACCTTGGAATAATACCGCTTCTAATAGCAGTAAATTTTATCATATGTTTAACCTGGGAATAATACCGTTTCTAATAGCAGTAAATTTTATCATATGCTGAACCTGGGCTTAATACCGCTTCTAATAGCAGTAAATTTTATCATATGTTGAAGCTGGGAATAATACCGTTTCTAATAGCAGTAAATTTTATCATATGTTGAACCTGGGAATAATACCGCTTCTAATAGCAGTAAATTTTATCATATGTTGAAGCTGGGAATAATACCGCTTCTAATAGCAGTAAATTTCATCATATGTTGAAGCTGGGAATAATACCGCTTCTAATAGCAGTAAATTTTATCATATGTTGAACCTGGGAATAATACCGCTTCTAATAGCAGTAAATTTTATCATATGTTGAACCTGAGAATAATACCGCTTCTAATAGCAGTAAATTTTATCATATGTTGAACCTGGGAATAATACCGCTTCTAATAACAGTAAATTTTATCATATGTTGAACCTGGGAATAATACCGCTTCTAATAGCAGTAAATTTTATCATATGTTGAACCTGGGAATAATACCGCTTCTAATAGCAGTAAATTTTATCATATGTTGAACCTGGGAATAATACCGCTTCTAATAGCAGTAAATTTTATCATATATTGAAGCTGGGAATAATACCGCTTCTAATAGCAGTAAATTTTATCATATGTTGAAGCTGGGAATAATACCGCTTCTAATAGCAGTGAATTTTATCATATGTTGAACCTGGGAATACTACCGCTTCTAATAGCAGTAAATTTTATCATATGTTGAAGCTGGGTATAATACCGCTTCATATAGCAGTAAATTTTATCATATGTTGAAGCTGGGAATAATACCGCTTCTAATAGCAGTAAATTTTATCATATGTTGAACCTGGGAATAATACTGCTTCTAATAGCAGTAAATTTTATCATATGTTGAACCTGGGAATAATACCGCTTCTAATAGCAGTAAATTTTATCATATGTTGAAGCTGGGAATAATACCGCTTCTAATAGCAGTAAATTTTATCATATGTTGAACCTGGAAATAATACCGCTTCTAATAGCAGTAAATTTTATCATATGTTAAACCTGGGAATAATACAGCTTCTAATAGCAGTAAATTTTATCATATGTTGAACCTGGCAATAATACCGCTTCTAATAGCAGTAAATTTTATCATATGTTGAAGCTGGGAATAATACCGTTTCTAATAGCAGTAAATTTCATCATATGCTAAAGCTGGGAATAATACCGCTTCTAATAGCAGTAAATTTTATCATATGTTGAACCTGGGAATAATACCGTTTCTAATAGCAGTATATTTTATCATATGTTTAAGCTGGGAATAATACCGCTTCTAATAGCAGTAAATTTTATCATATGTTGAAGCGCGGAATAATACCGCTTCTAATAGCAGTAAATTTTATCATATGTTGAACCTGGGAATAATACCGCTTCTAATAGCAGTAAATTTACTCATATGATGAACCTGGGAATAATACCGCTTCTAATAGCAGTAAATTTTATGATATGTTGAACCGGGGAATTATACCACTTCTAATAGCAGTAAATTTTATGATATGTTGAACCTGGGAATAATACCGCTTCTAATAGCAGTAAATTTTTTCATATGTTGAAGCTGGGAATAATACCGCTTCTAATAGCAGTAAATTCTATCATATGTTGAAGCTGGGAATAATACCGCTTCTAATAGCAGTAAATTTTATCATATGTTGAACCTGGGAATAATACCGTTTCTAATAGCAGTATATTTTATCATATGTTTAAGCTGGGAATAATACCGCTTCTAATAGCAGTAAATTTTATCATATGTTGAAGCGCGGAATAATACCGCTTCTAATAGCAGTAAATTTTATCATATGTTGAACCTGGGAATAATACCGTTTCTAATAGCAGTTAATTTTATCATATGTTGAACCTGGGAATAATACCGCTTCTAATAGCAGTAAATTTTATCATATGTTGAAGCTGGGAATAATACCGTTTCTAATAGCAGTAAATTTTATCATATGTTGAACCTGGGAATAATACCGCTTCTAATAGCAGTAAATTTTATCATATGTTGAAGCTGGGAATAATACCGTTTCTAATAGCAGTAAATTTTATCATATGTTGAACCTGGGAATAATACCGCTTCTAATAGCAGTAAATTTTATCATATGTTAAACCTGGGAATAATACCGCTTCTAATAGCAGTAAATTTTATCATATGTTTAACCTGGGAATAATACCGTTTCTAATAGCAGTAAATTTTATCATATGTTGAACCTGGGAATAATACCGCTTCTAATAGCAGTAAATTTTATCATATGTTAAACCTTGGACTAATACCGCTTCTAATAGCAGTAAATTTTATCATATGTTTAACCTGGGAATAATTCCGTTTCTAATAGCAGTAAATTTTATCATATGCTGAACCTGGGATTAATACCGCTTCTAATAGCAGTAAATTTTATCATATGTTGAAGCTGGGAATAATACCATTTCTAATAGCAGTAAATTTTATCATATGTTGAACCTGGGAATAATACCGCTTCTAATAGCAGTAAATTTTATCATATGTTGAAGCTGGGAATAATACCGTTTCTAATAGCAGTAAATTTCATCATATGTTAGAGCTGGGAATAATACCGCTTCTAATAGCAGTAAATTTTATCATATGTTGAACCTGGGAATAATACCGCTTCTAATAGCAGTAAATTTTATCATATGTTGAACCTGAGAATAATACCGCTTCTAATAGCAGTAAATTTTATCATATGTTGAACCTGGGAATAATACCGCTTCTAATAGCAGTAAATTTTATCATATGTTGAACCTGGGAATAATACCGCTTCTAATAGCAGTAAATTTTATCATATGTTGAACCTGGGAATAATACCGCTTCTAATAGCAGTAAATTTTATCATATGTTGAACCTGGCAATAATACCGCTTCTAATAGCAGTAAATTTTATCATATATTGAAGCTGGGAATAATACCGCTTCTAATAGCAGTAAATTTTATCATATGTTGAAGCTGGGAATAATACAGCTTCTAATAGCAGTAAATTTTATCATATGTTGAACCTGGGAATAATACCGCTTCTAATAGCAGTAAATTTTATCATATGTTGAAGCTGGGAATAATACCGTTTCTAATAGCAGTAAATTTCATCATATTCTAAAGCTGGGAATAATACCGCTTCTAATAGCAGTAAATTTTATCATATGTTGAACCTGGGAATAATACCGCTTCTAATAGCAGTAAATTTTATCATATGTTGAACCTGGGAATAATACCACTTCTAATAGCAGTAAATTTTATCATATGTTGAAGCTGGGAATAATACCGCTTCTAATAGCAGTAAATTTTATCATATGTTGAACCTGGAAATAATACCGCTTCTAATAGCAGTAAATTTTATCATATGTTAAACCTGGGAATAATACAGCTTCTAATAGCAGTAAATTTTATCATATGTTGAACCTGGGAATAATACCGCTTCTAATAGCAGTAAATTTTATCATATGTTGAAGCTGGGAATAATACCGTTTCTAATAGCAGTAAATTTCATCATATGCTAAAGCTGGGAATAATACCGCTTCTAATAGCAGTAAATTTTATCATATGTTGAACCTGGGAATAATACCGCTTCTAATAGCAGTAAATTTTATCATATGTTGAACCTGGGAATAATACCGCTTCTAATAGCAGTAAATTTTATCATATGTTGAAGCTGGGAATAATACCGCTTCTAATAGCAGTAAATTTTATCATATGTTGAACCTGGGAATAATACCGCTTCTAATAGCAGTAAATTTACTCATATGATGAACCTGGGAATAATACCGCTTCTAATAGCAGTAAATTTTATGATATGGTGAACCGGGGAATTATACCGCTTCTAATAGCAGTAAATTTTATGATATGTTTAACCTGGCAATAATACCGCTTCTAATAGCAGTAAATTTTTTCATATGTTGAAGCTGGGAATAATACCGCTTCTAATAGCAGTAAATTCTATCATATGTTGAAGCTGGGAATAATACCGCTTCTAATAGCAGTAAATTTTATCATATGTTGAACCTGGGAATAATACCGTTTCTAATAGCAGTATATTTTATCATATGTTTAAGCTGGGAATAATACCGCTTCTAATAGCAGTAAATTTTATCATATGTTGAAGCTGGGAATAATACTGCTTCTAATAGCAGTAAATTTCATCATATGTTAAAGCTGGGAATAATACCGCTTCTAATAGCAGTAAATTTTATCATATGATGAACCTGGGAATAATACCGTTTCTAATAGCAGTAAATTTTATCATATGTTGAACCTGAGAATAATACCGCTTCTAATAGCAGTAAATTTTATCATATGTTGAACCTGGGAATAATACCGCTTCTAATAGCAGTAAATTTCATCATATTCTAAAGCTGGGAATAATACCGCTTCTAATAGCAGTAAATTTTATCATATGTTGAACCTGGGAATAATACCGCTTCTAATAGCAGTAAATTTTATCATATGTTGAACCTGGGAATAATACCACTTCTAATAGCAGTAAATTTTATCATATGTTGAAGCTGGGAATAATACCGCTTCTAATAGCAGTAAATTTTATCATATGTTGAACCTGGAAATAATACCGCTTCTAATAGCAGTAAATTTTATCATATGTTAAACCTGGGAATAATACAGCTTCTAATAGCAGTAAATTTTATCATATGTTGAACCTGGGAATAATACCGCTTCTAATAGCAGTAAATTTTATCATATGTTGAAGCTGGGAATAATACCGTTTCTAATAGCAGTAAATTTCATCATATGCTAAAGCTGGGAATAATACCGCTTCTAATAGCAGTAAATTTTATCATATGTTGAAGCTGGGAATAATACTGCTTCTAATAGCAGTAAATTTCATCATATGTTAAAGCTGGGAATAATACCGCTTCTAATAGCAGTAAATTTTATCATATGATGAACCTGGGAATAATACCGTTTCTAATAGCAGTAAATTTTATCATATGTTGAACCTGAGAATAATACCGCTTCTAATAGCAGTAAATTTTATCATATGTTGAACCTGGGAATAATACCGCTTCTAATAGCAGTAAATTTTATCATATGTTGAACCTGGGAATAATACCGCTTCTAATAGCAGTAAATTTTATCATATGTTTAACCTGGGAACATTACCGCTTCTAATAGCAGTAAATTTTATCATATGTTGAACCTGGGAATAATACCGCTTCTAATAGCAGTAAATTTTATTATATATTGAAGCTGGGAATAATACCGCTTCTAATAGCAGTAAATTTTATCATATGTTGAAGCTGGGAATAATACCGCTTCTAATAGCAGTGAATTTTATCATATGTTGAACGTGGGAATACTACTGCTTCTAATAGCAGTTAATTTTATCATATGTTGAAGCTGGGTATAATACCGCTTCATATAGCAGTAAATTTTATCATATGTTGAACCTGGGAATAATACCGTTTCTAATAGCAGTATATTTTATCATATGTTTAAGCTGGGAATAATACCGCTTCTAATAGCAGTAAATTTTATCATATGTTGAAGCTGGGAATAATACCGCTTCAAATAGCAGTACATTTTATCATATGTTGAACCTTGGAATAATACCGCTTCTAATAGCAGTAAATTTTATCATATGTTGAACCTGGGAATAATACTGCTTCTAATAGCAGTAAATTTTATCATATGTTTTACCTGGGAGTAATACCGCTTCTAATAGCAGTAAATTTTATCATATGTTGAAGCTGGGAATAATACCGCTTCTAATAGCAGTAAATTTTATCATATGTTGAACCTGGGAATAATACCGCTTCTAATAGCAGTAAATTTTTTCATATGTTGAAGCTGGGAATAATACCGCTTCTAATAGCAGTAAATTTTATCATATGTTGAACCTGGGAATAATACTGCTTCTAATAGCAGTAAATTTTATCATATGTTGAACCTGGGAATAATACCGCTTCTAATAGCAGTAAATTTTATCATATGTTGAAGCTGGGAATAATACCGCTTCTAATAGCAGTAAATTTTATCATATGTTGAACCTGGGAATAATACCGCTTCTAATAGCAGTAAATTTTATCATATGTTAAACCTGGGAATAATACCGTTTCTAATAGCAGTATATTTTATCATATGTTTAAGCTGGGAATAATACCGCTTCTAATAGCCGTACATTTTATATGTTGAACCTGGGAATAATAACGCTTCTAATAGCAGTAAATTTTATCATATGTTGAACCTGGGAATAATACTGCTTCTAATAGCAGTAAATTTTATCATATGTTTAACCTGGGAGTAATACCGCTTCTAATAGCAGTAAATTTTATCATATGTTGAACCTGGGAATAATACAGCTTCTAATAGCAGTAAAATATATCATATGTTAAACCTTGGAATAATACGGCTTCTAATAGCAGTAAATTTTATCATATGTTTAACCTGGGAATAATACCGTTTCAAATAGCAGTAAATTTTATCATATGTTGAACCTGGGATTAATACCGCTTCTAATAGCAGTAAATTTTATCATATGTTGAAGCTGGGAATAATACCGTTTCTAATAGCAGTAAATTTTATCATATGTTTAACCTGGGAATAATACCGCTTCTAATAGCAGTAAATTTTATTATATGTTGAAGCTGGGAATAATACCGTTTCTAATAGCAGTAAATTTAATCATATGTTAAAGCTGGGAATAAGCCCGCCTCTAATAGCAGTAAATTTTATCATATGTTGAACCTGGGAATAATACCGCTTCTAATAGCAGTAAATTTTATCATATGTGTAACCTGAGAATAATACCGCTTCTAATAGCAGTAAATTTTATTATATGTTGAACCTGGGAATAATACCGCTTCTAATAGCAGTAAATTTTATCATATGTTGAACCTGGGAATAATACCGCTTCTAATAGCAGTAAATTTTATCATATGTTGAACCTGGGAATAATACCGCTTCTAATAGCAGTAAATTTTATCATATGTTGAACCTGGGAATAATACCGCTTCTAATAGCAGTAAATTTTATCATATATTGAAGCTGGGAATAATACCGCTTCTAATAGCAGTAAATTTTATCATATGTTGAAGCTGGGAATAATACCGCTTCTAATAGCAGTGAATTTTATCATATGTTGAACCTGGGAATACTACCGCTTCTAATAGCAGTAAATTTTATCATATGTTGAAGCTGGGTATAATACCGCTTCATATAGCAGTAAATTTTATCATATGTTGAAGCTGGGAATAATACCGCTTCTAATAGCAGTAAATTTTATCATATGTTGAACCTGGGAATAATACTGCTTCTAATAGCAGTAAATTTTATCATATGTTGAACCTGGGAATAATACCGCTTCTAATAGCAGTAAATTTTATCATATGTTGAAGCTTGGAATAATACCGCTTCTAATAGCAGTACATTTTATCATATGTTGAACCTGGGAATAATAACGCTTCTAATAGCAGTAAATTTTATCATATGTTGAACCTGGGAATAATACTGCTTCTAACAGCAGTAAATTTTATCATATGTTTTACCTGGGAGTAATACCGCTTCTAATAGCAGTAAATTTTATCATATGTTGAACCTGGGAATAATACCGCTTCTAATAGCAGTAAATTTTATCATATGTTGAAGCTGGGAATAATACCGTTTCTAATAGCAGTAAATTTCATCATATGTTAAAGCTGGGAATAATACCGCTTCTAATAGCAGTAAATTTTATCATATGTTGAACCTGGGAATAATACCGCTTCTAATAGCAGTAAATTTTATCATATGTTGAACCTGAGAATAATACCGCTTCTAATAGCAGTAAATTTTATCATATGTTGAAGCTGGGAATAATACCGCTTCTAATAGCAGTAAATTTTATCATATGTTGAACCTGGGAATAATACCGCTTCTAATAGCAGTAAATTTTATCATATGTTGAACCTGGGAATAATACCGCTTCTAATAGCAGTAAATTTTATCATATGTTGAACCTGGGAATAATACCGCTTCTAATAGCAGTAAATTTTATCATATATTGAAGCTGGGAATAATACCGCTTCTAATAGCAGTAAATTTTATCATATGTTGAAGCTGGGAATAATACCGCTTCTAATAGCAGTGAATTTTATCATATGTTGAACCTGGGAATACTACCGCTTCTAATAGCAGTAAATTTTATCATATGTTTAAGCTGAGTATAATACCGCTTCATATAGCATTAAATTTTATCATATATTGAAGCTGGGAATAATACCGCTTCTAATAGCAGTAAATTTTATCATATATTGAAGCTGGGAATAATACCGCTTCTAATAGCAGTAAATTTTATCATATGTTGAAGCTGGGAATAATACCGCTTCTAATAGCAGTGAATTTTATCATATGTTGAACCTGGGAATACTACCGCTTCTAATAGCAGTAAATTTTATCATATGTTGAAGCTGGGTATAATACCGCTTCATATAGCATTAAATTTTATCATATATTGAAGCTGGGAATAATACCGCTTCTAATAGCAGTAAATTTTATCATATGTTGAACCTGGGAATAATACTGCTTCTAATAGCAGTAAATTTTATCATATGTTGAACCTGGGAATAATACCGCTTCTAATAGCAGTAAATTTTATCATATGTTGAAGCTGGGTATAATACCGCTTCATATAGCAGTAAATTTTATCATATGTTGAAGCTGGGAATAATACCGCTTCTAATAGCAGTAAATTTTATCATATGTTAAACCTGGGAATAATACAGCTTCTAATAGCAGTAAATTTTATCATATGTTGAACCTGGGAATAATACCGCTTCTAATAGCAGTAAATTTTATCATATGTTGAAGCTGGGAATAATACCGTTTCTAATAGCAGTAAATTTCATCATATGCTAAAGCTGGGAATAATACCGATCTAATAGCAGTAAATTTTATCATATGTTGAACCTGGGAATAATACCGCTTCTAATAGCAGTAAATTTTATCATATGTTGAACCTGGGAATAATACCGCTTCTAATAGCAGTAAATTTTATCATATGTTGAAGCTGGGAATAATACCGCTTCTAATAGCAGTAAATTTTATCATATGTTGAACCTGGGAATAATACCGCTTCTAATAGCAGTAAATTTACTCATATGATTAACCTGGGAATAATACCGCTTCTAATAGCAGTAAATTTTATGATATGTTGAACCGGGGAATAATACCGCTTCTAATAGCAGTAAATTTTATGATATGTTGAACCTGGGAATAATACCGCTTCTAATAGCAGTAAATTTTTTCATATGTTGAAGCTGGGAATAATACCGCTTCTAATAGCAGTAAATTCTATCATATGTTGAAGCTGGGAATAATACCGCTTCTAATAGCAGTAAATTTTATCATATGTTGAACCTGGGAATAATACCGTTTCTAATAGCAGTATATTTTATCATATGTTTAAGCTGGGAATAATACCGCTTCTAATAGCAGTAAATTTTATCATATGTTGAAGCTGGGAATAATACCGCTTCTAATAGCAGTACATTTTATCATATGTTGAACCTGGGAATAATACCGCTTCTAATAGCAGTAAATTTTATCATATATTGAAGCTGGGAATAATACCGCTTCTAATAGCAGTAAATTTTATCATATGTTGAAGCTGGGAATAATACCGCTTCTAATAGCAGTGAATTTTATCATATGTTGAACCTGGGAATACTACCGCTTCTAATAGCAGTAAATTTTATCATATGTTGAAGCTGGGTATAATACCGCTTCATATAGCATTAAATTTTATCATATATTGAAGCTGGGAATAATACCGCTTCTAATAGCAGTAAATTTTATCATATGTTGAACCTGGGAATAATACTGCTTCTAATAGCAGTAAATTTTATCATATGTTGAACCTGGGAATAATACCGCTTCTAATAGCAGTAAATTTTATCATATGTTGAAGCTGGGTATAATACCGCTTCATATAGCAGTAAATTTTATCATATGTTGAAGCTGGGAATAATACCGCTTCTAATAGCAGTAAATTTTATCATATGTTAAACCTGGGAATAATACAGCTTCTAATAGCAGTAAATTTTATCATATGTTGAACCTGGGAATAATACCGCTTCTAATAGCAGTAAATTTTATCATATGTTGAAGCTGGGAATAATACCGTTTCTAATAGCAGTAAATTTCATCATATGCTAAAGCTGGGAATAATACCGATCTAATAGCAGTAAATTTTATCATATGTTGAACCTGGGAATAATACCGCTTCTAATAGCAGTAAATTTTATCATATGTTGAACCTGGGAATAATACCGCTTCTAATAGCAGTAAATTTTATCATATGTTGAAGCTGGGAATAATACCGCTTCTAATAGCAGTAAATTTTATCATATGTTGAACCTGGGAATAATACCGCTTCTAATAGCAGTAAATTTACTCATATGATTAACCTGGGAATAATACCGCTTCTAATAGCAGTAAATTTTATGATATGTTGAACCGGGGAATAATACCGCTTCTAATAGCAGTAAATTTTATGATATGTTGAACCTGGGAATAATACCGCTTCTAATAGCAGTAAATTTTTTCATATGTTGAAGCTGGGAATAATACCGCTTCTAATAGCAGTAAATTCTATCATATGTTGAAGCTGGGAATAATACCGCTTCTAATAGCAGTAAATTTTATCATATGTTGAACCTGGGAATAATACCGTTTCTAATAGCAGTATATTTTATCATATGTTTAAGCTGGGAATAATACCGCTTCTAATAGCAGTAAATTTTATCATATGTTGAAGCTGGGAATAATACCGCTTCTAATAGCAGTACATTTTATCATATGTTGAACCTGGGAATAATACCGCTTCTAATAGCAGTAAATTTTATCATATGTTGAACCTGGGAATAATACTGCTTCTAATAGCAGTAAATTTTTTCATATGTTTAACCTGGGAGTAATACCGCTTCTAATAGCAGTAAATTTTATCATATGTTGAAGCTGGGAATAATACCGCTTCTAATAGCAGTAAATTTTATCATATGTTGAACCTGGAAATAATACCGCTTCTAATAGCAGTAAATTTTATCATATGTTAAACCTGGGAATAATACCGCTTCTAATAGCAGTAAATTTTATCATATGTTGAACCTGGGAATAATACCGCTTCTAATAGCAGTAAATTTCATCATATGTTGAAGCTGGGAATAATACCGTTTCTAATAGCAGTAAATTTCATCATATGCTAAAGCTGGGAATAATACCGCTTCTAATAGCAGAAAATTTTATCATATGTTGAACCTGGGAATAATAGCGCTTCTAATAGCAGTAAATTTTATCATATGTTGAACCTGGGAATAATACCGCTTCTAATAGCAGTAAATTTTATCATATGTTGAAGCTGGGAATAATACCGCTTCTAATAGCAGTAAATTTTATCATATGTTGAACCTGGGAATAATACCGCTTCTAATAGCAGTAAATTTAATGATATGTTGAACCGGGGAATAATACCGCTTCTAATAGCAGTAAATTTTATCATATGTTGAACCTGGGAATAATACCGGTTCTAATAGCACTAAATTTTTTCATATGTTGAAGCTGGGAATAATACCGCTTCTAATAGCAGTAAATTCTATCATATGTTGAAGCTGGGAATAATACCGCTTCTAATAGCAGTAAATTTTATCATATGTTGAACCTGGGAATAATACCGCTTCTAATAGCAGTAAATTTAATGATATGTTGAACCGGGGAATAATACCGCTTCTAATAGCAGTAAATTTTATCATATGTTGAACCTGGGAATAATACCGCTTCTAATAGCAGTAAATTTTTTCATATGTTGAAGCTGGGAATAATACCGCTTCTAATAGCAGTAAATTCTATCATATGTTGAAGCTGGGAATAATACCGCTTCTAATAGCAGTAAATTTTATCATATGTTGAACCTGGGAATTATACCGCTTCTAATAGCAGTAAATTTAATGATATGTTGAACCGGGGAATAATACCGCTTCTAATAGCAGTAAATTTTATCATATGTTGAACCTGGGAATAATAACGCTTCTAATAGCAGTAAATTTTATCATATGTTGAACCTGGGAATAATACTGCTTCTAACAGCAGTAAATTTTATCATATGTTTTACCTGGGAGTAATACCGCTTCTAATAGCAGTAAATTTTATCATATGTTGAACCTGGGAATAATACCGCTTCTAATAGCAGTAAATTTTATCATATGTTGAAGCTGGGAATAATACCGTTTCTAATAGCAGTAAATTTCATCATATGTTAAAGCTGGGAATAATACCGCTTCTAATAGCAGTAAATTTTATCATATGTTGAACCTGGGAATAATACCGCTTCTAATAGCAGTAAATTTTATCATATGTTGAACCTGAGAATAATACCGCTTCTAATAGCAGTAAATTTTATCATATGTTGAAGCTGGGAATAATACCGCTTCTAATAGCAGTAAATTTTATCATATGTTGAACCTGGGAATAATACCGCTTCTAATAGCAGTAAATTTTATCATATGTTGAACCTGGGAATAATACCGCTTCTAATAGCAGTAAATTTTATCATATGTTGAACCTGGGAATAATACCGCTTCTAATAGCAGTAAATTTTATCATATATTGAAGCTGGGAATAATACCGCTTCTAATAGCAGTAAATTTTATCATATGTTGAAGCTGGGAATAATACCGCTTCTAATAGCAGTGAATTTTATCATATGTTGAACCTGGGAATACTACCGCTTCTAATAGCAGTAAATTTTATCATATGTTTAAGCTGAGTATAATACCGCTTCATATAGCATTAAATTTTATCATATATTGAAGCTGGGAATAATACCGCTTCTAATAGCAGTAAATTTTATCATATATTGAAGCTGGGAATAATACCGCTTCTAATAGCAGTAAATTTTATCATATGTTGAAGCTGAGAATAATACCGCTTCTAATAGCAGTGAATTTTATCATATGTTGAACCTGGGAATACTACCGCTTCTAATAGCAGTAAATTTTATCATATGTTGAAGCTGGGTATAATACCGCTTCATATAGCATTAAATTTTATCATATATTGAAGCTGGGAATAATACCGCTTCTAATAGCAGTAAATTTTATCATATGTTGAACCTGGGAATAATACTGCTTCTAATAGCAGTAAATTTTATCATATGTTGAACCTGGGAATAATACCGCTTCTAATAGCAGTAAATTTTATCATATGTTGAAGCTGGGTATAATACCGCTTCATATAGCAGTAAATTTTATCATATGTTGAAGCTGGGAATAATACCGCTTCTAATAGCAGTAAATTTTATCATATGTTAAACCTGGGAATAATACAGCTTCTAATAGCAGTAAATTTTATCATATGTTGAACCTGGGAATAATACCGCTTCTAATAGCAGTAAATTTTATCATATGTTGAAGCTGGGAATAATACCGTTTCTAATAGCAGTAAATTTCATCATATGCTAAAGCTGGGAATAATACCGATCTAATAGCAGTAAATTTTATCATATGTTGAACCTGGGAATAATACCGCTTCTAATAGCAGTAAATTTTATCATATGTTGAACCTGGGAATAATACCGCTTCTAATAGCAGTAAATTTTATCATATGTTGAAGCTGGGAATAATACCGCTTCTAATAGCAGTAAATTTTATCATATGTTGAACCTGGGAATAATACCGCTTCTAATAGCAGTAAATTTACTCATATGATTAACCTGGGAATAATACCGCTTCTAATAGCAGTAAATTTTATGATATGTTGAACCGGGGAATAATACCGCTTCTAATAGCAGTAAATTTTATGATATGTTGAACCTGGGAATAATACCGCTTCTAATAGCAGTAAATTTTTTCATATGTTGAAGCTGGGAATAATACCGCTTCTAATAGCAGTAAATTCTATCATATGTTGAAGCTGGGAATAATACCGCTTCTAATAGCAGTAAATTTTATCATATGTTGAACCTGGGAATAATACCGTTTCTAATAGCAGTATATTTTATCATATGTTTAAGCTGGGAATAATACCGCTTCTAATAGCAGTAAATTTTATCATATGTTGAAGCTGGGAATAATACCGCTTCTAATAGCAGTACATTTTATCATATGTTGAACCTGGGAATAATACCGCTTCTAATAGCAGTAAATTTTATCATATGTTGAACCTGGGAATAATACTGCTTCTAATAGCAGTAAATTTTTTCATATGTTTAACCTGGGAGTAATACCGCTTCTAATAGCAGTAAATTTTATCATATGTTGAAGCTGGGAATAATACCGCTTCTAATAGCAGTAAATTTTATCATATGTTGAACCTGGAAATAATACCGCTTCTAATAGCAGTAAATTTTATCATATGTTAAACCTGGGAATAATACCGCTTCTAATAGCAGTAAATTTTATCATATGTTGAACCTGGGAATAATACCGCTTCTAATAGCAGTAAATTTCATCATATGTTGAAGCTGGGAATAATACCGTTTCTAATAGCAGTAAATTTCATCATATGCTAAAGCTGGGAATAATACCGCTTCTAATAGCAGAAAATTTTATCATATGTTGAACCTGGGAATAATAGCGCTTCTAATAGCAGTAAATTTTATCATATGTTGAACCTGGGAATAATACCGCTTCTAATAGCAGTAAATTTTATCATATGTTGAAGCTGGGAATAATACCGCTTCTAATAGCAGTAAATTTTATCATATGTTGAACCTGGGAATAATACCGCTTCTAATAGCAGTAAATTTAATGATATGTTGAACCGGGGAATAATACCGCTTCTAATAGCAGTAAATTTTATCATATGTTGAACCTGGGAATAATACCGGTTCTAATAGCACTAAATTTTTTCATATGTTGAAGCTGGGAATAATACCGCTTCTAATAGCAGTAAATTCTATCATATGTTGAAGCTGGGAATAATACCGCTTCTAATAGCAGTAAATTTTATCATATGTTGAACCTGGGAATAATACCGCTTCTAATAGCAGTAAATTTAATGATATGTTGAACCGGGGAATAATACCGCTTCTAATAGCAGTAAATTTTATCATATGTTGAACCTGGGAATAATACCGCTTCTAATAGCAGTAAATTTTTTCATATGTTGAAGCTGGGAATAATACCGCTTCTAATAGCAGTAAATTCTATCATATGTTGAAGCTGGGAATAATACCGCTTCTAATAGCAGTAAATTTTATCATATGTTGAACCTGGGAATTATACCGCTTCTAATAGCAGTAAATTTAATGATATGTTGAACCGGGGAATAATACCGCTTCTAATAGCAGTAAATTTTATCATATGTTGAACCTGGGAATAATACCGCTTCTAATAGCAGTAAATTTTTTCATATGTTGAAGCTGGGAATAATACCGCTTCTAATAGCAGTAAATTCTATCATATGTTGAAGCTAGGAATAATACCGCTTCTAATAGCAGTAAATTTTATCATATGTTGAACCTGGGAATAATACCGCTTCTAATAGCAGTAAATTGTATCATATGTTAAACCTGGGAATAATACCGCTTCTAATAGCAGTAAATTTTATCATATGTTTAACCTAGGAATAATACCGTTTCTAATAGCAGTAAATTTTATCATATGTTGAACCTGGGAATAATACCGCTTCTAATAGCAGTAAATTTTATCATATGTTGAAGCTGGGAATAATACCGCTTCTAATAGCAGTAAATTTTATCATATGTTGAACCTGGGAATAATACTGCTTCTAATAGCAGTAAATTTTATCATATGTTAAACCTGGGAATAATACCGCTTCTAATAGCAGTAAATTTTATCATATGTTTAACCTGGGAATAATACCGTTTCTAATAGCAGTAAATTTTATCATATGTTGAACCTGGGAATATTACGGCTTCTAATAGCAGTAAATTTTATCATATGTTGAACCTGGGAATAATACCGCTTCTAATAGCAGTAAATTTTATCATATATTGAAGCTGGGAATAATACCGCTTCTAATAGCAGTATATTTTATCATATGTTTAAGCTGGGAATAATACCGCTTCTAATAGCAGTAAATTTTATCATATGTTGAAGCTGGGAATAATACCGCTTCTAATAGCAGTACATTTTATCATATGTTGAACCTGGGAATAATACCGCTTCTAATAGCAGTAAATTTTATCATATGTTGAACCTGGGAATAATACTGCTTCTAATAGCAGTAAATTTTATCATATGTTTAACCTGGGAGTAATACCGCTTCTAATAGCAGTAAATTTTATCATATGTTGAACCTGGGAATAATACCGCTTCTAATAGCAGTAAATTTTATCATATGTTGAACCTGGGAATAATACCGCTTCTAATAGCAGTAAATTTTTTCATATGTTGAACCTGGGAATAATACCGCTTCTAATAGCAGTAAATTTTATCATATGTTGAACCTGGGAATAATACTGCTTCTAATAGCAGTAAATTTTATCATATGTTGAACCTGGGAATAATACCGCTTCTAATAGCAGTAAATTTTATCATATGTTTAACCTAGGAATAATACCGTTTCTAATAGCAGTAAATTTTATCATATGTTGAACCTGGGAATAATACCGCTTCTAATAGCAGTAAATTTTATCATATATTGAAGCTGGGAATAATACCGCTTCTAATAGCAGTATATTTTATCATATGTTTAAGCTGGGAATAATACCGCTTCTAATAGCAGTAAATTTTATCATATGTTGAAGCTGGGAATAATACCGCTTCTAATAGCAGTACATTTTATCATATGTTGAACCTGGGAATAATACCGCTTCTAATAGCAGTAAATTTTATCATATGTTGAACCTGGGAATAATACTGCTTCTAATTGCAGTAAATTTAATCATATGTTTAACCTGGGAGTAATACCGCTTCTAATAGCAGTAAATTTTATCATATGTTGAAGCTGGGAATAATACCGCTTCTAATAGCAGTAAATTTTATCATATGTTGGACCTGGGAATAATACCGCTTCTAATAGCAGTAAATTTTTTCATATGTTGAACCTGGGAATAATACCGCTTCTAATAGCAGTAAATTTTATCATATGTTGAACCTGGGAATAATACTGCTTCTAATAGCAGTAAATTTTATCATATGTTGAACCTGGGAATAATACCGCTTCTAATAGCAGTAAATTTTATCATATGTTGAAGCTGGGAATAATACCGCTTCTAATAGCAGTAAATTTCATCATATGTTGAACCTGGGAATAATACCGCTTCTAATAGCAGTAAATTTTATCATATGTTAAACCTGGGAATAATACCGCTTCTAATAGCAGTAAATTTTATCATATGTTGAACCTGGGAATAATACCGCTTCTAATAGCAGTAAATTTTATCATATGTTGAACCTGGGAATAATACCGTTTCTAATAGCAGTAAATTTCATCATATGTTAAAGCTGGGAATAATACCGCTGCTAATAGCAGTAAATTTTATCATATGTTGAACCTGGGAATAATACCGCTTCTAATAGCAGTAAATTTTATCATATGTTGAACCTGGGATTAATACCGCTTCTAATAGCAGTAAATTTTATCATATGTTGAACCTGGGAATAATACCGCTTCTAATAGTAGTAAATTTTATCATATGTTGAACCTGGGAATAATACCGCTTCTAATAGCAGTAAATTTTATCATATGTTGAACCTGGGAATAATACCGCTTCTAATAGCAGTAAATTTTATGATATGTTGACCCGGGGAATAATACCGCTTCTAATAGCAGTAAATTTTATGATATGTTGAACCTGGGAATAATACCGCTTCTAATAGCAGTAAATTTTATGATATGTTGAAGCTGGGAATAATACCGCTTCTAATAGCAGTAAATTTTATCATATGTTGAAGCTGGGAATAATACCGCTTCTAATAGCGGTAAATTTTATCATATGTTGAACCTGGGAATAATACCGCTTCATATAGCAGTAAATTTTATCATATGTTGAAGCTGGGAATAATACCGCTTCTAATAGCAGTAAATTTTATCATATGTTGAACCTTGGAACAATACTGCTTCTAATAGCAGTAAATTTTATCATATGTTGAACCTGGGAATAATACCGCTTCTAATAGCAGTAAATTTTATCATATGTTGAAGCTGGGAATAATACCGCTCCTAATAGCAGTAAATTTTATCATATGTTGAACCTGGGAATAATACCGCTTCTAATAGCAGTAAATTTGATCATATGTTAAAGCTGGGAATAATACCGCTTCTAATAGCAGTAAATTTTATCATATGTTGAACCTGGGAATAATACCGCTTCTAATAGCAGTAAATTTTATCATATGTTGAACCTGGGAATAATACCGCTTCTAATAGCAGTAAATTTTATCATATGTTGAAGCTGGGAATAATACCGCTTCTAATAGCAGTAAATTTTATCATATGTTGAACCTGGGAATAATACCGCTTCTAATAGCAGTAAATTTTATCATATGTTGAACCTGGGAATAATACCGCTTCTAATAGCAGTAAATTTTATGATATGTTGAACAGGGGAATAATACCGCTTTTAATAGCAGTAAATTTTGTGATATGTTGAACCTGGGAATAATACCGCTTCTAATAGCAGTAAATTTTTTCATATGTTGAAGCTGGGAATAATACCGCTTCTAATAGCAGTAAATTTTATCATATGTTGAAGCTGGGAATAATACCGCTTCTAATAGCAGTGAATTTTATCATATGTTGAACCTGGGAATACTACCGCTTCTAATAGCAGTAAATTTTATCATATGTTGAACCTGGGAATAATACCGCTTCTAATAGCAGTAAATTTTATCATATGTTGAACCTGGGAATAATACCGCTTCTAATAGCAGTAAATTTTATCATATGTTGAACCTGGGAATAATACCGCTTCTAATAGCAGTAAATTTACTCATATGATTAACCTGGGAATAATACCGCTTCTAATAGCAGTAAATTTTATGATATGTTGAACCGGGGAATAATACCGCTTCTAATAGCAGTAAATTTTATGATATGTTGAACCTGGGAATAATACCGCTTCTAATAGCAGTAAATTTTTTCATATGTTGAAGCTGGGAATAATACCGCTTCTAATAGCAGTAAATTCTATCATATGTTGAAGCTGGGAATAATACCGCTTCTAATAGCAGTAAATTTTATCATATGTTGAACCTGGGAATAATACCGTTTCTAATAGCAGTATATTTTATCATATGTTTAAGCTGGGAATAATACCGCTTCTAATAGCAGTAAATTTTATCATATGTTGAAGCTGGGAATAATACCGCTTCTAATAGCAGTACATTTTATCATATGTTGAACCTGGGAATAATACCGCTTCTAATAGCAGTAAATTTTATCATATGTTGAACCTGGGAATAATACTGCTTCTAATAGCAGTAAATTTTTTCATATGTTTAACCTGGGAGTAATACCGCTTCTAATAGCAGTAAATTTTATCATATGTTGAAGTTGGGAATAATACTGCTTCTAATAGCAGTAAATTTTATCATATGTTGAACCTGGAAATAATACCGCTTCTAATAGCAGTAAATTTTATCATATGTTAAACCTGGGAATAATACCGCTTCTAATAGCAGTAAATTTTATCATATGTTGAACCTGGGAATAATACCGCTTCTAATAGCAGTAAATTTCATCATATGTTGAAGCTGGGAATAATACCGTTTCTAATAGCAGTAAATTTCATCATATGCTAAAGCTGGGAATAATACCGCTTCTAATAGCAGAAAATTTTATCATATGTTGAACCTGGGAATAATAGCGCTTCTAATAGCAGTAAATTTTATCATATGTTGAACCTGGGAATAATACCGCTTCTAATAGTAGTAAATTTTATCATATGTTGAAGCTGGGAATAATACCGCTTCTAATAGCAGTAAATTTTATCATATGTTGAACCTGGGAATAATACCGCTTCTAATAGAAGTAAATTTACTCATATGATGAACCTGGGAATAATACCGCTTCTAATAGCAGTAAATTTAATGATATGTTGAACCGGGGAATAATACCGCTTCTAATAGCAGTAAATTTTATCATATGTTGAAGCTGGGAATAATACCGCTTCTAATAGCAGTAAATTTTATCATATGTTGAACCTGGGAATAATACCGCTTCTAATAGCAGTAAATTTACTCATATGATTAACCTGGGAATAATACCGCTTCTAATAGCAGTAAATTTTATGATATGTTGAACCGGGGAATAATACCGCTTCTAATAGCAGTAAATTTTATGATATGTTGAACCTGGGAATAATACCGCTTCTAATAGCAGTAAATTTTTTCATATGTTGAAGCTGGGAATAATACCGCTCCTAATAGCAGTAAATTCTATCATATGTTGAAGCTGGGAATAATACCGCTTCTAATAGCAGTAAATTTTATCATATGTTGAACCTGGGAATAATACCGTTTCTAATAGCAGTATATTTTATCATATGTTTAAGCTGGGAATAATACCGCTTCTAATAGCAGTAAATTTTATCATATGTTGAAGCTGGGAATAATACTGCTTCTAATAGCAGTACATTTTATCATATGTTGAACCTGGGAATAATACCGCTTCTAATAGCAGTAAATTTTATCATATGTTGAACCTGGGAATAATACTGCTTCTAATAGCAGTAAATTTTATCATATGTTTAACCTGGGAGTAATACCGCTTCTAATAGCAGTAAATTTTATCATATGTTGAAGCTGGGAATAATACTGCTTCTAATAGCAGTAAATTTTATCATATGTTGAACCTGGAAATAATACCGCTTCTAATAGCAGTAAATTTTATCATATGTTAAACCTGGGAATAATACCGCTTCTAATAGCAGTAAATTTTATCATATGTTGAACCTGGGAATAATACCGCTTCTAATAGCAGTAAATTTTATCATATGTTGAAGCTGGGAATAATACCGTTTCTAATAGCAGTAAATTTCATCATATGCTTAAGCTGGGAATAATACCGCTTCTAATAGCAGTAAATTTTATCATATGTTTAACCTGGGAATAATACTGCTTCTAATAGCAGTAAATTTTATCATATGTTGAACCTGGGAATAATACCGCTTCTAATAGCAGTAAATTTTATCATATGTTAAACCTGGGAATAATACCGTTTCTAATAGCAGTATTTTTTATCATATGTTTAAGCTGGGAATAATACCGCTTCTAATAGCAGTAAATTTTATCATATGTTGAAGCTTGGAATAATACCGCTTCTAATAGCAGTACATTTTATCATATGTTGAACCTGGGAATAATAACGCTTCTAATAGCAGTAAATTTTATCATATGTTGAACCTGGGAATAATACTGCTTCTAACAGCAGTAAATTTTATCATATGTTTAACCTGGGAGTAATACCGCTTCTAATAGCAGTAAATTTTATCATATGTTGAACCTGGGAATAATACCGCTTCTAATAGCAGTAAATTTTATCATATGTTGAAGCTGGGAATAATACCGTTTCTAATAGCAGTAAATTTCATCATATGTTAAAGCTGGGAATAATACCGCTTCTAATAGCAGTAAATTTTATCATATGTTGAACCTGGGAATAATACCGCTTCTAATAGCAGTAAATTTTATCATATGTTGAACCTGAGAATAATACCGCTTCTAATAGCAGTAAATTTTATCATATGTTGAAGCTGGGAATAATACCGCTTCTAATAGCAGTAAATTTTATCATATGTTGAAGCTGGGAATAATACCGCTTCTAATAGCAGTAAATTTCATCATATGTTGAACCTGGGAATAATACCGCTTCTAATAGCAGTAAATTTTATCATATGTTGAACCTGGGAATAATACCGCTTCTAATAGCAGTAAATTTTATCATATATTGAAGCTGGGAATAATACCGCTTCTAATAGCAGTAAATTTTATCATATGTTGAAGCTGGGAATAATACCGCTTCTAATAGCAGTGAATTTTATCATATGTTGAACCTCGGAATACTACCGCTTCTAATAGCAGTAAATTTTATCATATGTTGAAGCTGGGTATAATACCACTTCATATAGCATTAAATTTTATCATATATTGAAGCTGGGAATAATACCGCTTCTAATAGCAGTAAATTTTATCATATGTTGAACCTGGGAATAATACTGCTTCTAATAGCAGTAAATTTTATCATATGTTGAACCTGGGAATAATACCGCTTCTAATAGCAGTAAATTTTATCATATGTTGAAGCTGGGTATAATACCGCTTCATATAGCAGTAAATTTTATCATATATTGAAGCTGGGAATAATACCGCTTCTAATAGCAGTAAATTTTATCATATATTGAAGCTGGGAATAATACCGCTTCTAATAGCAGTAAATTTTATCATATGTTGAAGCTGGGTATAATACCGCTTCATATAGCATTAAATTTTATCATATATTGAAGCTGGGAATAATACCGCTTCCAATAGCAGTAAATTTTATCATATATTGAAGCTGGGAATAATACCGCTTCTAATAGCAGTAAATTTTATCATATGTTGAACCTGGGAATAATACTGCTTCTAATAGCAGTAAATTTTATCATATGTTGAACCTGGGAATAATACCGCTTCTAATAGCAGTAAATTTTATCATATGTTGAAGCTGGGTATTATACCGCTTCATATAGCAGTAAATTTTATCATATGTTGAAGCTGGGAATAATACCGCTTCTAATAGCAGTAAATTTTATCATATGTTAAACCTGGGAATAATACAGCTTCTAATAGCAGTAAATTTTATCATATGTTGAACCTGGGAATAATACCGCTTCTAATAGCAGTAAATTTTATCATATGTTGAAGCTGGGAATAATACCGTTTCTAATAGCAGTAAATTTCATCATATGCTAAAGCTGGGAATAATACCGATCTAATAGCAGTAAATTTTATCATATGTTGAACCTGGGAATAATACCGCTTCTAATAGCAGTAAATTTTATCATATGTTGAACCTGGGAATAATACCGCTTCTAATAGCAGTAAATTTTATCATATGTTGAAGCTGGGAATAATACCGCTTCTAATAGCAGTAAATTTTATCATATGTTGAACCTGGGAATAATACCGCTTCTAATAGCAGTAAATTTACTCATATGATTAACCTGGGAATAATACCGCTTCTAATAGCAGTAAATTTTATGATATGTTGAACCGGGGAATAATACCGCTTCTAATAGCAGTAAATTGTATGATATGTTGAACCTGGGAATAATACCGCTTCTAATAGCAGTAAATTTTTTCATATGTTTAAGCTGGGAATAATACCGCTTCTAATAGCAGTAAATTCTATCATATGTTGAAGCTGGGAATAATACCGCTTCTAATAGCAGTAAATTTTATCATATGTTGAACCTGGGAATAATACCGTTTCTAATAGCAGTATATTTTATCATATGTTTAAGCTGGGAATAATACCGCTTCGTATAGCAGTAAATTTTATCATATGTTGAAGCTGGGAATAATACAGCTTCTAATAGCAGTACATTTTATCATATGTTGAACCTGGGAATAATACCGCTTCTAATAGCAGTAAATTTTATCATATGTTGAACCTGGGAATAATACTGCTTCTAATAGCAGTAAATTTTTTCATATGTTTAACCTGGGAGTAATACCGCTTCTAATAGCAGTAAATTTTATCATATGTTGAAGCTGGGAATAATACTGCTTCTAATAGCAGTAAATTTTATCATATGTTGAACCTGGAAATAATACCGCTTCTAATAGCAGTAAATTTTATCATATGTTAAACCTGGGAATAATACCGCTTCTAATAGCAGTAAATTTTATCATATGTTGAACCTGGGAATAATACCGCTTCTAATAGCAGTAAATTTTATCATATGTTGAACCTGGAAATAATACCGCTTCTAATAGCAGTAAATTTTATCATATGTAAAACCTGGGAATAATACCGCTTCTAATAGCAGTAAATTTTATCATATGTTGAACCTGGGAATAATACCGCTTCTAATAGCAGTAAATTTCATCATATGTTGAAGCTGGGAATAATACCGTTTCTAATAGCAGTTAATTTCATCATATGCTAAAGCTGGGAATAATACCGCTTCTAATAGCAGAAAATTTTATCATATGTTGAACCTGGGAATAATAGCGCTTCTAATAGCAGTAAATTTGATCATATGTTGAACCTGGGAATAATACCGCTTCTAATAGCAGTAAATTTTATCATATGTTGAACCTGGGAATAATACCGCTTCTAATAGCAGTAAATTTACTCATATGATTAACCTGGGAATAATACCGCTTCTAATAGCAGTAAATTTTACGATATGTTGAACCGGGGAATAATACCGCTTCTAATAGCAGTAAATTTTATGATATGTTGAACCTGGGAATAATACCGCTTCTAATAGCAGTAAATTTTTTCATATGTTGAAGCTGGGAATAATACCGCTTCTAATAGCAGTAAATTCTATCATATGTTGAAGCTGGGAATAATACCGCTTCTAATAGCAGTAAATTTTATCATATGTTGAACCTGGGAACATTACCGTTTCTAATAGCAGTATATTTTATCATATGTTTAAGCTGGGAATAATACCGCTTCGTATAGCAGTAAATTTTATCATATGTTGAAGCTGGGAATAATACCGCTTCTAATAGCAGTACATTTTATCATATGTTGAACCTGGGAATAATACCGCTTCTAATAGCAGTAAATTTTATCATATGTTGAACCTGGGAATAATACTGCTTCTAATAGCAGTAAATTTTTTCATATGTTTAACCTGGGAGTAATACCGCTTCTAATAGCAGTAAATTTTATCATATGTTGAAGCTGGGAATAATACTGCTTCTAATAGCAGTAAATTTTATCATATGTTGAACCTGGAAATAATACCGCTTCTAATAGCAGTAAATTTTATCATATGTTAAACCTGGGAATAATACCGCTTCTAATAGCAGTAAATTTTATCATATGTTGAACCTGGGAATAATACCGCTTCTAATAGCAGTAAATTTTATCATATGTTGAACCTGGAAATAATACCGCTTCTAATAGCAGTAAATTTTATCATATGTTAAACCTGGGAATAATACCGCTTCTAATAGCAGTAAATTTTATCATATGTTGAACCTGGGAATAATACCGCTTCTAATAGCAGTAAATTTCATCATATGTTGAAGCTGGGAATAATACCGTTTCTAATAGCAGTAAATTTCATGATATGCTAAAGCTAGGAATAATACCGCTTCTAATAGCAGAAAATTTTATCATATGTTGAACCTGGGAATAATACCGCTTCTAATAGCAGTAAATTTTATCATATGTTGAACCTGGGAATAATACCGCTTCTAATAGCAGTAAATTTTATCATATGTTGAAGCTGGGAATAATACCGCTTCTAATAGCAGTAAATTTTATCATATGTTGAACCTGGGAATAATACCGCTTCTAATAGAAGTAAATTTACTCATATGATGAACCTGGGAATAATACCGCTTCTAATAGCAGTAAATTTAATGATATGTTGAACCGGGGAATAATACCGCTTCTAATAGCAGTAAATTTTATCATATGTTGAACCTGGGAATAATACCGCTTCTAATAGCAGTAAATTTTTTCATATGTTGAAGCTGGGAATAATACCGCTTCTAATAGCAGTAAATTCTATCATATGTTGAAGCTGGGAATAATACCGCTTCTAATAGCAGTAAATTGTATCATATGTTGAACCTGGGAATAATACCGCTTCTAATAGCAGTAAATTGTATCATATGTTAAACCTGGGAATAATACCGCTTCTAATAGCAGTAAATTTTATCATATGTTTAACCTAGGAATAATACCGTTTCTAATAGCAGTAAATTTTATCATATGTTGAACCTGGGAATAATACCGCTTCTAATAGCAGTAAATTTTATCATATGTTGAACCTGGGAATAATACTGCTTCTAATAGCAGTAAATTTTATCATATGTTGAACCTGGGAATAATACCGCTTCTAATAGCAGTAAATTTTTTCATATGTTTAACCTGGGAGTAATACCGCTTCTAATAGCAGTAAATTTTATCATATGTTGAAGCTGGGAATAATACTGCTTCTAATAGCAGTAAATTTTATCATATGTTGAACCTGGAAATAATACCGCTTCTAATAGCAGTAAATTTTATCATATGTTAAACCTGGGAATAATACCGCTTCTAATAGCAGTAAATTTTATCATATGTTGAACCTGGGAATAATACCGCTTCTAATAGCAGTAAATTTTATCATATGTTGAACCTGGAAATAATACCGCTTCTAATAGCAGTAAATTTTATCATATGTTAAACCTGGGAATAATACCGCTTCTAATAGCAGTAAATTTTATCATATGTTGAACCTGGGAATAATACCGCTTCTAATAGCAGTAAATTTCATCATATGTTGAAGCTGGGAATAATACCGTTTCTAATAGCAGTAAATTTCATCATATGCTAAAGCTGGGAATAATACCGCTTCTAATAGCAGAAAATTTTATCATATGTTGAAGCTGGGAATAATAGCGCTTCTAATAGCAGTAAATTTTATCATATGTTGAACCTGGGAATAATACCGCTTCTAATAGCAGTAAATTTTATCATATGTTGAAGCTGGGAATAATACCGCTTCTAATAGCAGTAAATTTTATCATATGTTGAACCTGGGAATAATACCGCTTCTAATAGAAGTAAATTTACTCATATGATGAACCTGGGAATAATACCGCTTCCAATAGCAGTAAATTTAATGATATGTTGAACCGGGGAATAATACCGCTTCTAATAGCAGTAAATTTTATCATATGTTGAACCTGGGAATAATACCGCTTCTAATAGCAGTAAATTTTTTCATATGTTGAAGCTGGGAATAATACCGCTTCTAATAGCAGTAAATTCTATCATATGTTGAAGCTGGGAATAATACCGCTTCTAATAGCAGTAAATTTTATCATATGTTGAACCTGGGAATAATACCGCTTCTAATAGCAGTAAATTGTATCATATGTTAAACCTGGGAATAATACCGCTTCTAATAGCAGTAAATTTTATCATATGTTTAACCTAGGAATAATACCGTTTCTAATAGCAGTAAATTTTATCATATGTTGAACCTGGGAATAATACCGCTTCTAATAGCAGTAAATTTTATCATATGTTGAACCTGGGAATAATACTGCTTCTAATAGCAGTAAATTTTATCATATGTTGAACCTGGGAATAATACCGCTTCTAATAGCAGTAAATTTTATCATATGTTGAAGCTGGGAATAATACCGCTTCTAATAGCAGTAAATTTTATCATATGTTGAACCTGGGAATAATACCGCTTCTAATAGCAGTAAATTGTATCATATGTTAAACCTGGGAATAATACCGCTTCTAATAGCAGTAAATTTTATCATATGTTTAACCTAGGAATAATACCGTTTCTAATAGCAGTAAATTTTATCATATGTTGAACCTGGGAATAATACCGCTTCTAATAGCAGTAAATTTTATCATATGTTGAAGCTGGGAATAATACCGCTTCTAATAGCAGTAAATTTTATCATATGTTGAACCTGGGAATAATACTGCTTCTAATAGCAGTAAATTTTATCATATGTTAAACCTGGGAATAATACCGCTTCTAATAGCAGTAAATTTTATCATATGTTTAACCTGGGAATAATACCGTTTCTAATAGCAGTAAATTTTATCATATGTTGAACCTGGGAATATTACGGCTTCTAATAGCAGTAAATTTTATCATATGTTGAACCTGGGAATAATACCGCTTCTAATAGCAGTAAATTTTATCATATGTTAAACCTGGGAATAATACCGCTTCTAATAGCAGTAAATTTTATCATATGTTGAACCTGGGAATAATACCGCTTCTAATAGCAGTAAATTTCATAATATGTTGAAGCTGGGAATAATACCGTTTCTAATAGCAGTAAATTTCATCATATGCTAAAGCTAGGAATAATACCGCTTCTAATAGCAGTAAATTTTATCATATGTTGAACCTGGGAATAATAGCGCTTCTAATAGCAGTAAATTTTATCATATGTTGAACCTGGGAATAATACCGCTTCTAATAGCAGTAAATTTTATCATATGTTGAAGCTGGGAATAATACCGCTTCTAATAGCAGTAAATTTTATCATATGTTGAACCTGGGAATAATACCGCTTCTAATAGAAGTAAATTTACTCATATGATGAACCTGGGAATAATACCGCTTCTAATAGCAGTAAATTTAATGATATGTTGAACCGGGGAATAATACCGCTTCTAATAGCAGTAAATTTTATCATATGTTGAACCTGGGAATAATACCGCTTCTAATAGCAGTAAATTTTTTCATATGTTGAAGCTGGGAATAATACCGCTTCTAATAGCAGTAAATTCACTCATATGTTGAAGCTGGGAATAATACCGCTTCTAATAGCAGTAAATTTTATCATATGTTGAACCTGGGAATAATACCGCTTCTAATAGCAGTAAATTGTATCATATGTTAAACCTGGGAATAATACCGCTTCTAATAGCAGTAAATTTTATCATATGTTTAACCTAGGAATAATACCGTTTCTAATAGCAGTAAATTTTATCATATGTTGAACCTGGGAATAATACCGCTTCTAATAGCAGTAAATTTTATCATATGTTGAACCTGGGAATAATACTGCTTCTAATAGCAGTAAATTTTATCATATGTTGAACCTGGGAATAATACCGCTTCTAATAGCAGTAAATTTTTTCATATGTTTAACCTGGGAGTAATACCGCTTCTAATAGCAGTAAATTTTATCATATGTTGAAGCTGGGAATGATACTGCTTCTAATAGCAGTAAATTTTATCATATGTTGAACCTGGAAATAATACCGCTTCTAATAGCAGTAAATTTTATCATATGTTAAACCTGGGAATAATACCGCTTATAATAGCAGTAAATTTTATCATATGTTGAAGCTGGGAATAATACCGCTTCTAATATCAGTAAATTGTATCATATGTTGAACCTGGAAATAATACCGCTTCTAATAGCAGTAAATTTTATCATATGTTAAACCTGGGAATAATACCGCTTCTAATAGCAGTAAATTTTATCATATGTTGAACCTGGGAATAATACCGCTTCTAATAGCAGTAAATTTCATCATATGTTGAAGCTGGGAATAATACCGTTTCTAATAGCAGTAAATTTCATCATATGCTAAAGCTGGGAATAATACCGCTTCTAATAGCAGAAAATTTTATCATATGTTGAACCTGGGAATAATAGCGCTTCTAATAGCAGTAAATTTTATCATATGTTGAACCTGGGAATAATACCGCTTCTAATAGCAGTAAATTTTATCATATGTTGAAGCTGGGAATAATACCGCTTCTAATAGCAGTAAATTTTATCATATGTTGAACCTGGGAATAATACCGCTTCTAATAGAAGTAAATTTACTCATATGATGAACCTGGGAATAATACCGCTTCTAATAGCAGTAAATTTAATGATATGTTGAACCGGGGAATAATACCGCTTCTAATAGCAGTAAATTTTATCATATGTTGAACCTGGGAATAATACCGCTTCTAATAGCAGTAAATTTTTTCATATGTTGAAGCTGGGAATAATACCGCTTCTAATAGCAGTAAATTCTATCATATGTTGAAGCTGGGAATAATACCGCTTCTAATAGCAGTAAATTTTATCATATGTTGAACCTGGGAATAATACCGCTTCTAATAGCAGTAAATTGTATCATATGTTAAACCTGGGAATAATACCGCTTCTAATAGCAGTAAATTTTATCATATGTTTAACCTAGGAATAATACCGTTTCTAATAGCAGTAAATTTTATCATATGTTGAACCTGGGAATAATACCGCTTCTAATAGCAGTAAATTTTATCATATGTTGAAGCTGGGAATAATACCGCTTCTAATAGCAGTAAATTCTATCATATGTTGAAGCTGGGAATAATACCGCTTCTAATAGCAGTAAATTTTATCATATGTTGAACCTGGGAATAATACCGCTTCTAATAGCAGTAAATTGTATCATATGTTAAACCTGGGAATAATACCGCTTCTAATAGCAGTAAATTTTATCATATGTTTAACCTAGGAATAATACCGTTTCTAATAGCAGTAAATTTTATCATATGTTGAACCTGGGAATAATACCGCTTCTAATAGCAGTAAATTTTATCATATGTTGAAGCTGGGAATAATACCGCTTCTAATAGCAGTAAATTTTATCATATGTTGAACCTGGGAATAATACTGCTTCTAATAGCAGTAAATTTTATCATATGTTAAACCTGGGAATAATACCGCTTCTAATAGCAGTAAATTTTATCATATGTTTAACCTGGGAATAATACCGTTTCTAATAGCAGTAAATTTTATCATATGTTGAACCTGGGAATATTACGGCTTCTAATAGCAGTAAATTTTATCATATGTTGAACCTGGGAATAATACCGCTTCTAATAGCAGTAAATTTTATCATATATTTAAGCTGGGAATAATACCGCTTCTAATAGCAGTATATTTTATCATATGTTTAAGCTGGGAATAATACCGCTTCTAATAGCAGTAAATTTTATCATATGTTGAAGCTGGGAATAATACCGCTTCTAATAGCAGTAAATTTTATCATATGTTGAACCTGGGAATAATACCGCTTCTAATAGCAGTAAATTTTATCATATGTTGAACCTGGGAATAATACTGCTTCTAATAGCAGTAAATTTTATCATATGTTTAACCTGGGAGTAATACCGCTTCTAATAGCAGTAAATTTTATCATATGTTGAAGCTGGGAATAATACCGCTTCTAATAGCAGTAAATTTTATCATATGTTGAACCTGGGAATAATACCGCTTCTAATAGCAGTAAATTTTTTCATATGTTGAACCTGGGAATAATACCGCTTCTAATAGCAGTAAATTTTATCATATGTTGAACCTGGGAATAATACTGCTTCTAATAGCAGTAAATTTTATCATATGTTGAACCTGGGAATAATACCGCTTCTAATAGCAGTAAATTTTATCATATGTTTAACCTAGGAATAATACCGTTTCTAATAGCAGTAAATTTTATCATATGTTGAACCTGGGAATAATACCGCTTCTAATAGCAGTAAATTTTATCATATATTGAAGCTGGGAATAATACCGCTTCTAATAGCAGTATATTTTATCATATGTTTAAGCTGGGAATAATACCGCTTCTAATAGCATTAAATTTTATCATATGTTGAAGCTGGGAATAATACCGCTTCTAATAGCAGTACATTTTATCATATGTTGAACCTGGGAATAATACCGCTTCTAATAGCAGTAAATTTTATCATATGTTGAACCTTGGAATAATACTGCTTCTAATTGCAGTAAATTTTATCATATGTTTAACCTGGGAGTAATACCGCTTCTAATAGCAGTAAATTTTATCATATGTTGAAGCTGGGAATAATACCGCTTCTAATAGCAGTAAATTTTATCATATGTTGAACCTGGGAATAATACCGCTTCTAATAGCAGTAAATTTTTTCATATGTTGAACCTGGGAATAATACCGCTTCTAATAGCAGTAAATTTTATCATATGTTGAAGCTGGGAATAATACTGCTTCTAATAGCAGTAAATTTTATCATATGTTGAACCTGGGAATAATACCGCTTCTAATAGCAGTAAATTTTATCATATGTTAAACCTGGGAATAATACCGCTTCTAATAGCAGTAAATTTTATCATATGTTGAACCTGGGAATAATACCGCTTCTAATAGCAGTAAATTTTATCATATGTTGAACCTGGGAATAATACTGCTTCTAATTGCAGTAAATTTTATCATATGTTTAACCTGGGAGTAATACCGCTTCTAATAGCAGTAACTTTTATCATATGTTGAAGCTGGGAATAATACCGCTTCTAATAGCAGTAAATTTTATCATATGTTGAACCTGGGAATAATACCGCTTCTAATAGCAGTAAATTTTTTCATATGTTGAACCTGGGAATAATACCGCTTCTAATAGCAGTAAATTTTATCATATGTTGAAGCTGGGAATAATACCGCTTCTAATAGCAGTAAATTTCATCATATGTTGAACCTGGGAATAATACCGCTTCTAATAGCAGTAAATTTTATCATATGTTAAACCTGGGAATAATACCGCTTCTAATAGCAGTAAATTTTATCATATGTTGAACCTGGGAATAATACCGCTTCTAATAGCAGTAAATTTTATCATATGTTGAACCTGGGAATAATACCGTTTCTAATAGCAGTAAATTTCATCATATGTTAAAGCTGGGAATAATACCGCTGCTAATAGCAGTAAATTTTATCATATGTTGAACCTGGGAATAATACCGCTTCTAATAGCAGTAAATTTTATCATATGTTGAACCTGGGATTAATACCGCTTCTAATAGCAGTAAATTTTATCATATGTTGAACCTGGGAATAATACCGCTTCTAATAGTAGTAAATTTTATCATATGTTGAACCTGGGAATAATACCGCTTCTAATAGCAGTAAATTTTATCATATGTTGAACCTGGGAATAATACCGCTTCTAATAGCAGTAAATTTTATGATATGTTGACCCGGGGAATAATACCGCTTCTAATAGCAGTAAATTTTATGATATGTTGAACCTGGGAATAATACCGCTTCTAATAGCAGTAAATTTTATCATATGTTGAAGCTGGGAATAATACCGCTTCTAATAGCAGTAAATTTTATCATATGTTGAAGCTGGGAATAATACCGCTTCTAATAGCAGTAAATTTTATCATATGTTGAACCTGGGAATAATACCGCTTCATATAGCAGTAAATTTTATCATATGTTGAAGCTGGGAATAATACCGCTTCTAATAGCAGTAAATTTTATCATATGTTGAACCTTGGAACAATACTGCTTCTAATAGCAGTAAATTTTATCATATGTTGAACCTGGGAATAATACCGCTTCTAATAGCAGTAAATTTTATCATATGTTTAAGCTGGGAATAATACCGCTCCTAATAGCAGTAAATTTTATCATATGTTGAACCTGGCAATAATACCGCTTCTAATAGCAGTAAATTTGATCATATGTTAAAGCTGGGAATAATACCGCTTCTAATAGCAGTAAATTTTATCATATGTTGAACCTGGGAATAATAGCGCTTCTAATAGCAGTAAATTTTATCATATGTTGAACCTGGGAATAATACCGCTTCTAATAGCAGTAAATTTTATCATATGTTGAAGCTGGGAATAATACCGCTTCTAATAGCAGTAAATTTTATCATATGTTGAACCTGGGAATAATACCGCTTCTAATAGCAGTAAATTTTATCATATGTTGAACCTGGGAATAATACCGCTTCTAATAGCAGTAAATTTTATGATATGTTGAACAGGGGAATAATACCGCTTTTAATAGCAGTAAATTTTGTGATATGTTGAACCTGGGAATAATACCGCTTCTAATAGCAGTAAATTTTTTCATATGTTGAAGCTGGGAATAATACCGCTTCTAATAGCAGTAAATTCTATCATATGTTGAACCTGGGAATAATACCGCTTCTAAAAGCAGTAAATTTTATCATATATTGCAGCTGGGAATAATACCGCTTCTAATAGCAGTAAATTTTATCATATGTTGAAGCTGGGAATAATACCGCTTCTAATAGCAGTGAATTTTATCATATGTTGAACCTGGGAATACTACCGCTTCTAATAGCAGTAGATTTTATCATATGTTGAAGCTGGGTATAATACCGCTTCATATAGCATTAAATTTTATCATATATTGAAGCTGGGAATAATACCGCTTCTAATAGCAGTAAATTTTATCATATGTTGAACCTGGGAATAATACTGCTTCTAATAGCAGTAAATTTTATCATATGTTGAACCTGGGAATAATACCGCTTCTAATAGCAGTAAATTTTATCATATGTTGAAGCTGGGTATAATACCGCTTCATATAGCAGTAAATTTTATCATATGTTGAAGCTGGGAATAATACCGCTTCTAATAGCAGTAAATTTTATCATATGTTAAACCTGGGAATAATACAGCTTCTAATAGCAGTAAATTTTATCATATGTTGAAGCTGGGAATAATACCGCTTCTAATAGCAGTAAATTTCATCATATGTTGAACCTGGGAATAATACCGCTTCTAATAGCAGTAAATTTTATCATATGTTAAACCTGGGAATAATACCGCTTCTAATAGCAGTAAATTTTATCATATGTTGAACCTGGGAATAATACCGCTTCTAATAGCAGTAAATTTTATCATATGTTGAACCTGGGAATAATACCGTTTCTAATAGCAGTAAATTTCATCATATGTTAAAGCTGGGAATAATACCGCTGCTAATAGCAGTAAATTTTATCATATGTTGAACCTGGGAATAATACCGCTTCTAATAGCAGTAAATTTTATCATATGTTGAACCTGGTATTAATACCGCTTCTAATAGCAGTAAATTTTATCATATGTTGAACCTGGGAATAATACCGCTTCTAATAGTAGTAAATTTTATCATATGTTGAACCTGGGAATAATACCGCTTCTAATAGCAGTAAATTTTATCATATGTTGAACCTGGGAATAATACCGCTTCTAATAGCAGTAAATTTTATGATATGTTGACCCGGGGAATAATACCGCTTCTAATTGCAGTAAATTTCATGATATGTTGTACCTGGGAATAATACCGCTTCTAATAGCAGTAAATTTTATCATATGTTGAAGCTGGGAATAATACCGCTTCTAATAGCAGTAAATTTTATCATATGTTGAAGCTGGGAATAATACCGCTTCTAATAGCAGTAAATTTTATCATATGTTGAACCTGGGAATAATACCGCTTCATATAGCAGTAAATTTTATCATATGTTGAAGCTGGGAATAATACCGCTTCTAATAGCAGTAAATTTTATCATATGTTGAACCTTGGAACAATACTGCTTCTAATAGCAGTAAATTTTATCATATGTTGAACCTGGGAATAATACCGCTTCTAATAGCAGTAAATTTTATCATATGTTGAAGCTGGGAATAATACCGCTCCTAATAGCAGTAAATTTTATCATATGTTGAACCTGGGAATAATACCGCTCCTAATAGCAGTAAATTTGATCATATGTTAAAGCTGGGAATAATACCGCTTCTAATAGCAGTAAATTTTTCTCATATGTTGAACCTGGGAATAATAGCGCTTCTAATAGCAGTAAATTTTATCATATGTTGAACCTGGGAATAATACCGCTTCTAATAGCAGTAAATTTTATCATATGTTGAACCTGGGAATAATACCGCTTCGAATAGCAGTAAATTTTATGATATGTTGAACAGGGGAATAATACCGCTTTTAATAGCAGTAAATTTTGTGATATGTTGAACCTGGGAATAATACCGCTTCTAATAGCAGTAAATTTTTTCATATGTTGAAGCTCGGAATAATACCGCTTCTAATAGCAGTAAATTCTATCATATGTTGAACCTGGGAATAATACCGCTTCTAATAGCAGTAAATTTTATCATATATTGAAGCTGGGAATAATACCGCTTCTAATAGCAGTAAATTTTATCATATGTTGAAGCTGGGAATAATACCGCTTCTAATAGCAGTGAATTTTATCATATGTTGAACCTGGGAATACTACCGCTTCTAATAGCAGTAAATTTTATCATATGTTGAAGCTGGGTATAATACCGCTTCATATAGCATTAAATTTTATCATATATTGAAGCTGGGAATAATACCGCTTCTAATAGCAGTAAATTTTATCATATGTTGAACCTGGGAATAATACTGCTTCTAATAGCAGTAAATTTTATCATATGTTGAACCTGGGAATAATACCGCTTCTAATAGCAGTAAATTTTATCATATGTTGAAGCTGGGTATAATACCGCTTCATATAGCAGTAAATTTTATCATATGTTGAAGCTGGGAATAATACCGCTTCTAATAGCAGTAAATTTTATCATATGTTAAACCTGGGAATAATACAGCTTCTAATAGCAGTAAATTTTATCATATGTTGAACCTGGGAATAATACCGCTTCTAATAGCAGTAAATTTTATCATATGTTGAAGCTGGGAATAATACCGTTTCTAATAGCAGTAAATTTCATCATATGCTAAAGCTGGGAATAATACCGATCTAATAGCAGTAAATTTTATCATATGTTGAACCTGGGAATAATACCGCTTCTAATAGCAGTAAATTTTATCATATGTTGAACCTGGGAATAATACCGCTTCTAATAGCAGTAAATTTTATCATATGTTTAAGCTGGGAATAATACCGCTTCTAATAGCAGTAAATTTTATCATATGTTGAACCTGGGAATAATACCGCTTCTAATAGCAGTAAATTTACTCATATGATTAACCTGGGAATAATACCGCTTCTAATAGCAGTAAATTTTATGATATGTTGAACCGGGGAATAATACCGCTTCTAATAGCAGTAAATTTTATGATATGTTGAACCTGGGAATAATACCGCTTCTAATAGCAGTAAATTTTTTCATATGTTGAAGCTGGGAATAATACCGCTTCTAATAGCAGTAAATTCTATCATATGTTGAAGCTGGGAATAATACCGCTTCTAATAGCAGTAAATTTTATCATATGTTGAACCTGGGAATAATACCGTTTCTAATAGCAGTATATTTTATCATATGTTTAAGCTGGGAATAATACCGCTTCTAATAGCAGTAAATTTTATCATATGTTGAAGCTGGGAATAATACCGCTTCTAATAGCAGTACATTTTATCATATGTTGAACCTGGGAATAATACCGCTTCTAATAGCAGTAAATTTTATCATATGTTGAACCTGGGAATAATACTGCTTCTAATAGCAGTAAATTTTTTCATATGTTTAACCTGGGAGTAATACCGCTTCTAATAGCAGTAAATTTTATCATATGTTGAAGCTGGGAATAATACTGCTTCTAATAGCAGTAAATTTTATCATATGTTGAACCTGGAAATAATACCGCTTCTAATAGCAGTAAATTTTATCATATGTTAAACCTGGGAATAATACCGCTCCTAATAGCAGTAAATTTTATCATATGTTGAACCTGGGAATAATACCGCTTCTAATAGCAGTAAATTTCATCATATGTTGAAGCTAGGAATAATACCGTTTCTAATAGCAGTAAATTTCATCATATGCTAAAGCTGGGAATAATACCGCTTCTAATAGCAGAAAATTTTATCATATGTTGAACCTGGGAATAATAGCGCTTCTAATAGCAGTAAATTTTATCATATGTTGAAGCTGGGAATAATACCGCTTCTAATAGCAGTAAATTTTATCATATGTTGAAGCTGGGAATAATACCGCTTCTAATAGCAGTAAATTTTATCATATGTTGAACCTGGGAATAATACCGCTTCTAATAGAAGTAAATTTACTCATATGATGAACCTGGGAATAATACCGCTTCTAATAGCAGTAAATTTAATGATATGTTGAACCGGGGAATAATACCGCTTCTAATAGCAGTAAATTTTATCATATGTTGAACCTGGGAATAATACCGCTTCTAATAGCAGTAAATTTTTTCATATGTTGAAGCTGGGAATAATACCGCTTCTAATAGCAGTAAATTCTATCATATGTTGAAGCTGGGAATAATACCGCTTCTAATAGCAGTAAATTTTATCATATGTTGAAGCTGGGAATAATACCGCTTCTAATAGCAGTAAATTGTATCATATGTTAAACCTGGGAATAATACCGCTTCTAATAGCAGTAAATTTTATCATATGTTTAACCTAGGAATAATACCGTTTCTAATAGCAGTAAATTTTATCATATGTTGAACCTGGGAATAATACCGCTTCTAATAGCAGTAAATTTTATCATATGTTGAAGCTGGGAATAATACCGCTTCTAATAGCAGTAAATTTTATCATATGTTGAACCTGGGAATAATACTGCTTCTAATAGCAGTAAATTTTATCATATGTTAAACCTGGGAATAATACCGCTTCTAATAGCAGTAAATTTTATCATATGTTTAACCTGGGAATAATACCGTTTCTAATAGCAGTAAATTTTATCATATGTTGAACCTGGGAATATTACGGCTTCTAATAGCAGTAAATTTTATCATATGTTGAACCTGGGAATAATACCGCTTCTAATAGCAGTAAATTTTATCATATATTGATGCTGGGAATAATACCGCTTCTAATAGCAGTATATTTTATCATATGTTTAAGCTGGGAATAATACCGCTTCTAATAGCAGTAAATTTTATCATATGTTGAAGCTGGGAATAATACCGCTTCTAATAGCAGTACATTTTATCATATGTTGAACCTGGGAATAATACCGCTTCTAATAGCAGTAAATTTTATCATATGTTGAACCTGGGAATAATACTGCTTCTAATAGCAGTAAATTTTATCATATGTTTAACCTGGGAGTAATACCGCTTCTAATAGCAGTAAATTTTATCATATGTTGAAGCTGGGAATAATACCGCTTCTAATAGCAGTAAATTTTATCATATGTTGAACCTGGGAATAATACCGCTTCTAATAGCAGTAAATTTTTTCATATGTTGAACCTGGGAATAATACCGCTTCTAATAGCAGTAAATTTTATCATATGTTGAACCTGGGAATAATACTGCTTCTAATAGCAGTAAATTTTATCATATGTTGAACCTGGGAATAATACCGCTTCTAATAGCAGTAAATTTTATCATATGTTTAACCTAGGAATAATACCGTTTCTAATAGCAGTAAATTTTATCATATGTTGAACCTGGGAATAATACCGCTTCTAATAGCAGTAAATTTTATCATATATTGAAGCTGGGAATAATACCGCTTCTAATAGCAGTATATTTTATCATATGTTTAAGCTGGGAATAATACCGCTTCTAATAGCAGTAAATTTTATCATATGTTGAAGCTGGGAATAATACCGCTTCTAATAGCAGTACATTTTATCATATGTTGAACCTAGGAATAATACCGCTTCTAATAGCAGTAAATTTTATCATATGTTGAACCTGGGAATAATACTGCTTCTAATTGCAGTAAATTTTATCATATGTTTAACCTGGGAGTAATACCGCTTCTAATAGCAGTAAATTTTATCATATGTTGAACCTGGGAATAATACCGCTTCTAATAGCAGTAAATTTTATCATATGTTGAACCTGGGAATAATACCGTTTCTAATAGCAGTAAATTTCATCATATGTTAAAGCTGGGAATAATACCGCTGCTAATAGCAGTAAATTTTATCATATGTTGAACCTGGGAATAATACCGCTTCTAATAGCAGTAAATTTTATCATATGTTGAACCTGGGATTAATACCGCTTCTAATAGCAGTAAATTTTATCATATGTTGAACCTGGGAATAATACCGCTTCTAATAGTAGTAAATTTTATCATATGTTGAACCTGGGAATAATACCGCTTCTAATAGCAGTAAATTTTATCATATGTTGAACCTGGGAATAATACCGCTTCTAATAGCAGTAAATTTTATGATATGTTGACCCGGGGAATAATACCGCTTCTAATAGCAGTAAATTTTATGATATGTTGAACCTGGGAATAATACCGCTTCTAATAGCAGTAAATTTTATCATATGTTGAAGCTGGGAATAATACCGCTTCTAATAGCAGTACATTTTATCATATGTTGAAGCTGGGAATAATACCGCTTCTAATAGCAGTAAATTTTATCATATGTTGAACCTGGGAATAATACCGCTTCATATAGCAGTAAATTTTATCATATGTTGAAGCTGGGAATAATACCGCTTCTAATAGCAGTAAATTTTATCATATGTTGAACCTTGGAACAATACTGCTTCTAATAGCAGTAAATTTTATCATATGTTGAACCTGGGAATAATACCGCTTCTAATAGCAGTAAATTTTATCATATGTTGAAGCTGGGAATAATACCGCTTCTAATAGCAGTAAATTCTATCATATGTTGAAGCTGGGAATAATACCGCTTCTAATAGCAGTAAATTTTATCATATGTTGAACCTGGGAATAATACCGCTTCTAATAGCAGTAAATCTTATCATATGTTGAACCTGGGAATAATACTGCTTCTAATAGCAGTAAATTTTATCATATGTTGAACCTGGGAATAATACCGCTTCTAATAGCAGTAAATTTTATCATATGTTGAAGCTAGGAATAATACCGCTTCTAATAGCACTAAATTTAATCATATGTTGAACCTGGGAATAATACCGCTTATAATAGCAGTAAATTTTTTCATATGTTGAACCTGGGAATAATACCGCTTCTAATAGCAGTAAATTTTATCATATGTTGAACCTGGGAATAATACCGCTTCTAATAGCAGTAAATTTTATCATATGTTGAACCTGGGAATAATACTGCTTCTAATAGCAGTAAATTTTATCATATGTTGAACCTGGGAATAATACCGCTTCTAATAGCAGTAAATTTTATCATATGTTGAACCTGGGAATAATACCCCTTCTAATAGCAGTAAATTTTATCATATCTTGACCCTGGGAATAATACTGCTTCTAATAGCAGTAAATTTTGTCATATGTTGAACCTGGGAATAATACCGCTTCTAATAGCAGTAAATTTTATCATATGTTGAAGCTGGGAATAATACCGCTCATAGTAGCAGTAAATTTTATCATATGTTGAACCTGGGAATAATACAGCTTCTAATAGCAGTAAATTTTATCATATGTTGAACCTGGGAATAATACCGCTTCTAATAGCAGTAAATTTTATCATATTATTGAACCTGGGAATAATACAGCTTCTAATAGCAGTAAATTTTATCATATGTTGCACCTGGGAATAATACCGCTTCTAATAGCAGTAAATTTTATCATATGTTGAAGCTGGGAATAATACCGGTTCTAATAGCAGTAAATTTCATCATATGTTAAAGCTGGGAATAATACCGCTTCTAATAGCAGTAAATTTTATCATATGTTGAAGCTGGGAATAATACCGCTTCTAATAGCAGTAAATTTTATCATATGTTTAACCTGGGAATAATACCGCTTCTAATAGCAGTAAATTTTATCATATGTTGAAGCTGGGAACAATACCGCTTCTAATAGCAGTAAATTTTATCATATGTTGAAGCTGGAAATAATACTGCTTCTAATAGCAGTAAATTTTATCATATGTTGAAGCTGGGAATAATACCGCTTCTAATATCAGTAAATTGTTTCATATGTTTAACCTGGGAATAATACCGCTTCTAATAGCAGTAAATTTTATCATATGTTGAACCTGGGAATAATACCGCTTCTAATAGCAGTAAATTTTATCATATGTTTAACCTGGGAATAATACCGTTTCTAATAGCGGTAAATTTTATCATATGTTGAAGCTGGGAATAATACCGCTTCTAATAGCAGTAAATTTTATCATATGTTGAACCTGGGAATAATACCGCTTCTAATAGCAGTAAATTTTATCATATGTTGAACCTGGGAATAATACCGCTTCTAATAGCAGCAAATGTTATCATATGTTGAAGCTGGGAATAATACCGCTTCTAATAGCAGTAAATTTTATCATATGTGTAACCTGGGAATAAAACCGTTTCTAATAGCAGTAAATTTTATCATATGTTGAAGCTGGGAATAATACCGCTTCTAATAGCAGTAAATTTTATCATATGTTGAACCTGGGAATAATACCGCTTCTAATAGCAGTACATTTTATCATATGTTGAAGCTGGGAATAATACCGCTTCTAATAGCAGTAAATTTTATCATATGTTGAAGCTGGTATTAATACCGCTTCTAATAGCAGTAAATTTTATCATATGTTGAACCTGGGAATAATACCGCTTCTAATAGCAGTAAATTTTATCATATGTTGAAGCTGGGAATAATACCGCTTCTAATAGCAGTAAATTTTATCATATGTTTAACCTGGGAATAATACCGCTTCTAATAGCAGTAAATTTTATCATATGTTGAACCTGGGAATAATACCGCTTCTAATAGCAGTAAATTTTGTCATATGTTGAACCTGGGAATAATACCGCTTCTAATAGCAGTAAATTTTATCATATGTTGAACCTGGGAATAATACCGCTCATAATAGCAGTAAATTTTATCATATGTTGAACCTGGGAATAATACCGCTTCTAATAGCAGTAAATTTTATCATATGTTGAACCTGGGAATAATACACCTTCTAATAGCAGTAAATTTTATCATATTATTGACCCTGGGAATAATACCGCTTCTAATAGAAGTAAATTTTATCATATGTTGAAGCTGGGAATAATACCGTTTCTAATAGCAGTAAATTTCATCATATGTTAAAGCTGAGAATAATACCGCTTCTAATAGCAGTAAATTTTATCATATGTTGAAGCTGGGAATAATACCGCTTCTAATAGCAGTAAATTTTATCATATGTTGAAGCTGGGAACAATACCGCTTCTAATAGCAGTAAATTTTATCATATGTTGAAGCTGGGAATAATACCGCTTCTAATAGCAGTAAATTGTATCATATGTTGAAGCTGGGAATAATACCGCTTCTAATATCAGTAAATTGTATCATATGTTGAACCTGGGAATAATACCGCTTCTAATAGCAGTAAATTTTATCATATGTTGAACCTGGGAATAATACCGCTTCTAATAGCAGTAAACTTTATCATATGTTTAACCTGGGAATAATACCGTTTCTAATAGCGGTAAATTTTATCATATGTTTAAGCTGGGAATAATACCGCTTCTAATAGCAGTAAATTTCATCATATGTTAAAGCTGGGAATAATACCGCTTCTAATCGCAGTAAATTTTATCATATGTTGAACCTGGGAATAATACCGCTTCTAATAGCAGTAAATTTTATCATATGTTGAAGCTGGGAATAATACCACTTCTAATAGCAGTAAATTTTATCATATGTTGAACCTGGGAATAATACCGCTTCTAATAGCAGTAAATTTTATCATATGTTGAAGCTGGGAATAATACCGCTTCAAATAGCAGTAAATTTTATCATATGTTGAACCTGGGAATAATACCGCTTCTAATAGCAGTAAATTTTATCATATGTTGAAGCTGGGAATAATACCGCTCATAATAGCAGTAAATTTTATCATATGTTGAACCTGGGAATAATACAGCTTCTAATAGCAGTAAATTGTATCATATGTTGAACCTGGGAATAATACCGCTTCTACTAGCAGTAAATTTTATCATATTATTGAACCTGGGAATAATACCGCTTCTAATAGAAGTAAATTTTATCATATGTTGAAGCTGGGAATAATACCGTTTCTAATAGCAGTAAATTTCATCATATGTTAAAGCTGGGAATAATACTGCTTCTAATAGCAGTAAATTTTATCATATGTTGAAGCTGGGAATAATACCGCTTCTAATAGCAGTAAATTTTATCATATGTTGAAGCTGGGAACAATACCGCTTCTAATAGCAGTAAATTTTATCATATGTTGAAGCTGGGAATAATACCGCTTCTAATAGCAGTAAATTTTATCATATGTTGAAGCTGGGAATAATACCGCTTCTAATATCAGTAAATTGTATCATATGTTGAACCTGGGAATAATACCGCTTCTAATAGCAGTAAATTTTATCATATGTTGAACCTGGGAATAATACCGCTTCTAATAGCAGTAAATTTTATCATATGTTTAACCTGGGAATAATACCGTTTCTAATAGCGGTAAATTTTATCATATGTTTAAGCTGGGAATAATACCGCTTCTAATAACAGTAAATTTTATCATATGTTTAAGCTGGGAATAATACCGCTTCTAATAGCAGTAAATTTTATCATATGTTGAAGCTGGGAATAATACCGCTTCTAATAGCAGTAAATTTTATCATATGTTGAACCTGGGAATAATACTGCTTCTAATAGCAGTAAATTTTATCATATGTTGAACCTGGGAATAATACCGCTTCTAATAGCAGTAAATGTTATCATATGTTGAAGCTGGGAATAATACCGCTTCTAATAGCAGTAAATTTTATCATATGTGTAACCTGGGAATAAAACCGTTTCTAAAAGCAGTAAATTTTATCATATGTTGAAGCTGGGAATAATACCGCTTCTAATAGCAGTAAATTTTATCATATGTTGAACCTGGGAATAATACCGCTTCTAATAGCAGTACATTTTATCATATGTTGGAGCTGGGAATAATACCGCTTCTAATAGCAGTAAATTTCATCATATGTTAAAGCTGGGAATAATACCGCTTCTAATCGCAGTAAATTTTATCATATGTTGAACCTGGGAATAATACCGCTTCTAATAGCAGTAAATTTTATCATATGTTGAAGCTGGGAATAATACCACTTCTAATAGCAGTAAATTTTATCATATGTTGAAGCTGGGAATAATACCGCTTCTAATAGCAGTAAATTTTATCATATGTTGAAGCTGGGAATAATACCGCTTCTAATAGCAGTAAATTTTATCATATGTTGAACCTGGGAATAATACCGCTTCTAATAGCAGTAAATTTTATCATATGTTGAAGCTGGGAATAATACCGCTCATAATAGCAGTAAATTTTATCATATGTTGAACCTGGGAATAATACAGCTTCTAATAGCAGTAAATTGTATCATATGTTGAACCTGGGAATAATACCGCTTCTAATAGCAGTAAATTTTATCATATTATTGAACCTGGGAATAATACCGCTTCTAATAGCAGTAAATTTTATCATATGTTGAAGCTGGGAATAATACCGTTTCTAATAGCAGTAAATTTCATCATATGTTAAAGCTGGGAATAATACCGCTTCTAATAGCAGTAAATTTTATCATATGTTTAACCTGGGAATAATACCGTTTCTAATAGCGGTAAATTTTATCATATGTTTAAGCTGGGAATAATACCGCTTCTAATAGCAGTAAATTTTATCATATGTTGAACCTGGGAATAATACCGCTTCTAATAGCAGTAAATTTTATCATATGTTGAACCTGGGAATAATACCGCTTCTAATAGCAGTAAATTTTATCATATGTTGAACCTGGGAATAATACTGCTTCTAATAGCAGTAAATTTTATCATATGTTGAACCTGGGAATAATACCGCTTCTAATAGCAGCAAATGTTATCATATGTTGAAGCTGGGAATAATACCGCTTCTAATAGCAGTAAATTTCATCATATGTTAAAGCTGGGAATAATACCGCTTCTAATCGCAGTAAATTTTATCATATGTTGAACCTGGGAATAATACCGCTTCTAATAGCAGTAAATTTTATCATATGTTGAAGCTGGGAATAATACCACTTCTAATAGCAGTAAATTTTATCATATGTTGAACCTGGGAATAATACCGCTTCTAATAGCAGTAAATTTTATCATATGTTGAAGCTGGGAATAATACCGCTTCTAATAGCAGTAAATTTTATCATATGTTGAACCTGGGAATAATACCGCTTCTAATAGCAGTAAATTTTATCATATGTTGAAGCTGGGAATAATACCGCTCATAATAGCAGTAAATTTTATCATATGTTTAACCTGGGAATAATACAGCTTCTAATATCAGTAAATTTTATCATATTATTGAACCTGGGAATAATACCGCTTCTAATAGCAGTAAATTTTATCATATGTTGAACCTGGGAATAATACCGCTTCTAATAGCAGTAAATTTTATCATATTATTGAACCTGGGAATAATACCGCTTCTAATAGAAGTAAATTTTATCATATGTTGAAGCTGGGAATAATACCGTTTCTAATAGCAGTAAATTTCATCATATGTTAAAGCTGGGAATAATACCGCTTCTAATAGCAGTAAATTTTATCATATGTTGAAGCTGGGAATAATACCGCTTCTAATAGCAGTAAATTTTATCATATGTTGAACCTGGGAATAATACCGCTTCTAATAGCAGTAAATTTTATCATATGTTGAAGCTGGGAACAATACCGCTTCTAATAGCAGTAAATTTGTTCATATGTTGAAGCTGGGAATAATACCGCTTCTAATAGCAGTAAATTTTATCATATGTTGAAGCTGGGAATAATACCGCTTCTAATATCAGTAAATTGTATCATATGTTGAACCTGGGAATAATACCGCTTCTAATAGCAGTAAATTTTATCATATGTTGAACCTGGGAATAATACCGCTTCTAATAGCAGTAAATTTTGTCATATGTTGAACCTGGGAATAATACCGCTTCTAATAGCAGTAAATTTTATCATATGTTGAAGCTGGGAATAATACCGCTTCTAATATCAGTAAATTGTATCATATGTTGAACCTGGGAATAATACCGCTTCTAATAGCAGTAAATTTTATCATATGTTGAACCTGGGAATAATACCGCTTCTAATAGCAGTAAATTTTGTCATATGTTGAACCTGGGAATAATACCGCTTCTAATAGCAGTAAATTTTATCATATGTTGAAGCTGGGAATAATACCGCTCATAATAGCAGTAAATTTTATCATATGTTGAACCTGGGAATAATACCGCTTCTAATAGCAGTAAATTTTATCATATGTTGAACCTGGGAATAATACCGCATCTAATAGCAGTAAATTTTATCATATTATTGAACCTGGGAATAATACCGCTTCTAATAGAAGTAAATTTTATCATATGTTGAAGCTGGGAATAATACCGTTTCTAATAGCAGTAAATTTCATCATATGTTAAAGCTGGGAATAATACCGCTTCTAATAGCAGTAAATTTTATCATATGTTGAAGCTGGGAATAATACCGCTTCTAATAGCAGTAAATTTTATCATATGTTGAAGCTGGGAACAATACCGCTTCTAATAGCAGTAAATTTTATCATATGTTGAAGCTGGGAATAATACCGCTTCTAATAGCAGTAAATTTTATCATATGTTGAAGCTGGGAATAATACCGCTTCTAATATCAGTAAATTGTATCATATGTTGAACCTGGGAATAATACCGCTTCTAATAGCAGTAAATTTTATCATATGTTGAACTTGGGAATAATACCGCTTCTAATAGCAGTAAATTTTATCATATGTTTAACCTGGGAATAATACCGTTTCTAATCGCGGTAAATTTTATCATATGTTTAAGCTGGGAATAATACCGCTTCTAATAACAGTAAATTTTATCATATGTTGAACCTGGGAATAATACCGCTTCTAATAGCAGTAAATTTTATCATATGTTGAACCTGGGAATAATACCGCTTCTAATAGCAGTAAATTTTATCATATGTTGAACCTGGGAATAATACTGCTTCTAATAGCAGTAAATTTTATCATATGTTGAACCTGGGAATAATACCGCTTCTAATAGCAGCAAATGTTATCATATGTTGAAGCTTGGAATAATACCGCTTCTAATAGCAGTAGATTTTATCATATGTGTAACCTGGGAATAAAACCGTTTCTAAAAGCAGTAAATTTTATCATATGTTGAACCTGGGAATAATTCCGCTTCTAATAGCAGTAAATTTTATCATATGTTGAACCTGGGAATAATACCGCTTCTAATAGCAGTACATTTTATCATATGTTGAAGCTGGGAATAATACCGCTTCTAATAGCAGTAAATTTTATCATATGTTGAAGCTGGGAATAATACCACTTCTAATAGCAGTAAATTTTATCATATGTTGAACCTGGGAATAATACCGCTTCTAATAGCAGTAAATTTTATCATATGTTGAAGCTGGGAATAATACCGCTTCTAATAGCAGTAAATTTTATCATATGTTGAACCTGGGAATAATACCGCTTCTAATAGCAGTAAATTTTATCATATGTTGAACCTGGGAATAATACCGCTCATAATAGCAGTAAATTTTATCATATGTTGAACCTGGGAATAATACAGCTTCTAATAGCAGTAAATTTTATCATATGTTGAACCTGGGAATAATACCGCTTCTAATAGCAGTAAATTTTATCATATTATTGAACCTGGGAATAATACCGCTTCTAATAGAAGTAAATTTTATCATATGTTGAAGCTGGGAATAATACCGCTTCTAATAGCAGTAAATTTTATCATATGTTGAACCTGGGAATACTATCGCTTCTAAGAGCAGTACATTTTATCATATGTTGAAGCTGGGAATAATACCGCTTCTAATAGCAGTGAATTTTATCATATGTTGAACCTGGGAATACTATCGCTTCTAAGAGCAGTACATTTTATCATATGTTGAAGCTGGGAATAATACCGCTTCTAAGAGCAGTACATTTTATCATATGTTGAAGCTGGGAATAATACCGCTTCTAATAGCAGTAAATTTTATCATATGTTGAAGCTGGGAATAATACCGCTTCTAATAGCAGTAAATTTTATCATATGTTGAACCTGGGAATAATACCGCTTCTAATAGCAGTAAATTTTAACATATGTTGCACCTATGAAAAATACCGCTTCTAATCGGAGTAAATTTTATCATATTTTGAAGCTGGGAAAAATATCGCTTCTAATAGCAGTAAATTTTATCATATGTTGAACCTGGGAATAATACCGCTTCTAATAGCAGTAAATTTTATCATATGTTGAACCTGGGAATAATACCGCTTCTAATAGCAGTAAATTTTATCATATGTTGAAGCTGGGAATAATACCGCTTCTAATAGCAGTAAGTTTTATCATATCTTGAACCTGGGAATAATACCGTTTCTAATAGCAGTAAATTTTATCATATGTTGAACCTGGGAATAATACCGTTTCTAATAGCAGTAAATTTTATCATATGTTGAAGCTCGGAATAATACCGCTTCTAATATCAGTAAATTTTATCATATGTTGAACCTGGGAATAATACCGCTTCTAATAGCAGTAAATTTTATCATATGTTGAACCTGGGAATAATACCGCTTCTAATAGCAGTAAATTTTATCATATGTTGAAGCTCGGAATAATACCGCTTCTAATAGCAGTAAATTGTATCATATGTTGAACCTGGGAATAATACTGCTTTTAATAGCAGTAAATTTTATCATATGTTGAACCTGGGAATAATACCGCTTCTAATAGCAGTAAATTTTATCATATGTTGAAGCTGGGAATAATACCGCTTCTAATAGCAGTAAATTTTATCATATGTTGAAGCTGGGAATAATACCGCTTCTAATAGCAGTAAATTTTATCATATGTTGAAGCTGGGAATAATACCGCTTCTAATAGCAGTAAATTTTATCATATGTTGAACCTGGGAATAATACCGCTTCTAATAGCAGTAAATTTTATCATATGTTTAAGCTGGGAATAATACCGCTTCTAATATCAGTAAATTTTATCATATGTTTAACCTGGGAATAATACCGCTTCTAATAGCAGTAAATTTTATCATATGTTTAAGCTGGGAATAATACCGCTTCTAATAGCAGTAAATTTTATCAAATGTTGAACCTGGGAATAATACCGCTTCTAATAGCAGTAAATTGTATCATATGTTGAACCTGGGAATAATACTGCTTTTAATAGCAGTAAATTTTATCACATGTTGAACCTGGGAATAATACCGCTTCTAATAGCAGTAAATTTTATCATATGTTGAATCTGGGAATAATACCGCTTCTAATAGCAGTAAATTTTATCATATGTTGAAGCTGGGAATAATACCGCTTCTAATAGCAGTAAATTTTATCATATGTTGAACCTGGGAATAATACCGCTTCTAATAGCAGTAAATTGTATCATATGTTGAACCTGGGAATAATACTGCTTTTAATAGCAGTAAATTTTATCATATGTTGACCCTGGGAATAATACCGCTTCTAATAGCAGTAAATTTTATCATATGTTGAAGCTGGGAATAATACCGCTTCTAATAGCAGTAAATTTTATCATATGTTGAACCTGGGAATAATACCGCTTCTAATAGCAGTAAATTTTATCATATGTTGAACCTGGGAATAATACCGCTTCTAATAGCAGTAAATTTTATCATATGTTTAAGCTGGGAATAATACCGCTTCTAATATCAGTAAATTTTATCATATGTTGAAGCTGGGAATAATACCGCTTCTAATAGCAGTAAATTTTATCATATGTTAAACCTGGGAATAATACCGCTTCTAATAGCAGTAAATTTTATCATATTATTGAACCTGGGAATAATACCGCTTCTAATAGAAGTAAATTTTATCATATGTTTAACCTGGGAATAATACCGCTTCTAATAGCAGTAAATTTTATCATATGTTGAACCTGGGAATAATACCGCTTCTAATAGCAGTAAATTTTATCAGATGTTGAACCTGGGAATAATACCGCTTCTAATAGCAGTAAATTTTATCATATGTTGAAGCTGGGAATAATACCGCTTCTAATAGCAGTAAATTTTATCATATGTTGAACCTGGGAATAATACCGCTTCTAATAGCAGTAAATCTTATCATATGTTGAAGCTGGGAATAATACCGCTTGTAATAGCAGTAAATTTTATCATATGTGTAACCTGGGAATAATATCGCTTCTAATAGCAGTAAATTGTATCATATGTTGAAGCTGGGAATAATACCGCTTCTAATAGCAGTAAATTTTATCATATGTTGAAGCTGGGAATAATACCGCTTCTAATAGCAGTAAATTTTATCATATGTTGAACCTGGGAATAATACCGCTTCTAATAGCAGTAAATTTTATCATATGTTGAACCTGGGAATAATACCGCTTCTAATAGCAGTAAATTTTATCATATGTTTAAGCTGGGAATAATACCGCTTCTAATAGCAGTAAATTTTATCATATGTTGAACCTGGGAATAATACCGCTTCTAATAGCAATAAATTTTATGTTATGTTGAACCTGGGATTAATACCGCTTCTAATAGCAGTAAATTTTATCATATGTTGAAGCTGGGAATAATACTGCTTCTAATAGCAGTAAATTTTATCATATGTTGAACCTGGGAATAATACCGCTTCTAATAGCAGTAAATTTTATCATATATTGAAGCTGGGAATAATACTGCTTCTAATAGCAGTAAATTTTATCATATGTTGAAGCTGGGAATAATACCGCTTCTAATAGCAGTGAATTTTATCATATGTTGAACCTGGGAATACTATCGCTTCTAAGAGCAGTACATTTTATCATATGTTGAAGCTGGGAATAATACCGCTTCTAATAGCAGTAAATTTTATCATATGTTGGAGCTGGGAATAATACCGCTTCTAATAGCAGTAAATTTTATCATATGTTGAAGCTGGGAATAATACCGCTTCTAATATCAGTAAATTTTAACATATGTTGCACCTATGAACAATACCGCTTCTAATCGCAGTAAATTTTATCATATTTTGAAGCTGGGAAAAATATCGCTTCTAATAGCAGTAAATTTTATCATATGTTGAACCTGGGAATAATACCGCTTCTAATAGCAGTAAATTTTATCATATGTTGAACCTGGGAATAATACCGCTTCTAATAGCAGTAAATTTTATCATATGTTGAAGCTGGGAATAATACCGCTTCTAATAGCAGTAAATTTTATCATATCTTGAACCTGGGAATAATACCGCTTCTAATAGCAGTAAATTTTATCATATGTTTAAGCTGGGAATAATACCGTTTCTAATAGCAGTAAATTTTATCATATGTAGAACCTGGGAATAATACCGTTTCTAATAGCAGTAAATTTTATCATATGTAGAACCTGGGAATAATACCGTTTCTAATAGCAGTAAATTTTATCATATGTAGAACCTGGGAATAATACCGTTTCTAATAGCAGTAAATTTTATCATATGTTTAACCTGGGAATAATACCGTTTCTAATAGCAGTAAATTTTATCATATGTAGAACCTGGGAATAATACCGTTTCTAATAGCAGTAAATTTTATCATATGTAGAACCTGGGAATAATACCGTTTCTAATAGCAGTAAATTTTATCATATGTAGAACCTGGGAATAATACCGCTTCTAATAGCAGTAAATTTTATCATATGTAGAACCTGGGAATAATACCGTTTCTAATAGCAGTAAATTTTATCATATGTAGAACCTGGGAATAATACCGTTTCTAATAGCAGTAAATTTTATCATATGTTGAACCTGGGAATAATACCGTTTCTAATAGCAGTAAATTTTATCATATGTAGAACCTGGGAATAATACCGTTTCTAATAGCAGTAAATTTTATCATATGTTGAAGCTGGGAATAATACCGCTTCTAATATCAGTAAATTTTATCATATGTTGAACCTGGGAATAATACCGCTTCTAATAGCAGTAAATTTTATCATATGTTGAACCTGGGAATAATACCGCTTCTAATAGCAGTAAATTTTATCATATGTTGAAGCTGGGAATAATACCGCTTCTAATAGCAGTAAATTTCATTATATGCTGAACCTGGGAATAATACCGCTTCTAATAGCAGTAAATTTTATCATATTTTGAAGCTGGGAATAATACCGCTTGTAATAGCAGTAAATTTTATCATATTTTTAACCTGGGAATAATATCGCTTCTAATAGCAGTAAATTGTATCATATGTTGAAGCTGGGAATAATACCGCTTCTAATAGCAGTAAATTGTATCATATGTTGAAGCTCGGCATAATACCGCTTCTAATAGCAGTAAATTTTATCATATGTTGAACCTGGGAATAATACTGCTTTTAATAGCAGTAAATTTTATCATATGTTGAACCTTGGAATAATACCGCTTCTAATAGCAGTAAATTTTATCATATGTTGAAGCTGGGAATAATACCGCTTCTAATAGCAGTAAATTTTAACATATGTTGAAGCTGGGAATAATACCGCTTCTAATAGCAGTAAATTTTATCATATGTTGAAGCTGGGAATAATACCGCTTCTAATAGCAGTAAATTTTATCATATGTTGAACCTTGGAATAATACCGCTTCTAATAGCAGTAAATTTTATCATATGTTTAAGCTGGGAATAATACCGCTTCTAATATCAGTAAATTTTATCATATGTTTAACCTGGGAATAATACCGCTTCTAATAGCAGTAAATTTTATCATATGTTTAAGCTGGGAATAATACCGCTTCTAATAGCAGTAAATTTTATCATATGTTGAACCTGGGAATAATACCGCTTCTAATAGCAGTAAATTTTATCATATGTTGAAGCTGGGAATAATACCGCTTCTAATAGCAGTAAATTTTATCATATGTTAAACCTGGGAATAATACCGCTTCTAATAGCAGTAAATTTTATCATATGTTGAACCTGGGAATAATACTGCTTCTAATATCAGTAAATTTTATCATATGTTGAAGCTGGGAATAATACCGCTTCTAATATCAGTAAATTTTATCATATGTTGAACCTGGGAATAATACCGCTTCTAATAGCAGTAAATTGTATCATATGTTGAACCTGGGAATAATACTGCTTTTAATAGCAGTAAATTTTATCATATGTTGAACCTGGGAATAATACCGCTTCTAATAGCAGTAAATTTTATCATATGTTGAAGCTGGGAACAATACCGCTTCTAATAGCAGTAAATTTGTTCATATGTTGAAGCTGGGAATAATACCGCTTCTAATAGCAGTAAATTTTATCATATGTTGAAGCTGGGAATAATACCGCTTCTAATATCAGTAAATTGTATCATATGTTGAACCTGGGAATAATACCGCTTCTAATAGCAGTAAATTTTATCATATGTTGAACCTGGGAATAATACCGCTTCTAATAGCAGTAAATTTTGTCATATGTTGAACCTGGGAATAATACCGCTTCTAATAGCAGTAAATTTTATCATATGTTGAAGCTGGGAATAATACCGCTTCTAATATCAGTAAATTGTATCATATGTTGAACCTGGGAATAATACCGCTTCTAATAGCAGTAAATTTTATCATATGTTGAACCTGGGAATAATACCGCTTCTAATAGCAGTAAATTTTGTCATATGTTGAACCTGGGAATAATACCGCTTCTAATAGCAGTAAATTTTATCATATGTTGAAGCTGGGAATAATACCGCTCATAATAGCAGTAAATTTTATCATATGTTGAACCTGGGAATAATACCGCTTCTAATAGCAGTAAATTTTATCATATGTTGAACCTGGGAATAATACCGCTTCTAATAGCAGTAAATTTTATCATATTATTGAACCTGGGAATAATACCGCTTCTAATAGAAGTAAATTTTATCATATGTTGAAGCTGGGAATAATACCGTTTCTAATAGCAGTAAATTTCATCATATGTTAAAGCTGGGAATAATACCGCTTCTAATAGCAGTAAATTTTATCATATGTTGAAGCTGGGAATAATACCGCTTCTAATAGCAGTAAATTTTATCATATGTTGAAGCTGGGAACAATACCGCTTCTAATAGCAGTAAATTTTATCATATGTTGAAGCTGGGAATAATACCGCTTCTAATAGCAGTAAATTTTATCATATGTTGAAGCTGGGAATAATACCGCTTCTAATATCAGTAAATTGTATCATATGTTGAACCTGGGAATAATACCGCTTCTAATAGCAGTAAATTTTATCATATGTTGAAGCTGGGAATAATACCGCTTCTAATAGCAGTAAATTTTATCATATGTTTAACCTGGGAATAATACCGTTTCTAATCGCGGTAAATTTTATCATATGTTTAAGCTGGGAATAATACCGCTTCTAATAACAGTAAATTTTATCATATGTTGAACCTGGGAATAATACCGCTTCTAATAGCAGTAAATTTTATCATATGTTGAACCTGGGAATAATACCGCTTCTAATAGCAGTAAATTTTATCATATGTTGAACCTGGGAATAATACTGCTTCTAATAGCAGTAAATTTTATCATATGTTGAACCTGGGAATAATACCGTTTCTAATAGCAGCAAATGTTATCATATGTTGAAGCTTGGAATAATACCGCTTCTAATAGCAGTAAATTTTATCATATGTGTAACCTGGGAATAAAACCGTTTCTAAAAGCAGTAAATTTTATCATATGTTGAAGCTGGGAATAATACCGCTTCTAATAGCAGTAAATTTTATCATATGTTGAACCTGGGAATAATACCGCTTCTAATAGCAGTACATTTTATCATATGTTGAAGCTGGGAATAATACCGCTTCTAATAGCAGTAAATTTTATCATATGTTGAAGCTGGGAATAATACCACTTCTAATAGCAGTAAATTTTATCATATGTTGAACCTGGGAATAATACCGCTTCTAATAGCAGTAAATTTTATCATATGTTGAAGCTGGGAATAATACCGCTTCTAATAGCAGTAAATTTTATCATATGTTGAACCTGGGAATAATACCGCTTCTAATAGCAGTAAATTTTATCATATGTTGAACCTGGGAATAATACCGCTCATAATAGCAGTAAATTTTATCATATGTTGAACCTGGGAATAATACAGCTTCTAATAGCAGTAAACTTTATCATATGTTGAACCTGGGAATAATACCGCTTCTAATAGCAGTAAATTTTATCATATTATTGAACCTGGGAATAATACCGCTTCTAATAGAAGTAAATTTTATCATATGTTGAAGCTGGGAATAATACCGCTTCTAATAGCAGTAAATTTTATCATATGTTGAACCTGGGAATACTATCGCTTCTAAGAGCAGTACATTTTATCATATGTTGAAGCTGGGAATAATACCGCTTCTAATAGCAGTGAATTTTATCATATGTTGAACCTGGGAATACTATCGCTTCTAAGAGCAGTACATTTTATCATATGTTGAAGCTGGGAATAATACCGCTTCTAAGAGCAGTACATTTTATCATATGTTGAAGCTGGGAATAATACCGCTTCTAATAGCAGTAAATTTTATCATATGTTGAACCTGGGAATAATACCGCTTCTAATAGCAGTAAATTTTATCATATGTTGAACCTGGGAATAATACCGCTTCTAATAGCAGTAAATTTTAACATATGTTGCACCTATGAAAAATACCGCTTCTAATCGGAGTAAATTTTATCATATTTTGAAGCTGGGAAAAATATCGCTTCTAATAGCAGTAAATTTTATCATATGTTGAACCTGGGAATAATACCGCTTCTAATAGCAGTAAATTTTATCATATGTTGAACCTGGGAATAATACCGCTTCTAATAGCAGTAAATTTTATCATATGTTGAAGCTGGGAATAATACCGCTTCTAATATCAGTAAATTTTATCATATGTTGAACCTGGGAATAATACCGCTTCTAATAGCAGTAAATTTTATCATATGTTGAACCTGGGAATAATACCGCTTCTAATAGCAGTAAATTTTATCATATGTTGAAGCTGGGAATAATACCGCTTCTAATAGCAGTAAATTTTATCATATGTTGAACCTGGGAATAATACCGCTTCTAATAGCAGTAAATTTTATCATATTTTGAAGCTGGGAATAATACCGCTTGTAATAGCAGTAAATTTTATCATATGTTTAACCTGGGAATAATATCGCTTCTAATAGCAGTAAATTGTATCATATGTTGAAGCTGGGAATAATACCGCTTCTAATAGCAGTAAATTTTATCATATGTTGAAGCTCGGAATAATACCGCTTCTAATAGCAGTAAATTGTATCATATGTTGAACCTGGGAATAATACTGCTTTTAATAGCAGTAAATTTTATCATATGTTGAACCTGGGAATAATACCGCTTCTAATAGCAGTAAATTTTATCATATGTTGAAGCTGGGAATAATACCGCTTCTAATAGCAGTAAATTTTATCATATGTTGAAGCTGGGAATAATACCGCTTCTAATAGCAGTAAATTTTATCATATGTTGAAGCTGGGAATAATACCGCTTCTAATAGCAGTAAATTTTATCATATGTTGAACCTGGGAATAATACCGCTTCTAATAGCAGTAAATTTTATCATATGTTTAAGCTGGGAATAATACCGCTTCTAATATCAGTAAATTTTATCATATGTTTAACCTGGGAATAATACCGCTTCTAATAGCAGTAAATTTTATCATATGTTTAAGCTGGGAATAATACCGCTTCTAATAGCAGTAAATTTTATCAAATGTTGAACCTGGGAATAATACCGCTTCTAATAGCAGTAAATTGTATCATATGTTGAACCTGGGAATAATACTGCTTTTAATAGCAGTAAATTTTATCACATGTTGAACCTGGGAATAATACCGCTTCTAATAGCAGTAAATTTTATCATATGTTGAACCTCGGAATAATACCGCTTCTAATAGCAGTAAATTTTATCATATGTTGAACCTGGGAATAATACCGCTTCTAATAGCAGTAAATTTTATCATATGTTTAAGCTGGGAATAATACCGCTTCTAATATCAGTAAATTTTATCATATGTTGAACCTGGGAATAATACCGCTTCTAATAGCAGTAAATTTTATCATATGTTTAAGCTGGGAATAATACCGCTTCTAATATCAGTAAATTTTATCATATGTTGAAGCTGGGAATAATACCGCTTCTAATAGCAGTAAATTTTATCATATGTTAAACCTGGGAATAATACCGCTTCTAATAGCAGTAAATTTTATCATATTATTGAACCTGGGAATAATACCGCTTCTAATAGAAGTAAATTTTATCATATGTTGAAGCTGGGAATAATACCGCTTCTAATAGCAGTAAATTTTATCATATGTTGAACCTGGGAATAATACCGCTTCTAATAGCAGTAAATTTTATCAGATGTTGAACCTGGGAATAATACCGCTTCTAATAGCAGTAAATTTTATCATATGTTGAAGCTGGGAATAATACCGCTTCTAATAGCAGTAAATTTTATCATATGTTTAACCTGGGAATAATACCGTTTCTAATCGCGGTAAATTTTATCATATGTTTAAGCTGGGAATAATACCGCTTCTAATAACAGTAAATTTTATCATATGTTGAACCTGGGAATAATACCGCTTCTAATAGCAGTAAATTTTATCATATGTTGAACCTGGGAATAATACCGCTTCTAATAGCAGTAAATTTTATCATATGTTGAACCTGGGAATAATACTGCTTCTAATGGCAGTAAATTTTATCATATGTTGAACCTGGGAATAATACCGTTTCTAATAGCAGCAAATGTTATCATATGTTGAAGCTTGGAATAATACCGCTTCTAATAGCAGTAAATTTTATCATATGTGTAACCTGGGAATAAAACCGTTTCTAAAAGCAGTAAATTTTATCATATGTTGAAGCTGGGAATAATACCGCTTCTAATAGCAGTAAATTTTATCATATGTTGAACCTGGGAATAATACCGCTTCTAATAGCAGTACATTTTATCATATGTTGAAGCTGGGAATAATACCGCTTCTAATAGCAGTAAATTTTATCATATGTTGAAGCTGGGAATAATACCACTTCTAATAGCAGTAAATTTTATCATATGTTGAACCTGGGAATAATACCGCTTCTAATAGCAGTAAATTTTATCATATGTTGAAGCTGGGAATAATACCGCTTCTAATAGCAGTAAATTTTATCATATGTTGAACCTGGGAATAATACCGCTTCTAATAGCAGTAAATTTTATCATATGTTGAACCTGGGAATAATACCGCTCATAATAGCAGTAAATTTTATCATATGTTGAACCTGGGAATAATACAGCTTCTAATAGCAGTAAACTTTATCATATGTTGAACCTGGGAATAATACCGCTTCTAATAGCAGTAAATTTTATCATATTATTGAACCTGGGAATAATACCGCTTCTAATAGAAGTAAATTTTATCATATGTTGAAGCTGGGAATAATACCGCTTCTAATAGCAGTAAATTTTATCATATGTTGAACCTGGGAATACTATCGCTTCTAAGAGCAGTACATTTTATCATATGTTGAAGCTGGGAATAATACCGCTTCTAATAGCAGTGAATTTTATCATATGTTGAACCTGGGAATACTATCGCTTCTAAGAGCAGTACATTTTATCATATGTTGAAGCTGGGAATAATACCGCTTCTAAGAGCAGTACATTTTATCATATGTTGAAGCTGGGAATAATACCGCTTCTAATAGCAGTAAATTTTATCATATGTTGAACCTGGGAATAATACCGCTTCTAATAGCAGTAAATTTTATCATATGTTGAACCTGGGAATAATACCGCTTCTAATAGCAGTAAATTTTAACATATGTTGCACCTATGAAAAATACCGCTTCTAATCGGAGTAAATTTTATCATATTTTGAAGCTGGGAAAAATATCGCTTCTAATAGCAGTAAATTTTATCATATGTTGAACCTGGGAATAATACCGCTTCTAATAGCAGTAAATTTTATCATATGTTGAACCTGGGAATAATACCGCTTCTAATAGCAGTAAATTTTATCATATGTTGAAGCTGGGAATAATACCGCTTCTAATAGCAGTAAGTTTTATCATATCTTGAACCTGGGAATAATACCGTTTCTAATAGCAGTAAATTTTATCATATGTTGAACCTGGGAATAATACCGTTTCTAATAGCAGTAAATTTTATCATATGTTGAAGCTGGGAATAATACCGCTTCTAATATCAGTAAATTTTATCATATGTTGAACCTGGGAATAATACCGCTTCTAATAGCAGTAAATTTTATCATATGTTGAACCTGGGAATAATACCGCTTCTAATAGCAGTAAATTTTATCATATGTTGAAGCTGGGAATAATACCGCTTCTAATAGCAGTAAATTTTATCATATGTTGAACCTGGGAATAATACCGCTTCTAATAGCAGTAAATTTTATCATATTTTGAAGCTGGGAATAATACCGCTTGTAATAGCAGTAAATTTTATCATATGTTTAACCTGGGAATAATATCGCTTCTAATAGCAGTAAATTGTATCATATGTTGAAGCTGGGAATAATAACGCTTCTAATAGCAGTAAATTTTATCATATGTTGAAGCTCGGAATAATACCGCTTCTAATAGCAGTAAATTGTATCATATGTTGAACCTGGGAATAATACTGCTTTTAATAGCAGTAAATTTTATCATATGTTGAACCTGGGAATAATACCGCTTCTAATAGCAGTAAATTTTATCATATGTTGAAGCTGGGAATAATACCGCTTCTAATAGCAGTAAATTTTATCATATGTTGAAGCTGGGAATAATACCGCTTCTAATAGCAGTAAATTTTATCATATGTTGAAGCTGGGAATAATACCGCTTCTAATAGCAGTAAATTTTATCATATGTTGAACCTGGGAATAATACCGCTTCTAATAGCAGTAAATTTTATCATATGTTTAAGCTGGGAATAATACCGCTTCTAATATCAGTAAATTTTATCATATGTTTAACCTGGGAATAATACCGCTTCTAATAGCAGTAAATTTTATCATATGTTTAAGCTGGGAATAATACCGCTTCTAATAGCAGTAAATTTTATCAAATGTTGAACCTGGGAATAATACCGCTTCTAATAGCAGTAAATTGTATCATATGTTGAACCTGGGAATAATACTGCTTTTAATAGCAGTAAATTTTATCACATGTTGAACCTGGGAATAATACCGCTTCTAATAGCAGTAAATTTTATCATATGTTGAACCTCGGAATAATACCGCTTCTAATAGCAGTAAATTTTATCATATGTTGAACCTGGGAATAATACCGCTTCTAATAGCAGTAAATTTTATCATATGTTTAAGCTGGGAATAATACCGCTTCTAATATCAGTAAATTTTATCATATGTTGAACCTGGGAATAATACCGCTTCTAATAGCAGTAAATTTTATCATATGTTTAAGCTGGGAATAATACCGCTTCTAATATCAGTAAATTTTATCATATGTTGAAGCTGGGAATAATACCGCTTCTAATAGCAGTAAATTTTATCATATGTTAAACCTGGGAATAATACCGCTTCTAATAGCAGTAAATTTTATCATATTATTGAACCTGGGAATAATACCGCTTCTAATAGAAGTAAATTTTATCATATGTTGAAGCTGGGAATAATACCGCTTCTAATAGCAGTAAATTTTATCATATGTTGAACCTGGGAATAATACCGCTTCTAATAGCAGTAAATTTTATCAGATGTTGAACCTGGGAATAATACCGCTTCTAATAGCAGTAAATTTTATCATATGTTGAAGCTGGGAATAATACCGCTTCTAATAGCAGTAAATTTTATCATATGTTGAACCTGGGAATAATACCGCTTCTAATAGCAGTAAATCTTATCATATGTTGAAGCTGGGAATAATACCGCTTGTAATAGCAGTAAATTTTATCATATGTGTAACCTGGGAATAATATCGCTTCTAATAGCAGTAAATTGTATCATATGTTGAAGCTGGGAATAATACCGCTTCTAATAGCAGTAAATTTTATCATATGTTGAAGCTGGGAATAATACCGCTTCTAATAGCAGTAAATTTTATCATATGTTGAACCTGGGAATAATACCGCTTCTAATAGCAGTAAATTTTATCATATGTTGAACCTGGGAATAATACCGCTTCTAATAGCAGTAAATTTTATCATATGTTTAAGCTGGGAATAATACCGCTTCTAATAGCAGTAAATTTTATCATATGTTGAACCTGGGAATAATACCGCTTCTAATAGCAATAAATTTTATGTTATGTTGAACCTGGGATTAATACCGCTTCTAATAGCAGTAAATTTTATCATATGTTGAAGCTGGGAATAATACTGCTTCTAATAGCAGTAAATTTTATCATATGTTGAACCTGGGAATAATACCGCTTCTAATAGCAGTAAATTTTATCATATATTGAAGCTGGGAATAATACTGCTTCTAATAGCAGTAAATTTTATCATATGTTGAAGCTGGGAATAATACCGCTTCTAATAGCAGTGAATTTTATCATATGTTGAACCTGGGAATACTATCGCTTCTAAGAGCAGTACATTTTATCATATGTTGAAGCTGGGAATAATACCGCTTCTAATAGCAGTAAATTTTATCATATGTTGGAGCTGGGAATAATACCGCTTCTAATAGCAGTAAATTTTATCATATGTTGAAGCTGGGAATAATACCGCTTCTAATATCAGTAAATTTTAACATATGTTGCACCTATGAACAATACCGCTTCTAATCGCAGTAAATTTTATCATATTTTGAAGCTGGGAAAAATATCGCTTCTAATAGCAGTAAATTTTATCATATGTTGAACCTGGGAATAATACCGCTTCTAATAGCAGTAAATTTTATCATATGTTGAACCTGGGAATAATACCGCTTCTAATAGCAGTAAATTTTATCATATGTTGAAGCTGGGAATAATACCGCTTCTAATAGCAGTAAATTTTATCATATCTTGAACCTGGGAATAATACCGCTTCTAATAGCAGTAAATTTTATCATATGTTTAAGCTGGGAATAATACCGTTTCTAATAGCAGTAAATTTTATCATATGTAGAACCTGGGAATAATACCGTTTCTAATAGCAGTAAATTTTATCATATGTAGAACCTGGGAATAATACCGTTTCTAATAGCAGTAAATTTTATCATATGTAGAACCTGGGAATAATACCGTTTCTAATAGCAGTAAATTTTATCATATGTTTAACCTGGGAATAATACCGTTTCTAATAGCAGTAAATTTTATCATATGTTGAACCTGGGAATAATACCGTTTCTAATAGCAGTAAATTTTATCATATGTAGAACCTGGGAATAATACCGTTTCTAATAGCAGTAAATTTTATCATATGTAGAACCTGGGAATAATACCGCTTCTAATAGCAGTAAATTTTATCATATGTAGAACCTGGGAATAATACCGTTTCTAATAGCAGTAAATTTTATCATATGTAGAACCTGGGAATAATACCGTTTCTAATAGCAGTAAATTTTATCATATGTTGAACCTGGGAATAATACCGTTTCTAATAGCAGTAAATTTTATCATATGTAGAACCTGGGAATAATACCGTTTCTAATAGCAGTAAATTTTATCATATGTTGAAGCTGGGAATAATACCGCTTCTAATATCAGTAAATTTTATCATATGTTGAACCTGGGAATAATACCGCTTCTAATAGCAGTAAATTTTATCATATGTTGAACCTGGGAATAATACCGCTTCTAATAGCAGTAAATTTTATCATATGTTGAAGCTGGGAATAATACCGCTTCTAATAGCAGTAAATTTTATTATATGCTGAACCTGGGAATAATACCGCTTCTAATAGCAGTAAATTTTATCATATTTTGAAGCTGGGAATAATACCGCTTCTAATAGCAGTACATTTTATCATATGTTGAACCTGGGAATAATACCACTTCTAATAGCAGTAAATTTTAACATAGGTTGAACCTATCAAAAATACCGCTTCTAATAGCAGTAAATTTTATCATATGTTGAAGCTGGGAATAATACCGTTTCTAATAGCAGTAAATTTTATCATATGTAGAACCTGGGAATAATACCGTTTCTAATAGCAGTAAATTTTATCATATGTAGAACCTGGGAATAATACCGTTTCTAATAGCAGTAAATTTTATCATATGTAGAACCTGGGAATAATACCGTTTCTAATAGCAGTAAATTTTATCATATGTTTAACCTGGGAATAATACCGTTTCTAATAGCAGTAAATTTTATCATATGTAGAACCTGGGAATAATACCGTTTCTAATAGCAGTAAATTTTATCATATGTAGAACCTGGGAATAATACCGTTTCTAATAGCAGTAAATTTTATCATATGTAGAACCTGGGAATAATACCGCTTCTAATAGCAGTAAATTTTATCATATGTAGAACCTGGGAATAATACCGTTTCTAATAGCAGTAAATTTTATCATATATAGAACCTGGGAATAATACCGTTTCTAATAGCAGTAAATTTTATCATATGTTGAACCTGGGAATAATACCGTTTCTAATAGCAGTAAATTTTATCATATGTAGAACCTGGGAATAATACCGTTTCTAATAGCAGTAAATTTTATCATATGTTGAAGCTGGGAATAATACCGCTTCTAATATCAGTAAATTTTATCATATGTTGAACCTGGGAATAATACCGCTTCTAATAGCAGTAAATTTTATCATATGTTGAACCTGGGAATAATACCGCTTCTAATAGCAGTAAATTTTATCATATGTTGAAGCTGGGAATAATACCGCTTCTAATAGCAGTAAATTTTATTATATGCTGAACCTTGGAATAATACCGCTTCTAATAGCAGTAAATTTTATCATATTTTGAAGCTGGGAATAATACCGCTTGTAATAGCAGTAAATTTTATCATATTTTTAACCTGGGAATAATATCGCTTCTAATAGCAGTAAATTGTATCATATGTTGAAGCTGGGAATAATACCGCTTCTAATAGCAGTAAATTTTATCATATGTTGAAGCTCGGCATAATACCGCTTCTAATAGCAGTAAATTGTATCATATGTTGAACCTGGGAATAATACTGCTTTTAATAGCAGTAAATTTTATCATATGTTGAAACTGGGAATAATACCGCTTCTAATAGCAGTAAATTATATCATATGTTGAAGCTGGGAATAATACCGCTTCTAATAGCAGTAAATTTTATCATATGTTGAAGCTGGGAATAATACCGCTTCTAATAGCAGTAAATTTTATCATATGTTGAAGCTGGGAATAATACCGCTTCTAATAGCAGTAAATTTTATCATATGTTGAACCTGGGAATAATACCGCTTCTAATAGCAGTAAATTTTATCATATGTTTAAGCTGGGAATAATACCGCTTCTAATATCAGTAAATTTTATCATATGTTGAACCTGGGAATAATACCGCTTCTAATAGCAGTAAATTTTATCATATGTTTAAGCTGGGAATAATACCGCTTCTAATAGCAGTAAATTTTATCATATGTTGAACCTGGGAATAATACCGCTTCTAATAGCAGTAAATTTTATCATATGTTGAAGCTGGGAATAATACCGCTTCTAATAGCAGTAAATTTTATCATATGTTAAACCTGGGAATAATACCGCTTCTAATAGCAGTAAATTTTATCATATGTTGAACCTGGGAATAATACTGCTTCTAATATCAGTAAATTTTATCATATGTTGAAGCTGGGAATAATACCGCTTCTAATATCAGTAAATTTTATCATATGTTGAACCTGGGAATAATACCGCTTCTAATAGCAGTAAATTGTATCATATGTTGAACCTGGGAATAATACTGCTTTTAATAGCAGTAAATTTTATCATATGTTGAACCTGGGAATAATACCGCTTCTAATAGCAGTAAATTTTATCATATGTTGAAGCTGGGAATAATACCGCTTCTAATAGCAGTAAATTTTATCATATGTTGAACCTGGGAATAATACTGCTTCTAATATCAGTAAATTTTATCATATGTTGAAGCTGGGAATAATACCGCTTCTAATATCAGTAAATTTTATCATATGTTGAACCTGGGAATAATACCGCTTCTAATAGCAGTAAATTGTATCATATGTTGAACCTGGGAATAATACTGCTTTTAATAGCAGTAAATTTTATCATATGTTTAACCTGGGAATAATACCGCTTCTAATAGCAGTAAATTTTATCATATGTTGAAGCTGGGAATAATACCGCTTCTAATAGCAGTAAATTTTATCATATGTTGAAGCTGGGAATAATACCGCTTCTAATAGCAGTAAATTTTATCATATGTTGAACCTGGGAATAATACCGCTTCTAATAGCAGTAAATTGTATCATATGTTGAACCTGGGAATAATACTGCTTTTAATAGCAGTAAATTTTATCATATGTTGAACCTGGGAATAATACCGCTTCTAATAGCAGTAAATTTTATCATATGTTGAAGCTGGGAATAATACCGCTTCTAATAGCAGTAAATTTTATCATATGTTGAACCTGGGAATAATACCGCTTCTAATAGCAGTAAATTTTATCATATGTTGAACCTGGGAATAATACCGCTTCTAATAGCAGTCAATTTTATCATATGTTCAAGCTGGGAATAATACCGCTTCTAATATCAGTAAATTTTATCATATGTTGAACCTGGGAATAATACCGCTTCTAATAGCAGTAAATTTTATCATATGTTTAAGCTGGGAATAATACCGCTTCTAATATCAGTAAATTTTATCATATGTTGATGCTGGGAATAATACCGCTTATAATAGAAGTAAATTTTATCATATGTTAAACCTGGGAATAATACCGCTTCTAATAGCAGTAAATTTTAACATAGGTTGAACCTATCAAAAATACCGCTTCTAATAGCAGTAAATTTTATCATATGTTGAAGCTGGGAATAATACCGTTTCTAATAGCAGTAAATTTTATCATATGTAGAACCTGGGAATAATACCGTTTCTAATAGCAGTAAATTTTATCATATGTAGAACCTGGGAATAATACCGCTTCTAATAGCAGTAAATTTTATCATATGTAGAACCTGGGAATAATACCGTTTCTAATAGCAGTAAATTTTATCATATATAGAACCTGGGAATAATACCGTTTCTAATAGCAGTAAATTTTATCATATGTTGAACCTGGGAATAATACCGTTTCTAATAGCAGTAAATTTTATCATATGTAGAACCTGGGAATAATACCGTTTCTAATAGCAGTAAATTTTATCATATGTTGAAGCTGGGAATAATACCGCTTCTAATATCAGTAAATTTTATCATATGTTGAACCTGGGAATAATACCGCTTCTAATAGCAGTAAATTTTATCATATGTTGAACCTGGGAATAATACCGCTTCTAATAGCAGTAAATTTTATCATATGTTGAAGCTGGGAATAATACCGCTTCTAATAGCAGTAAATTATATTATATGCTGAACCTGGGAATAATACCGCTTCTAATAGCAGTAAATTTTATCATATTTTGAAGCTGGGAATAATACCGCTTGTAATAGCAGTAAATTTTATCATATTTTTAACCTGGGAATAATATCGCTTCTAATAGCAGTAAATTGTATCATATGTTGAAGCTGGGAATAATACCGCTTCTAATAGCAGTAAATTTTATCATATGTTGAAGCTCGGCATAATACCGCTTCTAATAGCAGTAAATTGTATCATATGTTGAACCTGGGAATAATACTGCTTTTAATAGCAGTAAATTTTATCATATGTTGAAACTGGGAATAATACCGCTTCTAATAGCAGTAAATTATATCATATGTTGAAGCTGGGAATAATACCGCTTCTAATAGCAGTAAATTTTATCATATGTTGAAGCTGGGAATAATACCGCTTCTAATAGCAGTAAATTTTATCATATGTTGAAGCTGGGAATAATACCGCTTCTAATAGCAGTAAATTTTATCATATGTTGAACCTGGGAATAATACCGCTTCTAATAGCAGTAAATTTTATCATATGTTTAAGCTGGGAATAATACCGCTTCTAATATCAGTAAATTTTATCATATGTTGAACCTGGGAATAATACCGCTTCTAATAGCAGTAAATTTTATCATATGTTTAAGCTGGGAATAATACCGCTTCTAATAGCAGTAAATTTTATCATATGTTGAACCTGGGAATAATACCGCTTCTAATAGCAGTAAATTTTATCATATGTTGAAGCTGGGAATAATACCGCTTCTAATAGCAGTAAATTTTATCATATGTTAAACCTGGGAATAATACCGCTTCTAATAGCAGTAAATTTTATCATATGTTGAACCTGGGAATAATACTGCTTCTAATATCAGTAAATTTTATCATATGTTGAAGCTGGGAATAATACCGCTTCTAATATCAGTAAATTTTATCATATGTTGAACCTGGGAATAATACCGCTTCTAATAGCAGTAAATTGTATCATATGTTGAACCTGGGAATAATACTGCTTTTAATAGCAGTAAATTTTATCATATGTTGAACCTGGGAATAATACCGCTTCTAATAGCAGTAAATTTTATCATATGTTGAAGCTGGGAATAATACCGCTTCTAATAGCAGTAAATTTTATCATATGTTGAACCTGGGAATAATACTGCTTCTAATATCAGTAAATTTTATCATATGTTGAAGCTGGGAATAATACCGCTTCTAATATCAGTAAATTTTATCATATGTTGAACCTGGGAATAATACCGCTTCTAATAGCAGTAAATTGTATCATATGTTGAACCTGGGAATAATACTGCTTTTAATAGCAGTAAATTTTATCATATGTTTAACCTGGGAATAATACCGCTTCTAATAGCAGTAAATTTTATCATATGTTGAAGCTGGGAATAATACCGCTTCTAATAGCAGTAAATTTTATCATATGTTGAAGCTGGGAATAATACCGCTTCTAATAGCAGTAAATTTTATCATATGTTGAACCTGGGAATAATACCGCTTCTAATAGCAGTAAATTGTATCATATGTTGAACCTGGGAATAATACTGCTTTTAATAGCAGTAAATTTTATCATATGTTGAACCTGGGAATAATACCGCTTCTAATAGCAGTAAATTTTATCATATGTTGAAGCTGGGAATAATACCGCTTCTAATAGCAGTAAATTTTATCATATGTTGAAGCTGGGAATAATACCGCTTCTAATAGCAGTAAATTTTATCATATGTTGAACCTGGGAATAATACCGCTTCTAATAGCAGTAAATTTTATCATATGTTTAAGCTGGGAATAATACCGCTTCTAATATCAGTAAATTTTATCATATGTTGAACCTGGGAATAATACCGCTTCTAATAGCAGTAAATTTTATCATATGTTGAACCTGGGAATAATACTGCTTTTAATAGCAGTAAATTTTATCATATGTTGAACCTGGGAATAATACCGCTTCTAATAGCAGTAAATTTTATCATATGTTGAAGCTGGGAATAATACCGCTTCTAATAGCAGTAAATTTTATCATATGTTGAACCTGGGAATAATACTGCTTCTAATATCAGTAAATTTTATCATATGTTGAAGCTGGGAATAATACCGCTTCTAATATCAGTAAATTTTATCATATGTTGAACCTGGGAATAATACCGCTTCTAATAGCAGTAAATTGTATCATATGTTGAACCTGGGAATAATACTGCTTTTAATAGCAGTAAATTTTATCATATGTTTAACCTGGGAATAATACCGCTTCTAATAGCAGTAAATTTTATCATATGTTGAAGCTGGGAATAATACCGCTTCTAATAGCAGTAAATTTTATCATATGTTGAAGCTGGGAATAATACCGCTTCTAATAGCAGTAAATTTTATCATATGTTGAACCTGGGAATAATACCGCTTCTAATAGCAGTAAATTGTATCATATGTTGAACCTGGGAATAATACTGCTTTTAATAGCAGTAAATTTTATCATATGTTGAACCTGGGAATAATACCGCTTCTAATAGCAGTAAATTTTATCATATGTTTAAGCTGGGAATAATACCGCTTCTAATAGCAGTAAATTTTATCATATGTTGCACCTGGGAATAATACCGCTTCTAATAGCAGTAAATTTTATCATATGTTGAACCTGGGAATAATACCGCTTCTAATAGCAGTCAATTTTATCATATGTTCAAGCTGGGAATAATACCGCTTCTAATATCAGTAAATTTTATCATATGTTGAACCTGGGAATAATACCGCTTCTAATAGCAGTAAATTTTATCATATGTTTAAGCTGGGAATAATACCGCTTCTAATATCAGTAAATTTTATCATATGTTGAAGCTGGGAATAATACCGCTTATAATAGAAGTAAATTTTATCATATGTTAAACCTGGGAATAATACCGCTTCTAATAGCAGTAAATTTTATCATATGTTGAAGCTGGGAATAATACTGCTTCTAATATCAGTAAATTTTATCATATGTTGAACCTGGGAATAATACCGCTTCTAATAGCAGTACATTTTATCATATGTTGAACCTGGGAATAATACCACTTCTAATAGCAGTAAATTTTAACATAGGTTGAACCTATCAAAAATACCGCTTCTAATAGCAGTACATTTTATCATATGTTGAAGCTGGGAATAATACCGCTTCTAAAAACAGTAAATTTTATCATATGTTGAACCTGGGAATAATACCGCTTCAAATAGCAGTAAATTTTATCATATGTTGAACCTGGGAATAATACCGCTTCTAATAGCAGTAAATTTTATCATATGTTGAACCTGGGAATAATACCGCTTCTAATAGCAGTAAAGTTTATCATATGTTGAAGCTGGGAATAATACCGCTTCTAATAGCAGTAAATTTTATCATATGTTGAACCTGGGAATAATACCGCTTCTAATAGCAGTAAATTTTATCATATGTTTAACCTGGGAATAATACCGTTTCTAATAGCAGTAAATTTTATCATATGTTTAAGCTGGGAATAATACCGCTTCTAATAACAGTAAATTTTATCATATGTTGAACCTGGGAATAATACCGCTTCAAATAGCAGTAAATTTTATCATATGTTGAACCTGGGAATAATACCGCTTCTAATAGCAGTAAATTTTATCATATGTTGAAGCTGGGAATAATACCGCTTCTAATAGCAGTAAATTTCATCATATGTTGAACCTGGGAATAATACCGCTTCTAATAGCAGTAAATTTCATCATATGTTAAAGCTGGGAATAATACCGCTACTAATCGCAGTAAATTTTATCATATGTTGAACCTGGGAATAATACCGCTTCTAATAGCAGTAAATTTTATCATATGTTGAACCTGGAAATAATACCGCTTCTAATAGCAGTAAATTTTATAATATGTTGAAGCTGGGAATAATACCGCTTCTAATAGCAGTAAATTTTATCATATGTTGAAGCTGGGTATAATACCACTTCTAATAGCAGTAACTGTTATCATATGTTGAACCTGGGAATAATACCGCTTCTAATAGCAGTAAATTTTATCATATGTTGAACCTGGGAATAATACCGCTTCTAATAGCAGTAAATTTTATCATATTATTGAACCTGGGAATAATACCGCTTATAATAGAAGTAAATTTTATCATATGTTGAAGCTGGGAATAATACCGTTTCTAATAGCAGTAAATTTCATCATATGTTAAAGCTGGGAATAATACCGCTTCTAATAGCAGTAAATTTTATCATATGTTGAAGCTGGGAATAATACCGCTTCTAATAGCAGTAAATTTTATCATATGTTGAACCTGGGAATAATACCGCTTCTAATAGCAGTAAATTTTATCATATGTTGAAGCTGGGAACAATACCGCTTCTAATAGCAGTAAATGTTATCATATGTTGAAGCTGGGAATAATACCGCTTCTAATAGCAGTAAATTTTATCATATGTTGAAGCTGGGAATAATACCGCTTCTAATATCAGTAAATTGTATCATATGTTGAACCTGGGAATAATACCGCTTCTAATAGCAGTAAATTTTATCATATGTTGAACCTGGGAATAATACCGCTTCTAATAGCAGTAAATTTTATCATATGTTTAACCTGGGAATAATACCGCTTCTAATAGCAGTAAATTTTATCATGTGTTTAAGCTGGGAATAATACCGCTTCTAATAACAGTAAATTTTATCATATGTTGAACCTGGGAATAATACCGCTTCTAATAGCAGTAAATTTTATCATATGTTGAACCTGGGAATAATACCGCTTCTAATAGCAGTAAATTTTATCATATGTTGAACCTGGGAATAATACTGCTTCTAATAGCAGTAAATTTTATCATATGTTGAAGCTGGGAATAATACCGCTTCTAATAGCAGTAAATTTTATCATATGTTGAAGCTGGGAATAATACCGCTTCTAATAGCAGTAAATTTTATCATATGTTGAACCTGGGAATAATACGGCTTCTAATAGCAGTAAATTGTATCATATGTTGAACCTGGGAATAATACTGCTTTTAATAGCAGTAAATTTTATCATATGTTGAACCTGGGAATAATACCGCTTCTAATAGCAGTAAATTTTATCATATGTTGAAGCTGGGAATAATACCGCTTCTAATAGCAGTAAATTTTATCATATGTTGAACCTGGGAATAATACCGCTTCTAATAGCAGTAAATTTTATCATATGTTGAACCTGGGAATAATACCGCTTCTAATAGCAGTAAATTTTATCATATGTTTAAGCTGGGAATAATACCGCTTCTAATATCAGTAAATTTTATCATATGTTGAACCTGGGAATAATACCGCTTCTAATAGCAGTAAATTTTATCATATGTTTAAGCTGGGAATAATACCGCTTCTAATATCAGTAAATTTTATCATATGTTGAAGCTGGGAATAATACCGCTTATAATAGAAGTAAATTTTATCATATGTTAAACCTGGGAATAATACCGCTTCTAATAGCAGTAAATTTTATCATATGTTGAAGCTGGGAATAATACTGCTTCTAATATCAGTAAATTTTATCATATGTTGAACCTGGGAATAATACCGCTTCTAATAGCAGTAAATTTTATCATATGTTGAAGCTGGGAATAATACCGCTTCTAATATCAGTAAATTTTATCATATGTTGAACCTGGGAATAATACCGCTTCTAATAGCAGTACATTTTATCATATGTTGAACCTGGGAATAATACCACTTCTAATAGCAGTAAATTTTAACATAGGTTGAACCTATCAAAAATACCGCTTCTAATAGCAGTAAATTTTATCATATGTTGAAGCTGGGAATAATACCGCTTCTAAAAACAGTAAATTTTATCATATGTTGAACCTGGGAATAATACCGCTTCAAATAGCAGTAAATTTTATCATATGTTGAACCTGGGAATAATACCGCTTCTAATAGCAGTAAATTTTATCATATGTTGAACCTGGGAATAATACCGCTTCTAATAGCAGTAAATTTTATCATATGTTGAAGCTGGGAATAATACCGCTTCTAATAGCAGTAAATTTTATCATATGTTGAACCTGGGAATAATACCGCTTCTAATAGCAGTAAATTTTATCATATGTTTAACCTGGGAATAATACCGTTTCTAATAGCAGTAAATTTTATCATATGTTTAAGCTGGGAATAATACCGCTTCTAATAACAGTAAATTTTATCATATGTTGAACCTGGGAATAATACCGCTTCAAATAGCAGTAAATTTTATCATATGTTGAACCTGGGAATAATACCGCTTCTAATAGCAGTAAATTTTATCATATGTTGAACCTGGGAATAATACTGCTTCTAATCGCAGTAAATTTTATCATATGTTGAACCTGGGAATAATACCGCTTCTAATAGCAGTAAATTTTATCATATGTTGAAGCTGGGAATAATACCGCTTCTAATAGCAGTAAATTTCATCATATGTTGAACCTGGGAATAATACAGCTTCTAATAGCAGTAAATTTCATCATATGTTAAAGCTGGGAATAATACCGCTACTAATCGCAGTAAATTTTATCATATGTTGAACCTGGGAATAATACCGCTTCTAATAGCAGTAAATTTTATCATATGTTGAACCTGGAAATAATACCGCTTCTAATAGCAGTAAATGTTTTAATATGTTGAAGCTGGGAATAATACCGCTTCTAATAGCAGTAAATTTTATCATATGTTGAAGCTGGGTATAATACCACTTCTAATAGCAGTAAATTTTATCATATGTTGAACCTGGGAATAATACCGCTTCTAATAGCAGTAAATTTTATCATATGTTGAACCTGGGAATAATACCGCTTCTAATAGCAGTAAATTTTATCATATTATTGAACCTGGGAATAATACCGCTTCTAATAGAAGTAAATTTTATCATATGTTGAAGCTGGGAATAATACCGTTTCTAATAGCAGTAAATTTCATCATATGTTAAAGCTGGGAATAATACCGCTTCTAATAGCAGTAAATTTTATCATATGTTGAAGCTGGGAATAATACCGCTTCTAATAGCAGTAAATTTTATCATATGTTGAACCTGGGAATAATACCGCTTCTAATAGCAGTAAATTTTATCATATGTTGAAGCTGGGAACAATACCGCTTCTAATAGCAGAAAATGTTATCATATGTTGAAGCTGGGAATAATACCGCTTCTAATAGCAGTAAATTTTATCATATGTTGAAGCTGGGAATAATACCGCTTCTAATATCAGTAAATTGTATCATATGTTGAACCTGGGAATAATACCGCTTCTAATAGCAGTAAATTTTATCATATGTTGAACCTGGGAATAATACCGCTTCTAATAGCAGTAAATTTTATCATATGTTTAACCTGGGAATAATACCGTTTCTAATAGCGGTAAATTTTATCATGTGTTTAAGCTGGGAATAATACCGCTTCTAATAACAGTAAATTTTATCATATGTTGAACCTGGGAATAATACCGCTTCTAATAGCAGTAAATTTTATCATATGTTGAACCTGGGAATAATACCGCTTCTAATAGCAGTAAATTTTATCATATGTTGAACCTGGGAATAATACTGCTTCTAATAGCAGTAAATTGTATCATATGTTGAACCTGGGAATAATACCGCTTCTAATAGCAGCAAATTTTATCATATGTTGAAGCTGGGAATAATACCGCTTCTAATAGCAGTAAATTTTATCATATGTTTAACCTGGGAATAAAACCGTTTCTAATAGCAGTAAATTTTATCATATTTTTAACCTGGGAATATACCGCTTCTAATAGCAGTAAATTTTATCATATCTTGAACCTGGGAATAATACCGCTTCTAATAGCAGTAAATTTTATCATATGTTGAAGCTGGGAATAATACCGCTTCTAATAGCAGTAAATTTCATCATATGTTAAAGCTGGGAATAATACCGCTTCTAATAGCAGTAAATTTTATCATATGTTGAACCTGGGAATAATACCGCTTCTAATAGCAGTAAATTTTATCATATGTTGAACCTGGGAATAATACCGCTTCTAATAGCAGTAAATTTTATCATATGTTGAACCTGGGAATAATACCGCTTCTAATAGCAGTAAATTTTATCATATGTTGAAGCTGGGAACAATACCGCTTCTAATAGCAGTAAATGTTATCATATGTTGAAGCTGGGAATAATACCGCTTCTAATAGCAGTAAATTTTATCATATGTTGAACCTGGGAATAATACCGCTTCTAATAGCAGTAAATTTTATCATATGTTGAACCTGGGAATAATACTGCTTCTAATAGCAGTAAATTTTATCATATGTTGAACCTGGGAATAATACCGCTTCTAATAGCAGTAAATTTTATCATATGTTGAAGCTGGGAATAATACCGCTTCTAATAGCAGTAAATTTTATCATATGTTGAACCTGGGAATAATACGGCTTCGAATAGCAGTAAATTGTATCATATGTTGAACCTGGGAATAATACTGCTTTTAATAGCAGTAAATTTTATCATATGTTGAACCTGGGAATAATACCGCTTCTAATAGCAGTAAATTTTATCATATGTTGAAGCTGGGAATAATACCGCTTCTAATAGCAGTAAATTTTATCATATGTTGAACCTGGGAATAATACCGCTTCTAATAGCAGTAAATTTTATCATATGTTGAACCTGGGAATAATACCGCTTCTAATAGCAGTAAATTTTATCATATGTTTAAGCTGGGAATAATACCGCTTCTAATATCAGTAAATTTTATCATATGTTGAACCTGGGAATAATACCGCTTCTAATAGCAGTAAATTTTATCATATGTTTAAGCTGGGAATAATACCGCTTCTAATATCAGTAAATTTTATCATATGTTGAAGCTGGGAATAATACCGCTTATAATAGAAGTAAATTTTATCATATGTTAAACCTGGGAATAATACCGCTTCTAATAGCAGTAAATTTTATCATATGTTGAAGCTGGGAATAATACTGCTTCTAATATCAGTAAATTTTATCATATGTTGAACCTGGGAATAATACCGCTTCTAATAGCAGTAAATTTTATCATATGTTGAAGCTGGGAATAATACCGCTTCTAATATCAGTAAATTTTATCATATGTTGAACCTGGGAATAATACCGCTTCTAATAGCAGTACATTTTATCATATGTTGAACCTGGGAATAATACCACTTCTAATAGCAGTAAATTTTAACATAGGTTGAACCTATCAAAAATACCGCTTCTAATAGCAGTAAATTTTATCATATGTTGAAGCTGGGAATAATACCGCTTCTAAAAACAGTAAATTTTATCATATGTTGAACCTGGGAATAATACCGCTTCAAATAGCAGTAAATTTTATCATATGTTGAACCTGGGAATAATACCGCTTCTAATAGCAGTAAATTTTATCATATGTTGAACCTGGGAATAATACCGCTTCTAATAGCAGTAAATTTTATCATATGTTGAAGCTGGGAATAATACCGCTTCTAATAGCAGTAAATTTTATCATATGTTGAACCTGGGAATAATACCGCTTCTAATAGCAGTAAATTTTATCATATGTTTAACCTGGGAATAATACCGTTTCTAATAGCAGTAAATTTTATCATATGTTTAAGCTGGGAATAATACCGCTTCTAATAACAGTAAATTTTATCATATGTTGAACCTGGGAATAATACCGCTTCAAATAGCAGTAAATTTTATCATATGTTGAACCTGGGAATAATACCGCTTGTAATAGCAGTAAATTTTATCATATGTTGAACCTGGGAATAATACTGCTTCTAATCGCAGTAAATTTTATCATATGTTGAACCTGGGAATAATACCGCTTCTAATAGCAGTAAATTTTATCATATGTTGAAGCTGGGAATAATACCGCTTCTAATAGCAGTAAATTTCATCATATGTTGAACCTGGGAATAATACAGCTTCTAATAGCAGTAAATTTCATCATATGTTAAAGCTGGGAATAATACCGCTACTAATCGCAGTAAATTTTATCATATGTTGAACCTGGGAATAATACCGCTTCTAATAGCAGTAAATTTTATCATATGTTGAACCTGGAAATAATACCGCTTCTAATAGCAGTAAATTTTATAATATGTTGAAGCTGGGAATAATACCGCTTCTAATAGCAGTAAATTTTATCATATGTTGAAGCTGGGTATAATACCACTTCTAATAGCAGTAAATTTTATCATATGTTGAACCTGGGAATAATACCGCTTCTAATAGCAGTAAATTTTATCATATGTTGAACCTGGGAATAATACCGCTTCTAATAGCAGTAAATTTTATCATATTATTGAACCTGGGAATAATACCGCTTCTAATAGAAGTAAATTTTATCATATGTTGAACCTGGGAATAATACCGCTTCTAATAGCAGTAAATTTTATCATATGTTTAACCTGGGAATAATACCGTTTCTAATAGCGGTAAATTTTATCATGTGTTTAAGCTGGGAATAATACCGCTTCTAATAACAGTAAATTTTATCATATGTTGAACCTGGGAATAATACCGCTTCTAATAGCAGTAAATTTTATCATATGTTGAACCTGGGAATAATACCGCTTCTAATAGCAGTAAATTTTATCATATGTTGAACCTGGGAATAATACTGCTTCTAATAGCAGTAAATTGTATCATATGTTGAACCTGGGAATAATACCGCTTCTAATAGCAGCAAATGTTATCATATGTTGAAGCTGGGAATAATACCGCTTCTAATAGCAGTAAATTTTATCATATGTTTAACCTGGGAATAAAACCGTTTCTAATAGCAGTAAATTTTATCATATTTTGAACCTGGGAATATACCGCTTCTAATAGCAGTAAATTTTATCATATCTTGAACCTGGGAATAATACCGCTTCTAATAGCAGTAAATTTTATCATATGTTGAAGCTGGGAATAATACCGCTTCTAATAGCAGTAAATTTCATCATATGTTAAAGCTGGGAATAATACCGCTTCTAATAGCAGTAAATTTTATCATATGTTGAACCTGGGAATAATACCGCTTCTAATAGCAGTAAATTTTATCATATGTTGAACCTGGGAATAATACCGCTTCTAATAGCAGTAAATTTTATCATATGTTGAAGCTGGGAATAATACCGCTTCTAATAGCAGTAAATTTTATCATATGTTGAACCTGGGAATAATACTGCTTCTAATAGCAGTAAATTTTATCATATGTTGAACCTGGGAATAATACCGCTTCTAATAGCAGTAAATTTTATCATATGTTGAAGCTGGGAATAATACCGCTTCTAATAGCAGTAAATTTTATCATATGTTGAACCTGGGAATAATACCGCTTCTAATAGCAGTAAATTTTATCATATCTTGAACCTGGGAATAATACTGCTTCTAATAGCAGTAAATTTTGTCATATGTTGAACCTGGGAATAATACCGCTTCTAATAGCAGTAAATTTTATCATATGTTGAACCTGGGAATAATACCGCTTCTAGTAGCAGTAAATTTTATCATATGTTGAACCTGGGAATAATACCGCTTCTAATAGCAGCAAATTTTATCATATGTTGAAGCTGGGAATAATACCGCTTCTAATAGCAGTAAATTTTATCATATGTTTAACCTGGGAATAAAACCGTTTCTAATAGCAGTAAATTTTATCATATTTTGAACCTGGGAATATACCGCTTCTAATAGCAGTAAATTTTATCATATCTTGAACCTGGGAATAATACCGCTTCTAATAGCAGTAAATTTTATCATATGTTGAAGCTGGGAATAATACCGCTTCTAATAGCAGTAAATTTCATCATATGTTAAAGCTGGGAATAATACCGCTTCTAATAGCAGTAAATTTTATCATATGTTGAACCTGGGAATAATACCGCTTCTAATAGCAGTAAATTTTATCATATGTTGAACCTGGGAATAATACCGCTTCTAATAGCAGTAAATTTTAACATATGTTGAAGCTGGGAATAATACCGCTTCTAATAGCAGTAAATTTTATCATATGTTGAACCTGGGAATAATACTGCTTCTAATAGCAGTAAATTTTATCATATGTTGAACCTGGGAATAATACCGCTTCTAATAGCAGTAAATTTTATCATATGTTGAAGCTGGGAATAATACCGCTTCTAATAGCAGTAAATTTTATCATATGTTGAACCTGGGAATAATACCGCTTCTAATAGCAGTAAATTTTATCATATCTTGAACCTGGGAATAATACTGCTTCTAATAGCAGTAAATTTTGTCATATGTTGAACCTGGGAATAATACCGCTTCTAATAGCAGTAAATTTTATCATATGTTGAACCTGGGAATAATACCGCTTCTAGTAGCAGTAAATTTTATCATATGTTGAACCTGGGAATAATACCGCTTCTAATAGCAGTAAATCTTATCATATTTTGAAGCTGGGAATAATACCGCTTGTAATAGCAGTAAATTTTATCATATGTTTAACCTGGGAATAATATCGCTTCTAATAGCAGTAAATTGTATCATATGTTGAAGCTGGGAATAATACCGCTTCTAATAGCAGTAAATTTTATCATATGTTGAAGCTGGGAATAATACCGCTTCTAATAGCAGTAAATTTTATCATATGTTGAAGCTGGGAATAATACCGCTTCTAATAGCAGTAAATTTTATCATATGTTGAACCTGGGAATAATACCGCTTCTAATAGCAGTAAATTTTATCATATGTTTAAGCTGGGAATAATACCGCTTCTAATATCAGTAAATTTTATCATATGTTGAACCTGGGAATAATACCGCTTCTAATAGCAGTAAATTTATCATATGTTTAAGCTGGGAATAATACCGCTTCTAATAGCAGTAAATTTTATCATATGTTGAACCTGGGAATAATACCGCTTCTAATAGCAGTAAGTTTTATCATATCTTGAACCTGGGAATAATACCGCTTCTAATAGCAGTAAATTTTATCATATTATTGAACCTGGGAATAATACCGCTTCTAATAAAAGTAAATTTTATCATATGTTGAAGCTGGGAATAATACCGTTTCTAATAGCAGTAAATTTCATCATATGTTAAAGCTGGGAATAATACCGCTTCTAATAGCAGTAAATTTTATCATATGTTGAAGCTGGGAATAATACCGCTTCTAATAGCAGTAAATTTCATCATATGTTAAAGCTGGGAATAATACCGCTTCTAATCGCAGTAAATTTTATCATATGTTGAACCTGGGAATAATACCGCTTCTAATAGCAGTAAATTTTATCATATGTTGAACCTGGGAATAATACCGCTTCTAATAGCAGTAAATTTTATAATATGTTGAAGCTGGGAATAATACCGCTTCTAATAGCAGTAAATTTTATCATATGTTGAAGCTGGGTATAATACCACTTCTAATAGCAGTAAATTTTATCATATGTTGAACCTGGGAATAATACAGCTTCTAATAGCAGTAAATTTTATCATATGTTGAACCTGGGAATAATACCGCTTCTAATAGCAGTAAATTTTATCATATTATTGAACCTGGGAATAATACCGCTTCTAATAGAAGTAAATTTTATCATATGTTGAAGCTGGGAATAATACCGTTTCTAATAGCAGTAAATTTCATCATATGTTAAAGCTGGGAATAATACCGCTTCTAATAGCAGTAAATTTTATCATATGTTGAAGCTGGGAATAATACCGCTTCTAATAGCAGTAAATTTTATCATATGTTGAACCTGGGAATAATACCGCTTCTAATAGCAGTAAATTTTATCATATGTTGAAGCTGGGAACAATACCGCTTCTAATAGCAGTAAATGTTATCATATGTTGAAGCTGGGAATAATACCGCTTCTAATAGCAGTAAATTTTATCATATGTTGAAGCTGGGAATAATACCGCTTCTAATATCAGTAAATTGTATCATAGTTTGAACCTGGGAATAATACCGCTTCTAATAGCAGTAAATTTCATCATATGTTGAACCTGGGAATAATACCGCTTCTAATAGCAGTAAATTTTATCATATGTTTAACCTGGGAATAATACCGTTTCTAATAGCGGTAAATTTTATCATATGTTTAAGCTGGGAATAATACCGCTTCTAATAACAGTAAATTTTATCATATGTTGAACCTGGGAATAATACCGCTTCTAATAGCAGTAAATTTTATCATATGTTGAACCTGGGAATAATACCGCTTCTAATAGCAGTAAATTTTATCATATGTTGAACCTGGGAATAATACTGCTTCTAATAGCAGTAAATTTTATCATATGTTGAACCTGGGAATAATACCGCTTCTAATAGCAGCAAATTTTATCATATGTTGAAGCTGGGAATAATACCGCTTCTAATAGCAGAAAATTTTATCATATGTTTAACCTGGGAATAAAACCGTTTCTAATAGCAGTAAATTTTATCATATGTTGAACCTGGGAATAATACCGCTTCTAATAGCAGTAAATTTTATCATATGTTGAACCTGGGAATAATACCGCTTCTAATAGCAGTAAATGTTATCATATGTTGAAGCTGGGAATAATACCGGATCTAATAGCAGTAAATTTCATCATATGTTAAAGCTGGGAATAATACCGCTTCTAATCGCAGTAAATTTTATCATATGTTGAACCTGGGAATAATACCGCTTCTAATAGCAGTAAATTGTATCATATGTTGAAGCTGGGAATAATACCGCTTCTAATAGCAGTAAATTTTATCCTTTGTTGAAGCTGGGAATAATACCGCTTCTAATAGCAGTAAATTTTATCATATGTTGAAGCTGGGAATATTACCACTTCTAATAGCAGTAAATTTTATCATATGTTGAACCTGGGAATAATACCGCTTCTAATAGCAGTACATTTTATCATATGTTGAAGCTGGGAATAATACCGCTTCTAATAGCAGTAAATTTTATCATATGTTGAACCTGGGAATAATACCGCTTCTAATAGCAGTAAATTTTATCATATCTTGAACCTGGGAATAATACTGCTTCTAATAGCTGTAAATTTTGTCATATGTTGAACCTGGGAATAATACCGCTTCTAATAGCAGTAAATTTTATCATATGTTGAAGCTGGGAATAATACCGCTTCTAATAGCAGTAAATTTCATCATATGTTAAAGCTGGGAATAATACCGCTTCTAATCGCAGTAAATTTTATCATATGTTGAACCTGGGAATAATACCGCTTCTAATAGCAGTAAATTTTATCATATGTTGAACCTGGGAATAATACCGCTTCTAATAGCAGTAAATTTTATAATATGTTGAAGCTGGGAATAATACCGCTTCTAATAGCAGTAAATTTTATCATATGTTGAAGCTGGGAATAATACCGCTTCTAATAGCAGTAAATTTTATCATATGTTGAAGCTGGGAATAATACCGCTTCTAATAGCAGTAAATTTTATCATATGTTGAACCTGGGAATAATACCGCTTCTAATAGCAGTAAATTTTATCAGATGTTGAACCTGGGAATAATACCGCTTCTAATAGCAGTAAATTTTATCATATGTTGAAGCTGGGAATAATACTGCTTCTAATAGCAGTAAATTTTATCATATGTTGAACCTGGGAATAATACCGCTTCTAATAGCAGTAAATTTTATCATATCTTGGACCTGGGAATAATACTGCTTCTAATAGCAATAAATTTTGTCATATGTTGAACCTGGGAATAATACCGCTTCTAATAGCAGTAAATTTTATCATATGTTGAAGCTGGGAATAATACCGCTCATAATAGCAGTAAATTTTATCATATGTTGAACCTGGGAATAATACAGCTTCTAATAGCAGTAAATTTTATCATATGTTGAACCTGGGAATAATACCGCTTCTAATAGCAGTAAATGTTATCATATTATTGAACCTGGGAATAATACCGCTTCTAATAGAAGTAAATTTTATCATATGTTGAAGCTGGGAATAATACCGTTTCTAATAGCAGTAAATTTCATCATATGTTAAAGCTGGGAATAATACCGCTTCTAATAGCAGTAAATTTTATCATATGTTGAAGCTGGGAATAATACCGCTTCTAATAGCAGTAAATTTTATCATATGTTGAACCTGGTAATAATACCGCTTCTAATAGCAGTAAATTTTATCATATGTTGAAGCTGGGAACAATACCGCTTCTAATAGCAGTAAATGTTATCATATGTTGAAGCTGGGAATAATACCGCTTCTAATAGCAGTAAATTTTATCATATGTTGAAGCTGGGAATAATACCGCTTCTAATATCAGTAAATTGTATCATATGTTGAACCTGGGAATAATACCGCTTCTAATAGCAGTAAATTTTATCATATGTTGAAGCTGGGAATAATACCGCTTCTAATAGCAGTAAATTTTATCATATGTTTAACCTGGGAATAATACCGTTTCTAATAGCGGTAAATTTTATCATATGTTTAAGCTGGGAATAATACCGCTTCTAATAACAGTAAATTTTATCATATGTTGAACCTGGGAATAATACCGCTTCTAATAGCAGTAAATTTTATCATATGTTGAACCTGGGAATAATACCGCTTCTAATAGCAGTAAATTTTATCATATGTTGAACCTGGGAATAATACTGCTTCTAATAGCAGTAAATTTTATCATATGTTGAACCTGGGAATAATACCGCTTCTAATAGCAGCAAATTTTATCATATGTTGAAGCTGGGAATAATACCGCTTCTAATAGCAGAAAATTTTATCATATGTTTAACCTGGGAATAAAACCGTTTCTAATAGCAGTAAATTTTATCATATGTTGAACCTGGGAATAATACCGCTTCTAATAGCAGTAAATTTTATCATATGTTGAACCTGGGAATAATACCGCTTCTAATAGCAGTAAATGTTATCATATGTTGAAGCTGGGAATAATACCGGATCTAATAGCAGTAAATTTCATCATATGTTAAAGCTGGGAATAATACCGCTTCTAATCGCAGTAAATTTTATCATATGTTGAACCTGGGAATAATACCGCTTCTAATAGCAGTAAATTTTATCATATGTTGAACCTGGGAATAATACCGCTTCTAATAGGAGTAAATTTTATCATATGTTGAAGCTGGGAATAATACCGCTTCTAATAGCAGTAAATTTTATCATATGTTGAAGCTGGGAATATTACCACTTCTAATAGCAGTAAATTTTATCATATGTTGAACCTGGGAATAATACCGCTTCTAATAGCAGTAAATTTTATCATATGTTGAAGCTGGGAATAATACCGCTTCTAATAGCAGTAAATTTTATCATATGTTGAACCTGGGAATAATACCGCTTCTAATAGCAGTAAATTTTATCATATCTTGAACCTGGGAATAATACTGCTTCTTATAGCAGTAAATTTTGTCATATGTTGAACATGGGAATAATACCGCTTCTAATAGCAGTAAATTTTATCATATGTTGAAGCTGGGAATAATACCGCTCATAATAGCAGTAAATTTTATCATATGTTGAACCTGGGAATAATACAGCTTCTAATAGCAGTAAATTTTATCATATGTTGAACCTGGGAATAATACCGCTTCTAATAGCAGTAAATTTTATCATATTATTGAACCTGGGAATAATACCGCTTCTAATAGAAGTAAATTTTATCATATGTTGAAGCTGGGAATAATACCGTTTCTAATAGCAGTAAATTTCATCATATGTTAAAGCTGGGAATAATACCGCTTCTAATAGCAGTAAATTTTATCATATGTTGAAGCTGGGTATAATACCGCTTCTAATAGCAGTAAATTTTATCATATGTTGAACCTGGGAATAATACCGCTTCTAATAGCAGTAAATTTTATCATATGTTGAAGCTGGGAACAATACCGCTTCTAATAGCAGTAAATTTTATCATATGTTGAAGCTGGGAATAATACCGCTTCTAATAGCAGTAAATTTTATCATATGTTGATGCCGGGAATAATACCGCTTCTAATAGCAGTAAATTGTATCATATGTTGAACCTGGGAATAATACCGCTTCTAATAGCAGTAAATTTTATCATATGTTGAAGCTGGGAATAATACCGCTTCTAATAGCAGTAAATTTTATCATATGTTGAACCTGGGAATAATACCGCTTCTAATAGCAATAAATTTTATGTTATGTTGAACCTGGGATTAATACCGCTTCTAATAGCAGTAAATTTTATCATATGTTGAAGCTGGGAATAATACTGCTTCTAATAGCAGTAAATTTTATCATATGTTGAACCTGGGAATAATACCGCTTCTAATAGCAGTAAATTTTATCATATGTTGAAGCTGGGAATAATACCGCTTCTAATAGCAGTGAATTTTATCATATGTTGAACCTGGGAATACTACCGCTTCTAATAGCAGTACATTTTATCATATTATTGAACCTGGGAATAATACCGCTTCTAATAGCAGTAAATTTTATCATATGTTGAACCTGGGAATAATACCGCTTCTAATAGCAGTAAATTTTATCATATGTTAAACCTGGGAATAATACCGCTTCTAATAGCAGTAAATTTTATCATATGTTAAACCTGGGAATAATACCGCTTCTAATATCAGTAAATTTTATCATATGTTGAACCTGGGAATAATACCGCTTCTAATATCAGTAAATTTTATGATATGTTGAAGCTGGGAATAATACCGCTTCTAATATCAGTAAATTTTATCATATGTTGAACCTGGGAATAATACCGCTTCTAATAGCAGTAAATTTTATCATATGTTGAACCTGGGAATAATACTGCTTTTAATAGCAGTAAATTTTATCATATGTTTAACCTGGGAATAATACCGCTTCTAATAGCAGTAAATTTTATCATATGTTGAACCTGGGAATAATACCGCTTCTAATAGCAGTAAATTTTATCATATGTTGAACCTGGGAATAATACCGCTTCTAATAGCAGTAAATTGTATCATATGTTTAACCTGGGAATAATACTGCTTTTAATAGCAGTAAATTTTATCATATGTTGAACCTGGGAATAATACCGCTTCTAATAGCAGTAAATTTTATCATATGTTGAAGCTGGGAATAATACCGCTTCTAATAGCAGTAAATTTTATCATATGTTGAACCTGGGAATAATACCGCTTCTAATAGCAGTAAATTTTATCATATGTTGAACCTGGGAATAATACCGCTTCTAATAGCAGTAAATTTTATCATATGTTGAACCTGGGAATAATACCGCTTCTAATAGCAGTAAATTTTATCATATGTTTAAGCTGGGAATAATATCGCTTCTAATATCAGTAAATTTTATCATATGTTGAACCTGGGAATAATACCGCTTCTAATAGCAGTAAATTTTATCATATGTTTAAGCTGGGAATAATACCGCTTCTAATATCAGTAAATTTTATCATATGTTGAAGCTGGGAATAATACCACTTCTAATAGCAGTAAATTTTATCATATGTTAAACCTGGGAATAATACCGCTTCTAATATCAGTAAATTTTATCATATGTTGAACCTGGGAATAATACCACTTCTAATAGCAGTAAATTTTATCATATGTTGAACCTGGGAATAATACCACTTCTAATAGCAGTAAATTTTATCATATGTTGAACCTGGGAATAATACCACTTCTAATAGCAGTAAATTTTATCATATGTTAAACCTGGGAATAATACCACTTCTAATAGCAGTAAATTTTATCATATGTTGAAGCTGGGAATAATACCGCTTCTAATATCAGTAAATTTTATCATATGTTGAACCTGGGAATAATACCGCTTCTAATAGCAGTAAATTTTATCATATGTTGAAGCTGGGAATAATACCGCTTCTAATATCAGTAAATTTTATCATATGTTGAACCTGGGAATAATACCGCTTCTAATAGCAGTAAATTTTATCATATGTTAAACCTGGGAATAATACCGCTTCTAATAGCAGTAAATTTTATCATATGTTGAACCTGGGAATAATACCGCTTCTAATAGCAGTAAATTTTATCATATGTTTAAGCTGGGAATAATATCGCTTCTAATATCAGTAAATTTTATCATATGTTGAACCTGGGAATAATACCGCTTCTAATAGCAGTAAATTTTATCATATGTTTAAGCTGGGAATAATACCGCTTCTAATATCAGTAAATTTTATCATATGTTGAAGCTGGGAATAATACCACTTCTAATAGCAGTAAATTTTATCATATGTTAAACCTGGGAATAATACCGCTTCTAATATCAGTAAATTTTATCATATGTTGAACCTGGGAATAATACCACTTCTAATAGCAGTAAATTTTATCATATGTTGAACCTGGGAATAATACCACTTCTAATAGCAGTAAATTTTATCATATGTTGAACCTGGGAATAATACCACTTCTAATAGCAGTAAATTTTATCATATGTTAAACCTGGGAATAATACCACTTCTAATAGCAGTAAATTTTATCATATGTTGAAGCTGGGAATAATACCGCTTCTAATATCAGTAAATTTTATCATATGTTGAACCTGGGAATAATACCGCTTCTAATAGCAGTAAATTTTATCATATGTTGAAGCTGGGAATAATACCGCTTCTAATATCAGTAAATTTTATCATATGTTGAACCTGGGAATAATACCGCTTCTAATAGCAGTAAATTTTATCATATGTTAAACCTGGGAATAATACCGCTTCTAATAGCAGTAAATTTTATCATATGTTGAACCTGGGAATAATACCGCTTCTAATAGCAGTTGGTCATCATCAAAAGACAACTGGTATCATCAAAGAAAACCAAAGATTTTTCAAAACAAAAACGTATACGGCAAATCATAAAAAGTTGTTAAATTAAGTTTATTAGCTATGCAAAATTGGATACACAAACAAAAGAAACAAATTTCAGATTTTTTATTAGCTATTTTAATTTTTCTATTTTCTATTTTTACCTCCTCAAAATGCTGCCCTCTAGCTCGTGCCATCCAGATTATACCGCCACTGGTTTGGGGTAAGGAATGCTGGTCAGTCTTTTCAAAGGTTTACAGGGTGAGTTACACGTGGATTACCATTTGTATATTGTAATAAACTCAAAGAAGCACAGTAAACGAGAACTTGTTTTTATGATTATTTACAACGATGTGCGCAAGCCTTTTCTAGTCTCACACAAACACATGCGTCCACATTTCAAGCTATATTACTTGTCATATACATACGCGCACACAAACATACGTGCGCACATCCACACACGTACACATATTCATGTTCGCGTACATACACACACACACGCTAACGTATGCACATACACGCACGCATGGACAACGTCACTTCCCTTTTAAAGGAAATCCACACATGCGCAAAAGACCAGCGAAAACACCTATAAAAGCAAGAGCAATAAGCAGCTTTTCCCTTTTAGGACCAGCTTTCGAGCTGTACGGTCTACGGACCGACAGCGTGCCTTTTCGGCATGCGCGCGCACGTGCGTACCTCACACCACTTGCTACTATGTGGGACAAAAAGCTAACAGACCGTACGTACACTTTATATGCTTTCTATCTCCATAAACTGGATTGACATTCTCACTCTTTCTCACTCTATCTCCCCTTTGGCCTTGGTCCATCAACAGAGACATATGCGCGACTCTCTACTGAGCTTAATCCTCTCTTTCTACAGGCTGGCTTGCCACTTCGCGTTTCTCTATTGCATTCTCCTTTCCTTCCATGCACGTAGTCGTCAACGGCCGAATGAACACGTGTACACCCAAGACTTTCATTTCTCAACAGAAAATAAATGACATGTTTATTTTATTCCAGCATTTGAGTTCTTTGTGTCCTTCATTCAGTTCGTTTAATTATCTTCTTTTGTAATGAGATTAGGATTTGTAAATCCTAGTCCTCTACAGATGTACAACTGTCATGGCGCCCACACATGTGTGGTGAAAACCCGGATGTTAGTTGGTTTCTTAGCTTAAGGGAAACTATTCTGCCTGAACATTATTTACATATATTACATATCTGCCCCCATAGTTCAGAATTACTTGCTTGTTTTTGTGGCATAGTCTTTTAAGTGCTTGGGTTTGTTTTTAGTTCTTCCACTACATCTAATGGTTTCTCTTACTGGAGCCTCATGCTGGGTATTTCCCATTCTAGTTGTCATTTCCCTGACCGGATGAGAACTACCTGGACTACTGGCATCTGAGGTCAGTGGGATCACCCAGTCTGTTTCCGAATTTTGTTTTCTTTTTTGTGGGGCTTGTTCTTTCTATTTCTGAAGCTCTATCTGAATCCAGCATTATCTGTTGCAATTTGTTTTTGGCAACCCGTGAGTTGCAAAACATTTTTGTAGGTTTTCCAGAGTGGTATTTGTGGTGGCTGATATATAGCCATCTAACCATTTGCTGAAAGTGTCCACTATCACCAGAAACATATGACCTTTAAATGGGCCTGCATGATCTATGTGCAGTCTAGATCTTTTCAAGGATTTCTCTTCAAGGATTTCCCAAGGATGCAAAGTTGCAGTAGCTGGCATTTGATTGGTTTGCTGACACTCATAGCAGTTCCTCACCTTAAATTCTATTTCCTGGTCTAACTTTGGCCACCAAAAATAGCTTACGCCCAGCCCTTTCATTTTTACAATTCTTGGATGTCCCTCTAAGAGTTCTTTTTGCCCTTGTATGGGTACTACTACTCAGTTTCCCCAAAGTAAGCATTCTTCCACAATTCCCAATTCATGTCTTCTATTAAAGTAAGGCTGCCAATCTTCTGTAGTAGGACATTTCTCTGGCCACCCATTTTTTACGTAGTTCAGCACCTGCTTTAGGAGTTTGTCCTTTTTTGTCCACCTGGCAATTTCTTAGTATGTAACAGGAGTTTGATTCTGGTATTCTAGCAGCATGATGTTCACCTCTGGTATGGGCACTTCTTCCAGTGCTGTAGGTCTCGGCAACCTACTCAACCCATCTGCATTTCCATTTTTCCTTCCTTCACGATATTCTAATTGGTATGCATATGCAGATAGGATTACTGCCCAATGCTGAATTCTTGCTGAACTGATCTCTGGGATTTTCTTATTTTCTTTAAAATATCCCAAGACTGGTTTATGGTCAGTATATAATGTGAATGGCCTTCCATACAGATATTGGTAAAACTTTTTCACCTCCAAAACTACTGCCAACGCTTCCTTGTCAATTTGGACATAATTTTTTTCTGCTGGTGCAAGGGTCCTTGATACAAAAGCTATTGGTCTTTCAGATCCATCCTCCATGATGTGCAATAGTACAGCGCCTACCCCATATGGGGAAGCATCACATGCCACTGTCACTGCTTTGTTTGGGTCGAAGTGCACCAACACTTTTGAGGAATTTAATTGTTCTTTTGCTTCCTCCTGATGCCCCTTCTTGTTTTGACGTCCCATTTTGATTCCGTCTTTAATGACTGATGCAAAGAAGCCAGAATATTTGAAATGTTCGGAATGTTCCGAGGCATAGTAATTTATCATACCCAGAAAAGCTTGCAGCTCCTTGACTGATGTTGGTCTTATTGATGGCTTTCACTTTTTCTTCTGCAGATTTTATTCCTTCCCTGTTTACTATATAGGCTAGATATAATACTTCGGGCACTAAAAATTTGCATTTTTCCCGGTTTAACCGAATTCCACATTTTTCCAGCCTGTTCAAAACTTCCTTCAGGGTCTCTAAGTGTTTTTTTTCTGATTTTACCTATCAGTAGAATGTCATCAATTCTAATAATTACGTTTCCAATGACCTGCAAAATGTTTTCCATAGTTGTTTGAAATATTTCTTGGGCTGATTTTAATCCATCACATAATCTGTTGTACATAAAAAGGCCTTTATGAGTATTAATAGTTGTTAATTTTCTTGGTTTTTCATCCAGCAATAATTGCTGGTAAGCTTGGCTTAAATCTAGCTTGGTATAAGATTCACCTCCTCCTAATGTCGCATATAGATCTTCCATTTTTGGTATCGGATAATTATCCAATTTAGTGACTGGATTAATTGTCACTTTATAATCACCACAAATGCGTACAGGCTGATCCGCTTTTAAAATAGGTACGATTGGTGTGGCCCATTCAGTGAATTCAACTGGTGAAATCGTTCCTTCTTTTTGCAGTCTTCCTAATTCATCTTCTATTTTCTTCTTTAACATATAGGGTACTGACCTTGGTTTGAAATACCTGGGTTTTGCCTCTGGGTCTACATACAAACTGGCATAGGTTCCTTTCACTTGACCCAACTTCCCATCGGACAGAATCTCATGCTTTGCTAATATTTCTTCCAGTTTGTCTTGGTCTGCCTCTTTTACTGTTTGCACCTTGAAAATCTCTTTTCATGGCAATCTCACGTGTTGCAGCCATTTTCTGCCCAAGAATGTGGGTGAATCCCCCTCTACCACAATTAACGGTAATTCCACCCAACGACTGTCCAACTGCACTGGAACTTTCGTTTGTCCAATCACCTAAATACAGTTTCCTGTATAAGACTTAAGACATACTTTTGTGGGCTCTAACAACTTTTTATTGCTTATTTTTTTCCAAGTTTCAGTCCCATTATCGTTACAGATGCTCCTGTATTATCTCCATAAAAACCCTCTTGTCACAAATGTTGATATCTACAAAATAGTGGTCCACTCTCTCCAGTGGCGCTATAATTCTATTTATGGTATAAACTTCCTTGGAATTATCTGAGTCTGTGCCTTCCACTTCTATTTGCCCCACCAAATTTTTTTTCTTTTCTACCCTATTGGGGGGTTTCTTTTTCATGTTTAATTTAAAGCATTTATCCGCTATGTGCCCTCGTCTTTTACAGCAGTGACACATGGCATATCTAAAAGGGCATTTACTTGCATCGTGTGTTGCTCCACAACGGATATACTCTTCTTCTGACTTTTCATGCGGTCTATTTTCATGTTATAATTTTTCAGACTGCCCATGTAGTGGTGCAAAAATTTTGTTTACTTCCATTTTTTTTGTTTGAATGTCCTGTAAATGTTTGGAAGCCGATTCGATGACCACTATGCTGAAAGCTTCGTTAAAGGTGATAGTGTCTCTCTCTGCAAGTAGTCTCCTCTGAATGTTGTCATCGTTTACTATGAGTTTATGCATTTCATCCAAAAAATGTTCCAAAATGACAATCTTCACACATGCTTCTTAACTCTGCCACATAGTTTGTGATCGACTTGCCCAGTTGGTGGTTTTTGTATAGAACTTTGTTCTCTCAACGATCACAGACGGTTTTGGGCTGAAGTAGTTCTTCACCAGTGTGACAAGTTCATCTTTATCTTTCGGTTTTTCTGGGGCTAATAAACTTGATATTTGCTTGTATACCTTACTCTCACAAACCGAATAGCTCGTCTCTTCTTCACGTGGGTAGTATCCTCGGGTATATCATTTGCTTCGAAAAAGTTTTCCAGGCGCTCGATATATTGGTCCCATTGTTCACTTGAACTATCAAACGATTCCAACCGACCAAAGGTAGCCATGATTCGTTTTTTGTTCGAATCCTCGTCGCCAATTTGTAAAAAACACACACAAGCACAGTAAACGAGAACTTGTTTTATTAGCCGCTATTTACAACGATGTACAACTTTCATGGCGTCCACACATGTGTGGTGAAAACCCGGATGTTTGTTGGTTTCTTAGTTCAAGGGAAACTACTCTGTCTGAACCTTATTTACATACATTACATATATGTTTATATTGACGATTTATTAGTGGCAAGTTCTTCTGAAGATGAACATATTCAACATCTTAATTATTTCACAGATTATCCAAATTCGGTGTCATCATCAGTCCCAGCAAATGTGACATTGGAGTTTCGTCATTATCTTTTCTTAGTCATGTTATTGATAAAGGATGGCATACTAGAAAAGGTTAAAACTATTAATGATTAGCATTTCATCCCGGCGTTGCCCGGATGTTTGGAAGTGTATGTTGAGCAAAAAAAAAAAAGTGGTAGTAGGAAGGCAGGCTCGAACCCGTACCATGAAGGAGGAAAAGAACGGGGAAAAAACTTGACGTCTTTGCTGTTACGACCACTGTCAAACCGGGAGTGATGTAGGTTTAATTAAGGCTAGACAATCGAAAAGAGAGGATGGCTTTCGAAAATATCGGCGAAAAAAGCAACCTCTCCCTATAGAAAAGTGCCCAGTTGAGAGTGAAGAAATTAATGTTTTTAGCCAATTTTTCTGTATTTTTCGTCCGAAGAGTCAAGCTTCAAACGATACTGATCTTGTGAAAATCCGTCGCCTCTGTCAAAAGTTTTAGGTAGACATGCAAACATACATACATACATACATACATACATACATGATGATTGCAACGTCTTGTCAGACGAGTGCCACTCCCTCTGACACTGAAAGTTTATGAGCCCGAAAATGACTTATTTAGTCCTGCCGGTGAATTCACATACTCAAACAGACATGACATTGAAGATGGTCATTGGTATACATACATATATATATACACGCACGCTAACATATGTACACATACATACACACACACATACATATCACACACATACATACATACATACATACATACATACATGATGATTGCAACGTCTTGTATGTATGTATGTATGTGTGTATGTATATACGTATATATTGTTTGTATGTGTGTGCATGTGCATATATGTAGAGAACTTTTTGCAATGCATTTCTGATGTTCGAAGGCTCAAATTCCACTATTTTTACTGATCATAAATTATTTTATTTTTTTATTATAAAGGAGTTTATGATATTTTATTGGCATAGCCTTGACGAGATTCACCTAGAGAAGTTTGTAGCAGAAACAAATGGAACTTTTTCTTTTGCAAATCAATGCCTCTCCCCTATGATATTTGGCCATATACTGACCAATCAGGGGTGCAGTGCATTGATCCTTTCTCTCCCCTAAGGAAATTGGGCAGCTTCCGGTCTGAAGGCAAACACTCTTTCTTACCGAGAAAGACGCTAAGCGGATCGGACCCTTTTCTTCACTCTCTCTCCACCTCTGTGTTATTTCATCCGATATTGACGATTCCCACTGGAAATAACTACAGCGATAGCACCAGGTAGCCAGAGCCCAGCTTTTACCCAGGAATAATATCTCCCTGTGAACATTCGCCTGAATAAACCTTTTCTTTGTTACATTTATTGAAGTTGTTGTGTTCGTTGTATCAGAAGCTTGTGTTGATTTATTTTTTTAGGTTGTGCCCCAAAAGCACAAACCCTAAAAGTTTGTCACTTAAATTACATTTCACAGTTTACTTCTGATATTGAATATATTAAAGGCATACAAAAAAGTGATTGCTGACTGTTGTGTCGTGGAACAACAGTGGAAATAAGAACAATCAAGTCGGTTAAGGAACAAATGTATTAACAATAATGTACAAAGATAGGAAAGCGTGTATATCTGCTGGGCACTAAGCTAGCAGTTGAAGTGCAATCGCATCTCTCTCACTTGTGTTGGAATTACTAGCGCTATTTATAGCGCTAATCGGTGTAAATTCCTCTGTTCAAGGAAGGCCGGTATAACACTGACACATTGTCATGCATGTATATTAACGCCATACAAGTTAGTAATAATATTGATAATAATCATCAGATCGCTGCAGACTAGAAGAATGATGAAGAATTAAATAACTTACAAAATTCTTCTAATAAAAATCTAAAAAAGTACTCTTGTATTTTTCAAATGAATTCATTCGGTGAATTATTTCAATTGGACATAAACGTCCATATGTGCCTCGTGTTTGCAAGGCACATATGGACATATGGACAAATCATTTATTCAAAATTGCATAATTTATCTCATCTGGGTATTCGTGCAACATAAAAATTGGTGACATTACGTTTCAGATGGACTGCTATCAACAAAGATGTATGGGATTGGGAGTTGGGAGTTGTATTCTTTGCCAAAAAATCCAAAGTTGATCATCATATTAGAATCCCTCTTGTAACATTTTCATCTCCAAAGGCTCGTTTTAAACACATTCATATTGATATCGTAGGTTCACTTCCTCTTTCAAAGAGCTTCACATATATGTTTAACTATGTCAACAGATTTTCTAAATGGTCTATAGCTTTCCTCATTATAGATATTTTGGCTGAAACTCTCGCCAAAGCATTTATTTCACAATGGATATCACAATATAGCGTTCCAGAAATAATAACTTATATTTATGCTGAGCTTACGCGCCTACTTGGATGTAAAAACATAGGTACTACAGCTTACCAACCTTTTAAAGAAGCTTTTAATTGACAATGCAAATGTTCAACCATGCCGTTTGTTGCAGGTTAGTAAGCTGTAGTACATATGTGTTTACATCCAAGTAGGTGCGTAAGCTCAGCATAAAGATAATGGTCAAATTGGCAACCTCTATCAGTAGTTATTATTTCTGGAACGGCATATTGTGATATCCATTGTAAAATAAATGCTTTGGCGACAGCTTCAGCCGAAATATCCTTAATGAGGAAAGTTTCAGACCATTTAGAAAATCTGTTGACACAGATAAACAGATATGTGAAGCTCTTTGAAAGAGGAAGTGAACCTACAATGTCGATGTCAGTAGTTATTATATTGCAAAAATGTAAACTATGGTTGTTGTTGGTGGTGACCACTGCCATTCCTGAACAATTGCGGGCACTGACGGTCGTGATTGAAATTAAATAATCTGGCTTTCACAGGCGATTAGTACTGGTTTGGGGCGATAACCTGCAGGTACTGTTTGAATCTAAAAGAAGCAATTAAGGGAATGCGTAAATCAATATGAATTTATAAAAGTATGAAAAGTAGTCCATTAGAAAAATAATGGAAAATAAAAACAGAAGTTTTAGAAATTGGGGATTCTCACTGCATATGAACTGTTTAGATCGAAATCAGTCGTAACAGTCCTAGCTGTTTCCGTTTGTTTTTCAACTTTTCCAATTCTTTTCAACTCTTCCATTTAAATTAAATTCCAATTTTATGTCGTCTTTTTTTTAGCGTGTAAAACAAAACAATTACAACTTTTTCATTTCACTTTTTTGAGTATTGTCATGTTAAGAATGGTGTTTGAAATAGACATTCCAAGCTTCCCATATTAAGAATAACGTTCAGAATAGACACCTGCCCCAACCTCCGGCTTTTGGAGTAGGCAACCCCCTTTTTGCGGAGGGAGGAAATAATAACCCCAAATTTATTCATGATAATTGTTGTCAAATGCTGAGAAAAAAAAATTGGGGGGTGGGGGGCAGTGTCGATAGGAGAGAAGTAGATTTGTTTATTGCGCGTGCATATAAACCTGGCAGCCATTGAATTCCAGTGCATAATACAGGTTTTTATATCTCTATAAGTACTTACCTCCGCAAAAGTTGAATGAGATTTTCTTAATCAGCATAGTCGACCCCTTCAATTTTTTTTTTTTAAATTAACATGTGCACAGTCTCGAGAATCAGTCCAGAAAAGAAAATTAAATGAAATTCTCCACAGAATTCAAAATTGGTAAAAATGTATTTTACAAATAAGTGTTTCCTTATGCAATGAAATTTACGTTAAAACTGTACCGTAGATAATCTAATCGTCATCCGGAATAATAAATGGCAAAAAAAAAAAGCAAAAAAAGCAAAGGAGAACATGCTTTTTTTCAGGGCAGGTTTTTTTTTTATTAGGGGTGAGGGGAGTGTTGTGTCAGTATTTTGTACATGCTTGCATTCCCAAACCATGTCTTTGTTTACATTTTGGAGTGTTCCGGACGTGCAAGCAAAGATGGAAGAGACGTTATGTATATAAAGTTTTTTACTTGTACACTTGTTCCAGTAAATAAGGTTATCAGTATTGAATTGTCTGTTTATGAGCGGTTAATATCTTTATTGTTGTAGACCCGTGCTAGGGGTTACAAATGAAAGAAACCACAAGTAGTGTAAAGTGTATAAAATATAATATGTATTTATCATAAAGAATACAGGAGCCACTAAAGTGGTATGAGAGGAACGTCTTCATAGCACGCAGTTAAACATGGTATGAATGTCTCCATTTTGTCTCTGAAACCTGTGGTATTCATGGGACTCTTTCATTCCACTTAGTTCTGAAATAGGGGTGATTTGTACCACACAACACCCCCTCCTGAGCTTTTCATTCCCCTGGGATGATTGTATAGCTCTTTTTCCTGGGGTTGATCTCTATCTGATCGGTCATTTTCCTTTTTCTTGAGGACCGGCGTTGTCTGGCTGCTTGTGGTGTTACCAAGTCGAACGTGTCATATATCTGGTCCATTATTTCTTGTTCAGCAGGCGGTTGTCTTTCGTCATCAGTTATCCGTTTCCGAATTTGGTGTAAATGTTTCTTGTGCATAAATCTTGGACCTTTGATAATGTAGACCATCCGCCTGGTCCTTTTCTGGACCTTTCCTAGTTCTCACATTGTGCTATTATTTTTGTGTATCTGGAAAAATACCTTTTCACCAGGTAAATACCTCTTTTTAGGAACTATAGTATTTGGCGGTTTCACCTGTTTGGTAAAAGTTTGTCGAAGACTGGCATAATTAACTAAGGCGGGTGTCCTTTATTTTTGACGCATATATTTTTAATGTGAGCGTTATCTGCTTCCTCTATGTTTTGGGAATCTTGCTTCATTGCCACGAACCGCTGAAATCTTCAGCCAGTTTCTGAAGCATTAAATCAGGTTCTAATTCCAATTTATTTAGAACACGACGTCTTATATCGGCGTCTTTTGTGGCTATCAAACCTTGTGTGAATATTAAGCATTTGAAATTGTCCGCCGTTAATGACAACAATTTGAAATCGTCACAGTACTTATTAGTCGTATAGTCCTGATTCTTCTTATGTGTAAGATTCATGCATTTCCATCTTTTATGAAAAAAGGGTTCTTTTTGGACAGTATAACTTCATTAATAGTTTTAATGCCTCGTCAAATGACAATTCGTTGGTTTTTATTGGTAAAATATAGTCCACAAATTTGTTATGTTCGGATGTACCTAACTTCCGTGGCAATAAACGAACTTTCTTTTGATCAGTTCATGCACTGCAATCAATTTTAAAAAGGTCTTCAAATTTTCTGAAATATGCCTCAAACATTAGGCCTTCCTCAGGAGCATAGTGAAATGTATCAATAGCTGACCAGATCGCATTTTGTGAAAAAAAAAAACCGTGTTGGTTTCTTCTCCGCTGTCCTTATTCACTAAAACTTGCATCATCAAATCCATTTTTTTTTATCTGACTGGTTTTGTAGCTCTAAATGTAATTTTTTCAATTCCAACATTTGTTCGTTCATTCCTTTTCTTTCTCTTTCCTGTTTTCCTCAAATAATTTCATTAAATCTAACTGCTTTTCCAATATTTGTTCGTTCATTTCTGTCTTTTCTCTTCCTCGTTTTTCTTCGAGATATTTTATTAAATTTAATTGTTTGTCTTCGTTTTGTTTCTGTATTGCCAATTGTTTGTCTTCGTTTTGTTTCTGTATTGCCAATTATTTGTCTTCGTTTTGTTTCTGTATTGCCAATTGTTTGTCTTCGTTTTGTTTCTGTATTGCCAATTGTTTGTCTTCGTTTTGTTTCTGTATTGCCAATTGTTTGTCTTCGTTTTGTTTCTGTATTGCCAATTGTTTGTCTTCGTTTTGTTTCTGTATTGCCAATTGTTTGTCTTCGTTTTGTTTCTGTATTGCCAATTGTTTGTCTTCGTTTTGTTTCTGTATTGCCAATTGTTTGTCTTCGTTTTGTTTCTGTATTGCCAATTGTTTGTCTTCGTTTTGTTTCTGTATTGCCAATTGTTTGTCTTCGTTTTGTTTCTGTATTGCCAATTGTTTGTCTTCGTTTTGTTTCTGTATTGCCAATTATTTGTCTTCGTTTTGTTTCTGTATTGCCAATTGTTTGTCTTCGTTTTGTTTCTGTATTGCCAATTGTTTGTCTTCGTTTTGTTTCTGTATTGCCAATTGTTTGTCTTCGTTTTGTTTCTGTATTGCCAATTGTTTGTCTTCGTTTTGTTTCTGTATTGCCAATTGTTTGTCTTCGTTTTGTTTCTGTATTGCCAATTGTTTGTCTTCGTTTTGTTTCTGTATTGCCAATTGTTTGTCTTCGTTTTGTTTCTGTATTGCCAATTGTTTGTCTTCGTTTTGTTTCTGTATTGCCAATTGTTTGTCTTCGTTTTGTTTCTGTATTGCCAATTGTTTGTCTTCGTTTTGTTTCTGTATTGCCAATTGTTTGTCTTCGTTTTGTTTCTGTATTGCCAATTGTTTGTCTTCGTTTTGTTTCTGTATTGCCAATTGTTTGTCTTCGTTTTGTTTCTGTATTGCCAATTGTTTGTCTTCGTTTTGTTTCTGTATTGCCAATTGTTTGTCTTCGTTTTGTTTCTGTATTGCCAATTGTTTGTCTTCGTTTTGTTTCTGTATTGCCAATTGTTTGTCTTCGTTTTGTTTCTGTATTGCCAATTGTTTGTCTTCGTTTTGTTTCTGTATTGCCAATTGCTCTTCTCTGAACCTTTTTTCAAGTTCTAATTGTTGACTGTGTTGGTTTCACCATTTCCAAAATTTGTTTTGCAAACTCGTCCATTTTGATTTTTTGGACGGTATGGAATTACTTAATATGACAAAACAACCCAATTCATTGATTTACTTTTCCTATATTACCAACTCTATAGAAAAAAAATTACAAAATACGTACCTGGTTATTTAACGAATATTTCTTTCATATGTTGATTTCCTCGTGTGGCAATTTTTCTGAGAAAATAATTCGGCGTTTGCATTCATACAGAAAGCAGTAGATTTCGTTTGTCAGTTTCCAATTTTCGTAACGTGTAACTATTGGGTTCAATTCTTTGTCAATCCTACACATTTTTTTCCTCTTTTTTCTTTAAAAAGAAAAAGTTACTTATCTGTGAAAGAGAGTTTATAGCATTTATTTAATATTGGCTATTGTTTTTGATCTTTGTGCGAAAAAGAATGTCCTTTTCTCGTTAACACTTTATTTGTCGTGCTTAGCGAAATGTTTTTTTTTCTTCTTCGAAGTGCGGTCCCGTCGACTAGTGAAAAGTTTATTTTAATCAGATTAAAATCCGACGTCTTTTTTTAATTTGTGCAAATACTCGCTTTAGCCAATAAAATAAAATATATCATTTACTTTTGCAGGAGTTTTTCCCCCTTTTCCAACGCTAATGCCTTTTAACCATAAGACGTGCTTTTTAGAACGACAAAGTTTTTTTTGTACTTACTGAAAACTTGGTCTCCTTAATTCAGTAATAATAATTCGTCTTATGAGTTCTGTTGCAGCTTGTAGTTTACGTTTTAGTAGCTTTTTAACAGCAAGATAAGGCTTTTTGACGACGTTTTTGTAAAATCCTTTTTTTCGGCAAGAATTGTTGTCCTTTTTTCGAAGTGTTCTTTATCCTATAGTGGTGTAGAAAGGGCAGGGCACAGAGGTAGGTGCGCCCCGGGCGGCACGTGCCAGGGGGCATCATTTCGAGAGGGTAAAAAATAACTATAAATGAAAGCTAATAAAAAATCTGAAATGTTATGCTGAAAAGGTAAAACATCGGGACTTTTAGAGATATCGAAATCAGAAAAATGTGTTCCTATCTTATGATCGGCACACGTCAGGGATGAGAGATTAAAAATAGAAAATAGAAAAAATAAATCGGAATTATATATCGAAAAGGTTATAAAAAAATCGGAACTTTTGGCGGCATCGGAATCAGAAACATTTCACGAGCGGCCCATGTCAGGGGGTTGCATTTTGAGGAGGTAAGAATAGAAAATAGAATAAATAAATAAATAAATAAAAATAAATAAAAGCTAACAAAATATCTTAAATTTTATACACAAAATTTTTTTTTAAATCTGAATTTTTGGAGGTATTGGAATCGGAAAAATGCGTCCCAATTGTACGAGCGGACATGTTAGGGGCATTTTGAGAGGGTAAAAATAGAAAAAATAATTAAAATAAATAAAAGCTAACAAAAATTTGAAATTTTACACAGAAAAGGTTGAAAAAAATCGGAACTTTTTTAGGTATAGGAATCAGAAAAATGTGTCCCTATTTTACGAGCGGCCCATATCAGGGGCGGCATTTTGAGAAGGTGAAAATAGAAAATAGTAAAATATTATAAAACAACAAAATAAACTAACAAAATATCTTAAATTTTATACGCAAAAGTTTTTAAAAAATCGGGACTTTTGTAGGTATTGGAATCGGAAAAATCTTTTCCCTTTTTACGAGCGGCACATATCAGGGGGCGGCATTTTGTGAGAATTAAAATAGAAAATAGAAAAAATAAATAAAAGCTAACAAAAAATTTCAAATTTTATACAAAAAAGGTTGTAAAAAATCCCAAACCGATTGTTATAAATTTGGAATTTAATTTTTCGTTATTGCTACTAATGATAAATATTTATTGTTTTTAAATTATCACTAAAACTAAAATGATAATAACATAAAAATACGAGGTAAATATTTTTTATTTGTAAAACCTAGTTTAAAAAAGTGGCATAAATTCTCTAGGTAACCTTTCAAAGAAAGCAGTTGATTTACATCTACCAAAAATGTTGAAAAATTAAACAAAACATTTTTGTCAAGAAAAATACTTTCAAACATCATTGATAATTAAATAATACAACGGAAAATAAGCAACAGAAAATGACGTAATTTTGGAATTGTAGAAACATTTAGCAAGTACGGAATAAAAATCGACTGTAAACAGATTTTATGATCGTCATATCAGGGAATATAATTTTAAATGGGAACTAAGCGCTACTACACCTCAAAGCGCTACACCTCAAATTGAAGTGGCTTTCTATTTGATAGTATAAATACTGCCGAATTTCTGTCAAGTTTCGAACAATCACAGAGTGATTGCTTTTTTTTCAAACTACTAACAAAATTTTATAATCACTGACGCATTTATGATTAAACCGAAATTTATTATGATGAGTCAATTCTGGTAATAGGATTTTAATTTTTACTATTCTTTTTTATTAATATGGTAATTGTGAAAGATAATACCAGAAAAATCTTCTCATAACGCGTATTTAACTTAGAAGAATCGACTTACTTGCTTTCAAACAAGAGAAAATATTTAAAAATATGTCTATTTCTGTGAGAGACACTTAAATCATATTTAAAACTATATCGTCTTTAAGAATAGTCTTAAACTCTATCTTCAATTGACATTAATTCCGTAGATGCTTAATGTTTATACCTTGCCAAAATTAGTTCCTAAATTTAATTAAATAAAAATAAAAATATAAAAGGTGATTTTTAATGTTTTTGATTTATTCGGGATTTTATTTGTTTTTGCTTTAATTAGATGGTGGGTTGTGTCCGGTGTACTTTTATCCGATCCCCTAGATGTATATATGTATGCATGCATATATATATATATATATATATATATATATATATATATATATACATACACACATATCTACATGCATGTTTGTTTGTTTGTTTGTTTATAAACAGGTGGTTTGAGCACTATAAAAGTAGTGGACGGATGTTTGTTTAAAATAGACATTCAGCGAAGTTATTTGCTGGCATCGCTTCCCTGGTCGAGTGGTAGAACTGCCGGCTGTCAACACGACGGTTCTAGGTTCAATCCTTGGTTTGGGAAAGATGCTAGTCTAGTGATACCACGAAACAGGACTGTATGTCGATAACTACAAATATGTATATATATATATATATATATATATATATATGTGTGTGTGTGTGTGTACATATGTGTATGCATGTATGTATATATATATATATATATATATATATATATATATATATATATACTAGTGATGGGACGATTCCAAATTTTCTTCGGATTCCGATTCAATTACAGATTCTGTCTTAAATTCTGATCCGATACGATTCCCGATTCTGATTCCAATTTTTATTTATTTTTTAAAAGAGGCGGAATTTTGAGAGGTTAAAAATAGAAAATATTCTATTTTTAACCTCTCAAAATTCCGCTTCTGACATGGGCCGCTTGTGAAATAGGAGATACATTTTTCGTATTCCAATACCTCCAAAAATCCGATTTTTAAAAAACTTTTCGGTAAAAAAATTCCGATTTTTTGTTATCATCACCTAGATGTATATATGTATGCATGCCTATATATATATATATATATATATATATATATATATATATGTATATATATATATTTTATTTCTATTTTTAACTTTTCAAAATGCCGCCCCCCCCCCTGACGTGTGCCCTTCATAAAATAGGAACACATCTTTTTGATTCCGATATCTCTAAAAATCCCAATGTTTTACAACCTTTTCGGCATAAAATTTCAGATATTTTTGTTAGCTTTCATTTATTTTTAGTTATTTTTTTACCCTTTCAAAATACTACCCTCTAGCACGTGCCGTCTGGGAGGAACGCCCCCCCCCCATCGCCTTGCCCTTGCTACGCCACTGAGAACAACATCTTACTGAGAAGGGAACAAAGAAGTGGCGGAAAATTTTAGCTAGATTGCTGGACATCATCAGGTTTCTCGCCAAGCAGAATCTGGCACTACGGGGTCACCGGGAAGACATCCATAATGATGAAAGAGATCAGGAAAACAAAGGGAATTTTTTAGAATTGGTAAATTTATTGGCCAAACATGACCCTGTGCTCTGTGAAAGTAAAAGTTAACCTGGGAAAGTAACTCCGTGAAAGTTAACCTGGGAAAGTTAACTCCGTGAAAGTAAAAGTTTACCTGGGAAAGAAGTCGCTATTTCTTATCCAGAAATTCTTGCTCACAAGATCATTTTGACAAAGCAGGTGAGAAAGATCAGATTGCATAATTTTTTGTAGCACTCCTGATGTATCTCACAAGGACCAAATGAGTGAGGTGTTGCGCTAAGTAAAAATTGACGAAAATAAAGTGACAGTGGGGGAGTTGTTTTGCTGCTACATGGAGACAAAAGGTAAAAGCGCGGAGAAAATTCTAAACTGATTTTGAGAGAACTGGAGAACGATGGGATTCAGATTGGTGACTGTATTGTCCAGGCATTTGACAATGCTGCTATTATGGCGATCTGGTGTGCAGAAACGAATCTTCGAAATCAACCCAAAAGCTCTATTTTTGCCATGCACTAATCCTTGCGTACATGCCGCTTCTGTAGCAGTTCACTCTGTTACATTTTTTTTTGCATACAGGACCAGTTATTCTCGTTCTTTTCTGCATCTACACATCGCTGGGACACCTTGATTCAGTTGACTGGTCTAAGTATCAAGCGGACTATGGAAACTAAATGGAGTAGTCGAGCAGATGCTGTAAATGTTGTGGTAAAGAAATTATTGGAAGGAGAAAATGCAACCACAAAATCAGATGCATCTTTGATTCTCAACTCGATATTGTTGTTTCCGTTTCTTTTATTTCTGAGCTTTTGGAAAAATATTCTCCCAGAAATCAATGATGTCCAGAAGTATCTTCAAGAAAAGGGGCTGGATCTGTAACAAAGTTTTGTCAGGCTGACAGAGTTGAGAGATTGCCTTCTTCAGAATAGAGAAAAGATGGTGGGCAGTGCTATAGATGAGTAAAAAAAACCCTCTGATCTGAAATGGGGATAAGCATGGAGCATCGTATCCGCAATAAGAAACGAATAGGTGGTGAACGACTGACTGATGCAGCACTGGGGTTTGATACTGAGTTGAAACAGGAAATGCTGTCTGTCATAGACAGGTTGACTGAACAAATATCTTGCAGATTTCAACAAGTTCACAATCTTGCAAGTAAATACGCTTTTCTTACACTGTCAAATCTGCTTGATGATAATTATGATTGTCAGCTTGGTGAAGTTGATGAATATATAGAAAAGATAACTTCTTTGCTGGAAGGAAGAGATTACAGTATTTTGTGAAAGCTTCAGGAAAAGACAAAATCAATGGACGTCTTGAACTTTTGAACTTTACACAGAGATACCACCTTGGGGATTCCATCCCTAATATTGTGATCTTGCTGCACATTTTCCTTACCGGAGCTATTAGCATTGCCAGCTGTGAGCGCTCTTTTTCGAAACTCAATAAAAACTACTGTCGTTCAAAAATGAGCCAAACAATCCTCTCCATAGAGAGGGAACTTGTCGATAGAGTGAATTTTGAAAGAGTTATTGATAACATTGCCGGAAAAAAAATGCGAAGAGTATGTTTGTAAATTTTCAACCGACTTGCGATAGTTCTCTCACAAAAAATAAATTTATAGTCTTATTTTCAATTTATAAATACGTTCATTAAAAAAATAAACTGTTTTTTTATAAAGGATTGAAACATTATTAACAACAAATTTCTAAAATTTTGCACTTACACCGAGCGATAACACACACGGATTTCAAAAAGCACGGATAAAAGACGTTTTTTTCTCTTTGGGAGGTTCCACCTCTTAATAATTACATTATGAATAAAAAGAAAGGAAAACTATATATGACTATCCTCTCCTTGATACAGCCATCTTTTGTGTGAACATTTGGAAATAACAACAATAAAAAATTTAATAAAAATGATTTCATGTTTTCAAATATTCTCATTTAAATTAATAGATTCAAATTTCAAATATTTTAATTTAAATTTATAAAAAAAATGGTTTCTAAAATGTGTGACTTTCTATTTCTTAAATTTTGCGATTACGCAAATTTTGCGATTATGCACAAGGATTTCAAAAAGGGCCGAGTCAGACGTTTTTTTCTCTTCGAGAGGCTCAACCTCTTAATAATAACATTATGAAGAAAAAGAAAAGAAAACTACATCGGACAATCCTCTTTTTGATATAACCATGTTTTTTGCGAAAATTCGGACTTTAACAACAACAAAAAAGTAAATAAAATGATTTCATCATTTCATGATATCCAAATGTTCTCATTTAAATTTATTATTATATTTGTGTAGCCAATTAATTTAATTTAACATTTTTTTATAATTTGAATTATACGTTTTTGTGTTGAAAAAAATTGGTTTCTTTTGTTTCAAATTAACGTTTACATAATTCATTTCGGATTAATGTTTACATACTTATTATTATTCAAAAGAATTGTTAAATTAAATTAAAATAAAACAGGGGAATTGTATAAACATTAGTTCAATGAAAATAAATATTTTTAGGGCTTTTTGGAATTTTGAAAGGTTGTCATATATCAGCAGTAGGCGGGGGGCGACAAAACAGGTAATCATACGCCAGTGGGGGTGCGCAAAACATGTAATTATATGCCAGCGGCGGGGTGGGCAAAACATGTAATTATATGCCAGCGGAAGGGGGGGGGGCGTAAAATTTTCCGACCGTCCCGGGTAGCAAAAACTGATGCTACCCCACTGCCCGTTTTTGGGATTTTTATGCTCGAATGTTGGTTTTTACCAATGTAGACAAGTAGTTTTTCCGTTCTTCACCAAACTTTTGAAAAATAAATACTCTTGAAGTTCCGAATTTTCCCAGAGTAGAGGAAAAAATTATTTCAAATATCCGCGTGTTTTTTTTTCTTGAATCCTTTTGGTCGTCAAATGCTGTCTTCCAATGGCTGTTTTTTTAGAGTGCTTTCGTTTCTCGAATATTCGTCATTCAGTTGTTGTTAGCAATTATTGTAGATTGATCCGGGAAGTTCTTGAATCGTCCTCGTCAGCCAGTTGTTGTAGACCCGTGCTAGGGTTACAAATGAAAGAAACCACAAGTAGTGTAAAGTGGATAATATGTGTTTATCATAAAGAATACAGGAGCCACTAAAGTGGTATAAGAGGAACGTGTTCATAGCATGCGGTTAAACATGATATGAATGTCTTCATTTAGTCTCTGAAGCCAGAGGTATTTATAGAACTGGTTGATTCCACTTAGTTCTGAAATAGGGGTGATTTGTACCCCACAACATTTATATTTCTTTTTTCTTTTTTTTAGTGTTAATGTCTCATGGAGAGAGCAACGCCATTTTTGTAAACTTTTTGAAGTGCTAGTTTATTTAGGAATTAGTTTCATTCTGGAATATGAGAATGACAGATCTCAGCCAATCAGAAAGAGCCGAACACAGAAGGGAGTCGTTATTATTTAGGATTCAGAAATCGAAAAGTATATGTTACGTTTATGTATGTCTTAGCTAGTTATGAAGGGTGTAATCACACTATAGTTGAAAAATGTAGAATTGGACCTGGTGACAACTGGTAGCAGTGAGAGCTCTAAAGAGAAAAATAGGAACTTCTTCCTCTGTAGATGTGGCGAGTGACATGGTGTTGCTCATCGGATGTAATGTAGCATTTTGTTATCACAAGTGAATGCGTCAGAAATGGTGGTTGTAAGCTACATAAGATAGTGGCTATCAGGGTAGATGTATTGAATTTGTATGTGGCATCTATTGTTGCAAACCTATGATACTTGTGTCCAGAGGGGAATTTCTGCAATCAAAGTATTATATACGGAGATAATCGTAAATAAACAATTTGCGATGTGAAAAACGTTTTATTAAATTTTAATCAGACACAACTTGAGTAAAGAAAATATTTTAAAAAGGCCCTCTTGCAGTTTATATAAACCAAAAGATTAGGAAGATACTGGGACATATTTGGGGCTACACCGCAATTTGATTGGTTATTGAAATTGACTTAATTATTTTAAAAGAATTTTAAAAAATAAAATTATTGCAAATGAATTTCATTATTTATAATGATTATTATTATTAAAAAAATATATAAATAAGCAAAATCATTAATAAGCAAAAAATTGATAATGCAACGTGCACAAGGTGGTCTAGAACAAATTGTTGATCAAGAGTTACATGAGGTAAAATGGAATTTTCTTATGGAAAGGTTGTTGAGACATGAAGTCGCTACGGCCGAATCAATAGGGTTAATCCGTAACTCCAACAAGTGTGAATCTTGCCACATAACCATGTGTTGTTACAAAAATTCGTCTAGGATCCGAGAACAATGCAGACACATGAAATCTCCAGGTACATGACTAGAAAGTCAGTATGAGGGCAAATCACTCAGATTAATTAGAAGGGAAAAGAAAAATCTGCCGTAAATATTAACAAGAATAAAGATTTAACAAGATACCTTATAAATATTTTAGAGATGTATGAATGGGGCGATAAGCTTGTACGCTCTGATGGAAGAGAAAGGAAAAATTGCATAACCATCATAGTTATTCAGTATGCGCAGCAGGATCTGGAACAAGGGAATGGGATTTATTGAGGGTGATATTTCCGATTTCTTTGTAGAAATTCTAATAGTCCAAGCCACTAAAAAATGTAAGTAAATGAGCTTTGCTGTATGTCCCCAAAAAAGTAATATAGTGTAGAAAATGAGACACCCACGAGAGAGAAACTGGCCAGGACTCAACGGACTAGAAGTCATCGAGTTGGTAAAGAGGTAAAATGGGGTCTTTGTTGTTACGGCACAAGGGTGGCTGGATTAAAACAGCTGATAATGATCATAAGGGGTTGTACCCTACACCAAAAAGGAAATATACCAGGAAGATCAGATGGAGATTCTGGTCTAAAAATAATTAGGGAATCATTTGGAAAAGGGCTGATCAAAAAAGTTGTCCGATCTTACTTAACCAAGTGGGTTGTAAAGATTTATGGAGTTGTTCAGGTACAGATGAAGAATAGAAAACTATACTGGCATTTGAAAATGACTATATTTTTTGAAAAATGAAAAGGAAAGGGATATTGTCTATGGAAGGCGACAGATCCCGGTAATTAGTGAAACAAGTAAAGAAGACTGGAAATAATATTTATTAAAGGAAAAGGCTAGAATCGAACCCAGTAATCAAAAGTTAAAACAAAATATTGCAATTTAGATACGATGATAGGAATATAGAACATTGCCGATTGTGTTAGGAATAACGATACAACTAATTGGGCCAGAGAAAGTAGAATCGAACAATGTAAATTAATTTTCTTTGTGTTGTCAAAAGTGTGTTGGAGATATATGTAATATGTAAATCTATATGAGGAGACATTAACATGTCTGAGCACGTTCTGACGTCACAAAATCATTACAATATATTCAGTTAAGTTAGCGTCAGACAAGAAAGTTAGTCAGAAGAGTTCGGAGTGTACAGAGAGTTGAGTTAGCCAAAGCTCCTTTCGGAAGCGAACCAGAAAGCGAGACAAGACTAATTAGTTAAGGCTGGAATAAATGTCATGCCGCAAGACATAAGCATTTGTCTTCGTTTGTCATCCACCGAAAGGTAATATGTTTTGTCGATCGTCTTTGTAAATGAACATTATATGAAACATACTTCTAAAGTGTTAACTGTCTGTAATAATGATTTCCCTTCTCTGTGTTAAAAGAGAAAGTTGAAAGTTTTGTGTTAAAATTACTGCTTGATTAGCGAATCTCTCGACAAAGGCTTCGTCGCTGGAAACTGCAGGAAAGTGTTGGAAACTGCGGGAAGGTGTTGGAAAGCGCATGAAGGTGCTGGCAGCTGTGGACGTCTAGGGTTATAATCAGGATTCGGTTCTGGGGTTCGGGAAGGAGTGAGTCACTCTCTCGATAACAGCACGTTTCTGCCCTCTTCTTTTTCAATTGACCACACCTGGCCTCTCGCCACCAATGTCACACTGCACAATCCGAACGTCAGCAATACAAAATTCTTTTCAAGAGAAGATGTTCACGACTCTTTTCTCTCTCCTGCCCCAGGGAATTTTTCCCTGCTTTTATATCCTCCTATCTAGAAAAAAAAGGAAGAGACAGGAAAAAAAAAATAGCTTCTCCCATCATGCTCTGCCTTCCCAAGATGCCCTTCGCATATACAAATACACAGGCCATCCTTTCCTTCTTCTTTCCCAAAGAGCGATGCAGATACTGTTGGAATTTTTTTGTACCAATAATGGTGCATCCCCCCCCCTGTTTGCGTTTATTATTTTTTATCTGGTTCTTATATATGATTTTTTGTATTTTGTGTCCATTATGGTTTTAAGTTTCGTATATTTTTGGTTTGTACGAAACTCCCTTCAATTTGGAGAAAGGAGAAATGCTAGCTCTGTAATGACGTCACGAGCTCAGCGCGTATTTCGTTCTCTTTTGAAATTCTGCTGTCGTGGAGAGTGAACGTGTTCATTGCCCGGCACTGAAAATGGAATTTTTGACGAGCCCTCCTTCAAAGAAGTAAACCCGGCAAGAAATTAATACCCGGCTGTGACGAGACAGACTTCTGGAAACTACTTACGTGACTACGGTTCTGCACGTATTTTAGTAGTTGAATTTAAAGAAAATAACTTTTACGTGACAAGGTATTATGGAATTTCCTATCCAGACAAGCGACGAGGTCTTACTCCTGTAATACATGTGTGTCTACGGTTTTCATGCAAGGAAAATTCTAAAAGAACTTTAAACAAAAAAAAGAAAAAGGCACGTGCCTAACAGGCTTTCAATTGTGAGTACGCTCCTAAAATTAATTTCATATGCGAGTGTGATTGGGAGATACTACTATTTTGTATATTCTTGTTGTATTCGTTAATGGATACACACAACTTCTTTATAAGAACCAGCAGTGTTGTTATTTTTTCATTACATGTTACTTTTTTCATATGTTACGTTGGCGTTCTTAAGTTTAATGCCTGCAAAGGGAAAAATTTGCAACTTATTGTAAATAAAGTTTCTTCTTCATTTCAAATCAAGACATTTATATTTCATTCTTTACCCCCTCATCCTCTTTTGTTTCATGCTTTTTTTTTCAGCTTAGTTACTTTAGCGTCGAATTTATCTGGAAGCAAGATAAATTCCGACGATACTCCCGGTACGTTTCTTTTTTTTTTTCTTCTTTTCTAACCATATACCCCACAGGAAGGGTGCTGAAAAACTTCTAAAGCTGCTTTTAGGACCGCCAGGAACCACTGTAAAAGAGTAATAAAAAATGCAAGAGAACTATATGGTGAATCCGTTAAATCCAAAGTAGCTGAGCAGCGACTTGGTTCCCACCAGTTCTGGCAAATAGCAAATAGGATCTATCCCAACCATTATCAATGGACCAGAGGTCATCTCGACAGCATCCGACAAGGCCAAACTATTTGGCAAAAACTTTGCGGCAAATTCTACCCTGTGTGACAAAGGCCATCAACTCCCCATATTTCCTCCTATAACAGACATACAAATATGTTCCCTCCTATGCAACATACAAATATCTGTGCATGAGGTCGCCAAGCAAATCAAGAACCTTGACTCCAGTAAAGCAACTGGTCACGACGGTATTCCAATTATAGTGTTAAAAAAATTACAACCAGAACTTGCCCCCATACTTACCAAACTGTTTAAGCATTGCCTTAAGGAGAAGTGCTTCCCAACACAACACTCTGGAAAACCTCATCAGTATGCCCTGTATTTAAGAATTCAGGTGAAAAGTCATCTCCCTCTCAGTACAGACCAATAAGTCTCCTATCATGAGTAAGTTGCTGGAATCCACAATAAATAGAGAAGTAGTCAACTACCTCAGCAGAAATAACCTATGCTATATGTGCTTCAGGGTTGCACTTGCTAACACCACTGTATTTATATTTGCCCTCTATAGGCCCCACAACAGCGGAGTTACTATCTTTAAGAGCATATCTGAGAAAATAGACCACATACTGTCTTCACATCCCTCGGCTAACATCCACATCTGTGGTGACTTCAACGTCCATAACGTGGAATGGCTGACCCATTCAAATAAGACAGATGATGAGGGGAGGTTTTGTCATGATTTTGCCATTGCTTATGACCTCACTCAGATTGTTCGCGAACCCACCCGTGTGCCCGATACACCCAATCAATATGCAAGCCTCTTAGACCTTTTTCTTTCAACTTCCCCTGAGCTATGTTCATGTACCGTTCATTCTCCTTTAGGATCCTCCGACCACTCCGTCGTATCAGTTAAGATAAAAACAAAATGTAAGAAGCCATCAGACGTACCCCTCCACCGTACTGTATACCGATACTCTATGGCTGACTGGGATAGCTTCCGTACATTCATATCTGATTTACCTCTGCACTCCATGTTTAAAAAGGAAGTGTCCTCTATAGTATCAGATCTGACCGAATGGTTAATTGTAGGCATAGACCAATTCATACCATCTAAAAAATTCCAACAAAAACCTAACAGCCAGCCATGGTTCTCCTCAGAATGTGCTGCTGCTATCGCGCACAGAAATCACTTTTTCCATAACTACCAACGTAATAGATGCACTGAGATTAAAGCTGCTTTCAGGACTGCCAGCAACCACTGTAAAAGAGTAATAAAAAATGCAAGAGAGCTATATGCCCAGTCTGTTAAATCCAAGGTAGCTGATCAGCGGCTTGGTTCCCACCAGTTTTGGCAAATAACAAATAGGATCTTGAACAGAAGTGTGCGTTCTATCCCAACCATTATCAATGGACCAGAGGTTATCTCGTCAGCATCAGACAAGGCCAAACTATTTGCAAAGAACTTTGCAGCTAATTCTACCCTATGCGACGAAGGCCATCAACGTTTCTTTCCTCCTATAACACAGAACAAGCTAGGTAACATACAAATATCCGTGCATGAGGTCGCCAAGCTAATCAAGAACCTAGATTCCAGTAAAGCAACTGGCCCTGATGGCATCCCAATTATAGTGTTAAAAAAGCTTCAACCAGAACTTGCTCCCATACTTACGAAACTATTTAAGCGCTGCCTTAAGGAGAAGTGCTTTCCGACCCCCTGGAAGACCTCCTCAGTTTGCCCTGTATTTAAGAATTCAGGTGATAAGTCATCTCCCTCTCAATACAGACCAATAAGTCTTCTCTGTGTTATGAGTAAGTTACTGGAATCAATATTAAATAGAGAAATAGTAAACCACCTCAGCAGGAATAACCTTCTTAGTGACACACAATATGGTTTCCGCTCTGCAAGATCTACCGCAGATGTGCTGACGGTTATATCCCACAGGATTAGTGAATCTCTTGACAAAGGCTTCCTTTCTAGGGCAATTGCTCTCGACATATCAAAGGCCTTTGACAAAGTATGGCATAAGGGTCTACTTCACAAGATTTCCAGCTACGGTATAACTGGAAATGTTTTCTCAATCATTAAATCATTTCTCTCTGATAGGCTCATAAGAGTAGTGGTAGATGGACAAAAATCGGAGGCCTGCAATATAAATGCTGGAGTCCCTCAGGGGTCAATCCTGGGCCCAACTCTCTTCCTGATCTACATCAATGACCTCCCTAAACACATACTTAAATCATTCGTTGACATCTATGCTGATGACACGACCATCTACGGCAACACATCAAAGGCTGTAAATGACGAAGTTCTCTCGGATTCTCTCTCCTCTGATCTCGAGCGCGTGGTTCAGTGGGGGAAGATGTGGCTAGTTACCTTTAATGCATCCAAAACCAAACTCCTATCCTTACATCATCAACGCTCTGATCCCCAGCTGGCATCAATTGTGATGGATGGCTCTCGTCTGGGTGAGGCCCCGTGTTTTGACAAGCTTCTGGGTTTGACCTTTACTCCTGATCTGAAATGGAACACGTACATCAAGTCTGTTGCCAAGGTCGCAGGAAAGATGGTGGGATCCTTCTACCGCTCCAGAAGATATCTCACTACTGATGCAATTCTCTATCTATATAAAAGCCAAGTACGGCCAAGGATGGAATACTGTTGCCATATCTGGGCAGGAGCTGCCAAAAACAGCCTATCATGCCTTGACAGAGTACAAAATAGACTTCGTGGTTTAGTGGGGGATGCCCTTTTCTCTACCCTGCAACCCATCTCCCACAGAAGAGACGTTGCGAGCCTATCCTTGTTTTATCGTTATTTTCATGGCAGGTGCTCGTCTGAACTCCAATCCCTGGTCCCCCCTCGCCAATCTTTCACAAAAAACACCCGTCTAGCTGAATCCACTGTGAAAAATTTCCCCCACTCTATATCTGTGCCTAAATCAAAACGCGGATTTCATGAGCAAAGCTTCTTTCTTAGAACTGCACGCCTGTGGAACTCTGTTCCGTCTGCCTGCTTCCCTCCGGACTACAACTTGGATGTCTTCAAGTCTAATGTTAACAAATTCCTAAGTAGCCGCCCCCCTAATTAAACACTTCATAAAATCTCACTAACGTGATGTACTTACAATAACCCTTATCCCTGAGTGGCTTCCGGGCCTTGATAAGTGGTGATCACTGTGTAAAAAAAAAAAAAAAAAAAAAAAAAACCTTCTTAGCGACACACAATATGGTTTCCGCTCTGCTAGATCTACAGCAGATGTGCTAACAGTTGTATCTCATAGGATTAGCGAATCTCTTGACAAAGGCTTCATTTCTAGGGCAATCGCTCTCGACATATCAAAGGCCTTCGATAAGGTTTGGCATAAAGGCCTACTACAGAAGATTTCCAGCTACGGTATAACTGGAAATGTTTTCTCGATCATTAAGTCATTTCTCTCAGATAGGCTCATAAGAGTAGTGGTTGATGGGCAGAAATCAGAGACCCACAGTATTAATGCTGGAGTCCCTCAGGGGTCCATACTGGGCCCAACTCTCTTCCTGATCTACATCAATGATCTCCCAAAACACATACTAGAATCTTTCGTTGACATCTATGCTGATGACACAACCATCTATGGCAACACATCAAAGGCCGTAAATGACAAAGTTCTCTCTGATTCTCTCTCCTCTGATCTTGAGCGTGTGGTACAGTGGGAAAAGAGGTGGCTGGTTACCTTTAATGCATCTAAGACCAAGCTCCTATCTCTACATCATAAACGCTCTGATCCCCATCTGGCATCAATTGAAATGGATGGCTCTCGTCTAGGAGAAGCCCCAGGTTTTGATAAGCTCCTTGGTTTGACCTTTACACCTGATCTTAAATGGAACACATACATCAAGTCTGTGGCCAAGGTCGCTGGGAAAATGTTGGGATCCTTCTACGCTCCAGAACATATCTCACTAATGATGCAATTCTCTATCTATATAAAAGCCAAGTACGTCCAAAGATGGAGTACTGCCGCCACATCTGGGCGGGAGCCGCTAAAAACAGCCTATCCTGCCTTGACAGAGTACAAAGTAGACTTCGTTGCTTGGCGGGGGATGCCCTTTTCTCTACCCTGCAACCTCTTTCCCACAGAAGAGACGTAGCGAGCCTGTCATTGTTCTATCTTTACTTCCATGGCAGGTGCTCGTCTGAGCTCCATTCTCTGGTCCCCCTTCGCCAATCTTTTTCAAAAAACACCCGACTAGCTGAAACCACCGTCAATAATTTTTCCCATTCCCTATCTGTGACTAAATCAAAACGTAGATTCCATGAACAAAGCTGCTTTCTTAGAACTGCACGCCTGTGGAACTCTATTCTGCTTGCCTGTTTCCCTCCCGACTTCAACCTGGATGTCTTCAAGTCCAACACAAACAAATTCCTGATGAACCCCCCCCCCTAAGTAATGACACCTTACCAATTCTCCAATACTATTGCTACACTATCCCTTTGATTACTGTACACACAATAACCCTTATCCCTGAGTGGCCATTGGGCCTTGATAAGTGGTGAACTCCATGTAAAAAAAAAAAAAAAAACTTCAGAAAGATGCGGACAGTTGCAGGAAAGTGCTGGGCAATGCAGGAAGGAGGAGTCCATTTCACAAAACGTGTAATAGTTTTTGTGGAGAGAGATGGCTCTGAAAAGAGCCATATTTATCGCATGTAGCAGTGGTTAAGATAACTTTCCGTTTGAGATAGCCGTCGGTTAGTGAAGAGGTCGACCACCACCGAAGGCGGTTGCCGCTCCAAGAGCAACTGCCTGGATTGTCGTGGGCGTGTCTTTATAAGCGAACTGCACGGACGTAGGTGTAGACATACATCGATCTTTGTCTTAAAGGAAAAATGTTCGTCTTGAATTCGAATTAAGACAGCAAAACCTCGAAACGGAAAGCAAAGTATGAAAACGAAAACAACGTTTAAAATTCCAAGAAACAAATACTTTCTAAGGTATGAAGAAATTATAGTTTCAAAAAGTGTAGTCGAAAACCTTTAAAACAGGTCATTTTAAGGAAAATTGTGGAGGTGGACCCAATGTAAAAATTAACCATTTCTATATGTGGGGTTTGAAATTTACATATTGCAACGCAATTATTATTCAAAAGAAACGCTTTTTGTTGTTCGGAAAGAAAAAAAGCAGTGAAAATGAAGATAGTGACAGAAATACATAAAATAAAATAATTAAAAAAAAAAAAAAAAACGGGAATCCAGCAAGCCAAAAATAAGTAGCAATTATTATCCAAAAAAGCGGTGATTTAAATGAAAAAAAAGTTTCGTTTCCTTAGAGAAGGATTTTCGTTCATGAATCAACTTCCACTTATGAATACAACTTTGAGACGAACTATTTTACATCTTGGGGCTGAGTAAGGACTCGGTCTGTCTTTTTGCAATCAAACTTGATATGTTTGTGGATATATTTGTAGTATTTTAATAAGTTTTCTGTTATCTATTTTTAAGCTGTCAACCCAGAAGGAATAATGCGTGCTGATATCAACGTGTGATATCAGCTGATCGTTCTATGCCAACAACCTTTTTATCAATGTGTTACAGCATGTCGCAATGGAATTGTGTGAAGAAAAATAAAAGGTTATAACATTGCAATAACATTATTGTATCGTTATGGCTGTTTGATTTACGACTAATCACACGATAAAGGCACCATATTGTTTAGTATGTCCAACGAGCATCCTTGTGCTGTTAGCAGGGAAAGGATGGTATTAATTAGGTATGTGAAAATGCCAAGGCTTTTACGAGGGTTAAGTGGCATTGGTAACTTGAGTAAGCCGTAATTCTGTGCACTGAGGTATGTGTCATAAATTGGCCCCTACCACCTATATCCGGGGGGTTAACTACACCGCAGGGATACTGATGAGGTAGCACACATGTTTCGCTACATGCTGGTATTTGAACTATTTCCATACGTTTAGTAGAAGTGTAAAAAATTTTGAAGTGAAGTTTTGTGTCATTTAAATCATCATTATTAGACCTGAAGGTAAGTTGTAATAGTTTTGAAACTATATATATTCGTTAATATAGATATTAAACCTTATTTGTGCGAAATATGAAGCCTATATGACTTTACCTTCATTGGTTTTGAGTTTACCTAAAATGTGAAGCCGTTACGAAAATTTTCAAAATTTCACTAACGCCATATCGTTAACCTACGCACTTTGTTTACAAATATTTTCCAACAACGGCAATGACGCCAAACTACGGCTGGCTAAAAAAATTCTTTTAAATTATTAAAATTTATTTCAGCATAATGAACTTTTAGGATGTAAATTATTTTACTTTCTTTAAACCAAAACATTTCTCCCCGGCAAAATGTATTTTTTTCTATTTTATCATTTTATCGAGCTGCTTTTTTTTTTTCTTCCATTTTGTTACTTTGCTTTTTTTTCTATAATAAACTAATAAACAAATTTACAATTAAAAAAAATACAAGAGTTATTTTTAAAATTTAAAAATAAAACTTTCATGAATATATTTTTTTATTATGCACATTTTGCAAACTTTAAATTCTAAAAGTTTTAATAATTTAAAAGAAATTTTGGGTTTGTATTGCTGTACACATTCGAAAAAGTTGTCAAAAACAAATATATAACAAATAAATATTATCAAAGGCAAGATAAGTTACTTTTCTACCAAACTGGATACATTTTTTGTTTTTATTCAATGTAACATGTTTATTCAGCTCGAAAAACATGCAGTGCTTACCGTTGTATTGGAAAATTCAAAATGGCGGCCACTCTCTCTTAAACACGGTAAGTTTGGGAAAAGGTGTTATAAATAATAAACTAGACAAAATACTATTAAAAAAACACCGAATATATGCCAACTTATGTCACGGTAACATATAATGAGCGAATTTCTAACAGTATGTTGTCTAGTTTATTATTTATAACATCTTTTCTTGAACTTACCGTGTTAAAGAGAGTGTCGGGCGCCATTTTGAATTTTCCAATACATCGATAAACACTGTATTCGAGCTGAATAAAAACACGGAAAATATATCCAGTTAGGTAGAAAAGTAACTTATCTTGCCTTTGATAACATTTGTTATATATTTGTTTTTTTGACAACTTTTTCGAATCTATGTGTACAGTAGTAATACAAACCCGAAATTTTAATTTATATGCTAAAAGAAATTTTAATAATTTATATGCTAAAAGTTCATGAGAAATGTAAAAAAAAAAAAAATTATATTTATTGGTGTTTCTGTAGTTTATTTTGACATAAAAAATCAGCATTAGCAGCAGACTTCATATGCGGGGATAATATTGCCTTAAGTAATTGACTACCTCTTCCGCCCCAGCATCCCCCTTCACCTCTTAATCTTGTAAATAATTCATTAATAAACTTTCAAATATATATTTTTCTTGTTCTCCATTCAATAAGCTCTCCAGTGATATTTGTCTTTTTGAAATCGGACAAGAAATAAGAAAGTTATGACAAAATAACTGTGAAAAATCTTGATATCGGTCACAACTTTGTTAAGGAAATCCATTGATTCTATTGTCAAAAATTAGCCTCAAATTTCAGCTTTAGAATTGTTGTAACTTTCTTATTATTTGTCCTACAGAGGTGGTTCAAGTATCATTAGAATGGTCTCTGCATACTCTTTCTGCTGAGCTGTTCCATTTTAAGATATGTTAACTTTGAATTTTTCTTTCACGTACCTACAATGATTCCTCAATTTACAGACAGTTTTTTGCAGACTGAATAACTGGCTCGAAATTATCACCATGCGTACTCAACTGCTAGTACCCAAATTGGCACAGATTAAAGTGTCGGATAAAGGCTGCAAACGAAAGAAATATTCTATTGCTCATTAAGGAAGTTAATGAATATTCTATGCTTACAAACTTTTTCTTCATAGTATTTCACATTCGTAAAGTTTTCTTCGTTAAATTACGCTAAACTTGATACCTTTCTCAGTCTTGAAGGATTTGTCCAGCCGACACACGCTAAAATCACAAGTAGGAGCTACTTCTCACGACGCGAGATTTGAAATCCATTTTTTTCCCTGGCTTGTCCAATCACAAGCCAGCTCTCTATCAAGTGACAGAGTTTATAAAACAGGAAATCTGAAACTCTCAATTCTCTTTTATTCTGACCCTGCAGGGCAGCAGACTTCGCCTGGGGCTTTAGCCCCTGGCTGAACGTGAATACTATAAACTAACATGGCGACCTTTCAAACTCCCATTTGTTTCCACGTGCGGTACCCAAACGAACATTCTTTATCATGCTAAAGAACACACACACACACACACACACACACACACACACACGACAACATGCCCTTTCTTTCTCCTTTAATCGGCTTTCCTTCATTCCGGCGACTACTAGCTATAAACACATGTGGACTGAGCTGTTCTCTTCTCAACAAGCTGGCAATATATTAATTCTATCTTTACACAAGAACACTTCAACCTACTAACCCTTTCTCTCTACTAATAAAGCTACTAACGAGGATGACAAATAAAGTTGTTTTTTAAATGTTAAAATGAGACTTCCTTTAGCTCTGCTACACTTCACATTTTCAAAAATTCGGTTTGATCACATACTCGTCACGAACAAAACAAAGGAGCATTTAAAAAAAAGTACCACTTTACACTGACGAGCGAAAACAATCTTTAAATGTCGCTAACTCATCACTTGAGAATTCTCTAGAACACTGTTCTAACACTGGACATTGTTTTCGATGAAAAGAAAGACAAAACATTCCCGTTGAACACGATGATCTAAAAAAGTGGAAGCATTTTCAAAGACACCTGTCACATAAACAAAGCTAAAAACATTTTAGCGGAAATACATTTTACTAAAAATAATTCCAACATGTTCACAAAAAAAAAAATACGTTTCAACCGGATACGTTTCCTCAAAACAACTAAAACAAAACCAACAAAAAACCGCACCTTTTCTTTCACAACGGCTACATATAAAAAAACACCGACCTAAAAAAAAAGAGTTAACACTTTCTTAGTGTACGAAAAATTCTAATATCTGACCTGGACTTTCACTGTTTTTCATAGTACTTTTTTCTATTACTAACTCCCTGCCTTTTACGCACACTGCGCATATTACAACAAAAACATGGATCAACTCGACTCCATTTATACACATGGTGCAAATATTCTCTGCTACAATAAACATTCCCCCTCGCAAAATACCCCCCCCCAAATTCTTTTCACCAAAAAGTAACAATTTTTTCCACAGAAAAAATAAATAACTGTTTACTGAGCAGTCGAGTCCAACAAAAACGCGTTACTGGCGACTAGCCTTCCAAAACACTCTTCACAAAAGAACACCATAGCAACATTTATTTTTTCACAACCCCCATCAAAGTAAACTTTCTCCTTTAATCGGCTTCCTTCGTTCCGGCGACTACTAGCTATAAACACGTGTAGACTGAGCTGTTCTCTCCTCAACAAGCCGGCAATATATTAATTCTATCTTTACACAAGAACACTTCAACCTACTAACCCTTTCTCTCTTCTAATAAAGCTACTGACGAGGATGACAAATAAAGTTGTTTTTTAAATGTTAAAATGAGACTTCCTTTCGTTGTCTTCATTTTTAACTAAAGATTTCTTCAGTCACTGTAAGAGTATCTTGTGTAGGAGACGGTGAGACTCGTCGTGGGCGACGAAGCGTTTCACTGAAGAACCACGGCAACACACAGCAAACCAACAAACAATGACAGCCACGGCACGAAGGCAACTAACAAAGCTCAGCTGACTGCACGAATAGAAACGGAACCCAACGGTCACTGTACTGATCGCCACGAACGTCAGAACCCGACTGCCTCGCACCTCCAATGGACCGATTTTTATTACTCAAGATGGCCTAGCTAATTTGCATCCCCGTGAGATCTCGCACGATCCTGCGAGATTCCGTCTCTAATAAAAGCAGGCAGGCGCCATCTTGAAACTCTTTCTTCCGCTGCCCCGACCACAGGATCAGCCACCACCCCACACGCCAGGCACACACGGACCCTCTTGCGCCGAGGGCTACGGTTAGTCTCACACTCCCCCCTGGTCTCCAGATCACATACGTGACACGGCGGACGTGGCCGTTTGATTCGAGCACTCCTGCGGAGGGGTATTGCCGGGACTTCCTCATCGGAGCTCTCAGAAGTGGCATCGGAAGCATCAGCATCAGCATTAGAGCTCGCAGTTGAGTCATCAGGTCCATGGGGCACAGGTTGGATCCATCGCTCATCGTCGGATGACTCGCTCCTTCCACTGCTCGCAGTTGAGTCACCAGGTTCGTGGGGCACGGGTTGGATCCATCGCTCATCGTCGGATGACTCGCTACTTCCACTGCTTGCCGATTGGTCAGCGCTTAGAGCGGGCCGGACATCCCTTACGTGGCGCGGAGTATCATCGACTAGTATGGCCTGTTCACTGATGACGCCGGTGACCCGCCCCCTCCAAAAGCTGCTGGTGCACCGGCCGACGGGTGACTTCACCCAGACGGTGTCTCCCACTTGGTACGTCCCCTGGGGTTCTCGTTGGTCGGGTAGACACACTTCAACGTCCTTGACGCGCACGTGGTAGTGATGAATCGCATCAGCGGGCGCACTGCCGCCAGTCACGGTGTCCTTAGGCGTTGTGTTGTATCTGTAAACCGCCTCCGCGATCGTACACTTCTTCCTGGCCGCGATCCTCTTCACGGTTCGGTGGCATCGCTCCGCTATGCCGTTGCCGCTCGGCACATACGCGCATCGGTGTCGAAGGCGGATCCCCCAGTTGTCCATAAAATGCCTAAATTCCCTGCTGCAGAACGCCGTGTCGTTATCCGTGAGGATCTCCTCAGGCGGCCCCCTTTCGTAGAATATGGATTCCAATTCGTGGATGACACTGGTGGAATCCTGCCTTGCCAATTGGCGCCAAATCGCGAACCTCGTTGGCCCGCAGTCTATCAGCGTGAGGAAGTGTTGGCTGCCGTAGTGGGTTATATCCATACCCAACCGACTCCAAGTCGCGTCCACTCCCAGCTGTCCTTTCCGCCATCTGGCTGGGGCGGGGTCGATGGACTGGCACGTTTGGCACTCCCTGACCACTGCTCTTACTGCGCTTTTTGGTATTGATGGTCTAGCCAACTTCACAAAGTAGTAGGTCCGTTGCACTCCGGGGTGCCCACTGTCGTGATGTATCTTCCTGATTTCGTCCTCCTCGATGGAGGCAGCACACAGAGGCAATGGCTTAGCTTCTTTCTTCATAGCCTCATACCATCTCCGTGGTACCCGAGTGAGCTTGTCGGCGAGGTTGTAGTCCGAGGTGACGAGCACTACATCTACGGACAGGTTGTACTCCGTCACCAGTTTTTTCACAGTCTCGAGCCTCCGTCTTATCAGCATTTCGCTGGCTGCCTTGGTGCGTGCCCTGGCCTTGCTCGTGAGTGTGTCCGACACCCAGTGGTGCACGCAAAGTGAGTCAGTGTGCACACGCAGTTTCTTCACTTCCCATTGAAGTGCCAGGTTAATGCCCTTTATTACAGCGTCGAGTTCTGCCAGGTTGATATGGGCAGCATCATTTGCCGGTCGCAGCCAGCAGGCATCCTCAACTACGGCCCCATCTTTCTCCAAAACTACACCGATCGCTAGAGAACTTGCGTCCACCCACATGCTCAGTTCGTCTCCCTGCACGCACCAGTCCCCTGTGGCGGGGTCATTCTTTTTCACACTAGCGACGGTCTCCTTTAACATTCGAACCAATAGTTCGTCGGTTATCTCATCGTCCCAGCCTTTGCTGACCGCATTTGCCCTCCTTTTTATGACGCCTGTCGCTGCACGAACCCATCCGCATACTGGAAGGTGCCCCACAAGTTTCCCGCACAGGGAGAACACGGCACGTCTTGTGTAAACGTCGGGTACGTCGGGAACTGCGGTTCCACGCCTCCACTTCAGGATCCCTCGCTCCTCTTGAACGCTCAAGCCCAATACGCGGGCACCATCCTCAAGCCGCTCAGAGTCCTTGCAGTTTAGACCAAACTCGGCAAGTTTGGATCTTACGCGTGAAGAGGACACGATATCTTCGTTCACGTATATATCGTCAATATACGCCGATGTTCCCTTTCTGATCCATTCTTCTTGTGACAACACGGCATTGACGATAGCCTTCATTATCTGGGGTGCTACGTTTAGCCCAAATCTGAGTCGCGTAAGATAGTATCTCTTCCCAGAAAACATCACTGTCTGGAAAGGCCACATCGCCTCGCCGATCCGGACCTGCAAGTATGCTTTTCTCAAGTAGGGACACATTGGACCCCTGCCGGCGCCACTCTCGCAGCTTGCTGGCACAGACGTCGGCGTCCGCTGTGAACGCATCAACGTGCACATTCAACTCACGGTAGTCCATTACCGGCCTCACCTTTGACTTGTTAGGTTGGGCAACTGCCATCAGCGGTATCAGGCCCTTGGGGGGTCCAAGTTTGTCGTAGGGGTATGGAATCAGCCAACCGTTCTTAATCCATTCACGGAGCTCGCTTTCGTATGCAGGCCTTATTTGGTCGGGCATACGGTACTCTGCCACTTTGTTTTGTAGTTTGGCCGGTTCCTTGTCTTCTGACCACCTCCAAGTGGCGGTCCACGCCTTCTTTTGGTCGTCGAATTCCGCACTGAAGTCCGGCTGGTCGACTCTTAGTGCTGCGCACACCGGGGGCCTATCCTGAAACTCTACAACGCAAGCGCGCGTTATGTGCACGCCGCCCAGGGCTTTGATGGCAACAGGTCGAAACTCAGCGGCTTTTCGCGTGTCACCAGCGCTTCGACGTTGGCCGAGTTCCCAGTTCTTGTGCGAATGTGTACCACACCCACGCCGCAACACATTCGTATTTTTCCAGTGATGGTAGTTATCCTGACGTTCTTCTTTTTCCACGCCCGACAGAAGTCCGCACACACTATGGTGTGGGAGCAACCGGAATCAAGGAGGGCTGAACATAACGTGTCATTAACTCGGACCTGCATGACAGGGAGCGCCTTGTTTATTTTCTGTCCGGGGAAGAGGTCGGCACTGGCACCTTGTCCCCGTCCCCGTTTCCCGCACAGTCTCGGGCCATGTGCCCAGTCTTGTTACAGCGGTAGCAGCGAACAGCCGTCGACCGCCTTCTACAATTTCTTGCCATGTGGCCCCGCCCGTTGCATCTGTAGCAGATGATATCACCTTGCGGGCTGGGTCCCTGAGACGGTCCTTCGCCACTTGGTGGGGCCTGTGCGACGGCGACTACCGGTTCCTGCACCGTCGAGTCATCCTTCATTATTGTCCTGGCTCTGTCCACTAGGTCACTCAGCGGTAGTGAGGACATGGTAGAGGTTGCTCGCAGGAGCTGCTTTGCTCCAGTGGGGAGTCCTGACAGGAATTTGTAGGCTAGGGCCCTCTCGGGAAGACCGCCGAACAACACCGTCAGCTTCTTAAGTTCGGCGAGATACACGTCCACAGTTTCGCCCAAGCGTATAGACCTCGTCTCAAACTGCTCCCATGCAGTGGCGGGGTCAGTGGCGAACGCCCTGTACAACGCCGCCTTGATACTCGAGTAGTCACACTTCTCCTCAGCGCTGAGTTGCTGATATACAGCGAAGGCCCCGCCGGTCAGCCGCAGAGGAATCACGCGCTCGACATTTTTCACGCCGGACAACTGACAATGTAACTCGACCTTCTCAACCCAGCTGAGTACCGGGTCGGATCCGTCGAATTCCGGTATCAACTTTAGATCGAACCTATCCGCCATTGAAGAAAAGAAAACCAAGTTCGGAGTGGGGAGGCCGAAATAGCTTGTAAGAGTATCTTGTGTAGGAGACGGTGAGACTCGTCGTGGGCGACGAAGCGTTTCACTGAAGAACCACGGCAACACACAGCAAACCAACAAACAATGACAGCCACGGCACGAAGGCAACTAACAAAGCTCAGCTGACTGCACGAATAGAAACGGAACCCAACGGTCACTGTACTGATCGCCACGAACGTCAGAACCCGACTGCCTCGCACCTCCAATGGACCGATTTTTATTACTCAAGATGGCCTAGCTAATTTGCATCCCCGCGAGATCTCGCACGATCCTGCGAGATTCCGTCTCTAATAAAAGCAGGCAGGCGCCATCTTGAAACTCTTTCTTCCGCTGCCCCGACCACAGGATCAGCCACCACCCCACACGCCAGGCACACACGGACCCTCTTGCGCCGAGGGCTACGGTTAGTCTCACAGTCACTTAAAAACTATCAGTCATGCATTCATAATTAAGTAATATTCTTTCCCCACTTGAAGGATGTTCCCAAATTTTTGCCTTCACTGTGTCATTAATGGACTACAATCTTTTTAATTTCCTCCCCGAATGAGACAGAGCACATTTAAGAAGGATTCTGACTTGCACTTCTAGAACAAAAATGATATTCTTCTTAATAATAATTATCATTTTAAACGTTTGTAATTGTTCCAGAGTCTATTTGCTGACATTTTTTTTGCTTGCTAGAGAAAGGTGTTTCGACCCAAGCTCTCGATTTCATTATGAATTCAAAGTCTGGTCGTTCAACCTGAGATGGGTATATGTGGAAGCAGTCAAACTGGTGACTCCCGACCTCAGTAAATTAGCAACACGCAACCTCAGCGCTCCTTTATAAACTGGCGAACTGACTTCAGCAAAATGGCAACACATGCAACCAGTGACCTCCCTCTACAAACTGGTGACCTTACGACGTCAATAAATTAGACACTCACATCCACGGACCATAAACTAGCGACTCTGAATGATTAATGGTTGGTATAAACTGCTTCATACCCTCCAAGAAATTCCAGCAAAACCCTAACAACCAGTCATCGTTCTTTTCAGAATATGACGCTACCATTGGATACAGACACTACTATTTCCACTGCTTTCAGCGAAATAGATTATAGCTATCTTTAGGACTGCCAGCAACCATTGTCTCAGTCTGTCAAGTTCAAAGTAGCTCAACAGTGACTTGGTTCTCTTGAGTTTTCGTAAATAACAAAGAGAGTCCTGCCCAGAAGCATGTTCTCTATCCCAACCATCATCAATGGACCTAAGATAATCTCACCAGCATCAGACAAAGCCAAACTCTTTGTCAAGAACTTTGCAGTAAATTTTAACCTATGTGATCAGGGCCACCCAGCATATTTCCTCCTGTGTCTGAAAGCACACTATGCAACATACAAATAACTGTGTGATATTGCTAAGCTTATCAAAAATATCGATTCTGGTAAAGCAACTGACCCTAGTGCTCAAAAAGCTTCAACCATAACTAGCCCCATACTTACAAAGACATTTAAACGTTGTCTTAAGGCGAAATGCTTCCCAACATTCTAGAAAACCTTCTCAGTCTATCCCATATTTAAAAATTCAGACGATCACTTATCTCCCTTTCAGTACAAACCAATCAGTTTCCTGTGTGTCATGAGTTGCTGGAATCTGTGTTAAGCAGAAAAGTGGTCAACCACCTCAGCAAAAACAACTCGGTGACATGCAAGTTTCCATTCTATCAGATTAACAATTGATGTGCTGTAATATCTCACAGGATTAGTGAATTTTTGTTTCTAAGGCAATTGCTCTAGACATATCAAAGGATAGAGTATGGTTTATAAAGGTCTACTTCACAAGATCTCAATTATTAAATCATTTCTCTCTGATAGGTTTATAATAGTGATTGATAAGCAGAAATCAGAAGCTCACAGTATTAATGCTGGCATTCCTCAGGGTTCAACTTTCTTCCTGAGCTTCATCAACAACGTCCCAAATCCCAAATCTTAGAGCATTCGTAGACATTTATGCAGACAACACCACCATCAATGGCAACACTTCAAAGGCCGAATTCTCTCTCTCCTCTGATCATGGTGCAAGGGGGAAAAAGGTGGCTGGTTAATTTTCATGCATCTAAAACCAAGCTTCTCTCTTTCTGTTATCAACGCTTTGACTCACATCTGACCTCAATTGAAATGAATGGCTCTCGCCTTGAAGACCATCCATGTTTAGATAAGCTTCTTGGTCTGACCTTCACTTCTGATCTGAAATGGAGCACAGACATCAAATTCGTTGTCAACGTCGTTGGAAAATGGTAGATATCTCACTGCCGATGTAATCCTCTCCCTGTACGATGGAGTACTGCAGGACAGGAGCTGCTCGGAGCGCCCTATCCTGTCTTGACAGAGTTCAAAACTAACTTTGTAATCTTGTGGTGATGCCCTTTTCACTTCTCTACAACCTTTTTCCAACAGAGCAGACGTTGCAAGCCTGTCTCTGCTGTATTATTATTTTCATGGCAAATGTTCGACTGAGCTCCAATCCATGGTTCTCCTTCAACAATCTTTCACAAAAAAAAAACACTCATCTATCAATAATTCCCCTTTCTCTGTCTGTGTCTAAACTTAAACGTGAATTCCATGAACAGAGTTTTTTTTTTACTAGAACTGCTCGCCTGTGGAACTCTTTCCAGCTGACTACAATGTCATCTTCAAGTCCAACATAAACAAGTTCTGATTGAATCGTCCTCATAAATAATCTATTTATACCAAATTTCCACCACAAACGATTACTATGCTACTGTGCCAATGACTATCAGCCAACGGGTCTTGATATATGGTGACCCCTTTGAAAAAAAATATATAATTGTGTTTTGTATCCGTTCACCATTATAGGTATTAAACCTATAATGGTGAACAGATACAAAACACTATTATATATTTTTTGTAGTTTGTAATAAAAGTTCATCTAACTCCATAGATGAATTGGTCAGTCGCATCTTTTCTGGTCCAAATCAGTTCCAGTAGGAAATAAAAAGTGTTATTTAATTTGAAAACCTGAATTTAAAAAAAATAATTAATCTATTACAATCCTTGCCACTATCTCACGTTCATTTGCTTAATCTATTACGATCCTATTATTCTGTGGTTCAATTATATTTAGACAACTACACATTTTCTTTTAATTATGTTTATGTTAATTAATTTATTATATGTGAAAAACATATTTTCTGAACTATGTTCAATTTTTCGTTATTTAAACATACATTCAATTTCATATGCATTTGATTAAATTTATTTTACTTTATTATTTTTAAAAATATTTTACTTTCAATATTAATTATTTCTGTAAACGTGTTTCTGTAATGCATAACCTATTTAATACAAATATATCTAAATAAGCAGATTTATCAAAAAAAGTTTACAAATATTCTTATACATTATTTTTAATTTGAAGACGCAACAAAAAATGTAAAATATAAACTGATTTTTTCCAGAAATAATTAATACTGAAAGTAAAAATTTTTTAAAAATGATAAAGTAAAATAAATCTAATTAATGAAATATGAAATTGAATGCATGAAGAAAAACTTAATATAGTTAAGAAAACATTAATTGTTCACATATTTTAAGGGAACTATCACCACTACTATTCATCATAACCAATACACTAAGAAAGTGCCAAACCAAATTCACTAATACAGATAAAAGAATGAACCACTATAGTTCGACCTGAAACTGCAAAAACCAGAAGGAATTAAAGACATTATTAAAAGCACAATCTTCATTCAAGATATTTGAATGGAATTTTGTATGGAATTTTGTATGGACTGCTGCAAGGGAAAACTGGAGGCAATGGAAGGCAAAGAACTAGTCAAACGGAAATGAGAGCACCAAGTGAACATGACAGCTACAAATATCTGGATGTTCTTCAAGTAGACACCATCAAATTAACAGAAATAAAAGAGAAGATTGGAAGAACAAGAAAACTCCTTGAAACTAAACTATATATTAAGAACCTAATAAAAGACTCTAGACCGATAACTTAATTCTTTTTTGATCCAATCTTTTGTGCCAGCAAAATCATAATGACAATAAAGAGTAAACCCAGAACTCCAATTTCCAACATACATCCCCACTACCAGTTTTTTTTTCCAACATCAGGGATCTACATTCCAACTTTTCTGAGGACCAAAGAAGAATTGATGTATCTTGACCAGAAGTGAAAATGCTTTAATTTTCACGAAGAGAGCACAAATTTTGTTCTTCAACGAGAGGACAACTGCAGATGATCAGTTCTAAGAGGAATGTTGTATTTATTTCAACATAAATACAAAGAAGAAAATGTAGAATAACTGGAGGAAGTCAATTCTCATGACTACGCACAATGCACTACACTCAAATGGCCGACTCTATGTAAAAAGGAAAGATGGGGGAAGAGGACTGGTTTGTAAATGACACGAAAAAAAGAATTAGAAAAAGACATAATGCAGAAAACTGAAAGACAAGGGATAAGACGAGAAAAAAACTAGGAAAAAAAACAGCTGCACGGACGATTCATAAGGATGACAAAACATGAGACTAACAAAAACACTTGGACATGGCTACAAAAAAGAAAGATAAACAGAGAAATTGAATCCCCAATGATAGCCACACAAAATAACACAATTAGAACAAACCACATCAAAGCAAGAATCAACAAGACACAAGTAAATGCAGACTCTGTGGACAAAGAGACGAAGTAATAAACAACATAATAATGAATGCAGCAAACTAGCCCAAAATGAATATAAAAATAGACACAATCAAGTGGGAACAGCAGTACACTAGGAATTCTGCAGACAACTGCATCCTGAACACCCAAACAAATGGTATAAACACAAACAGGTAGCAGTACTTGAAAACGGAAGTCAAAGAATCTTATGGGGCATGGATATACAAACAGATAAACCCATCCAAGCAAGAAGAGTTGATGTCATAATAGTTAACAAGAAGGAAAAGTCCTGCCAGATTCCAGCAAACCAGAGTAAAGATCAAGGAGACAGGGAAGCGGAGCAAATATTCAAAATTGGCAAAAAGAGTTCAAAGGGATATAGAAGAGGAAGAAAGTCAACATAACATCACTAGTAGTAGTAAGAGCACTAGGAACAATCGCGAAAAACTTTGAAAAAAAAAACAAAAAAAACAATGGGGAAAAAGAATGCCTCTTATGGCTGAGAAGATAACAATAATGAAAACAGCTGATATATTACGGAAAACTCTTGAATGTAGACATGATGTATGTTTGAATGAGCCGGATACAGATACTGCTACAGATTTAAAGCACAAAGAAACCCCACATGCTAAAATCATGCAAAGTTTAGGTAGTTTTTTTTTTTAAATAGCTGACGCACAAGCAAAACACAAAATATATCCAGTCTAACCTCTTACACTAACTGTCTCCCTCTGTAGTTAAATTGAAACTCTACGGCTATAAAATTGCAAAAGAATTGTTACTTTGCAGACACATCTAACAAAGAAACACCAACAATCTGGTAATAATAAAACTTTTTTTAAAATAAAAAACAGACAAAAATAAACAAAAACAAAAGTATTTCAAAATTAAATCTTACTTTTACTGATAAAAAACACACTTTCTACACACATGTTGTTACATTTTATTTACAATATTAAAATAAACAAAATATTTATAGATTTTGAAAACACTACTCTGTATTTTTTTTCTTTTCTTCCTTCTCAGCTGAGAAACCCCAATGTTTAGCGTTTGAAATAAACGACATATTTGAAAAAAAAAATTAAATGAGAAATTGTTTTGTGGTGATGTCATCTACTGCAGTGCATTAAGAAATGATTGAAAAACGTTTAACAAAAAGTGATCAAGAAAATGGTAAAAAAATAATAAAAATGAAAAAATTAGAGAATTTGAACACCAACAAAAAATGAATCAATATTTCTATTTTGTCAATTAATTCAAAATTCATGAATTGATTTCAGTGGAAGCATGCAATATCCCCCCTCATGGTTTGGTTATTCAAAAAAATAAATATTTGATTATTGTTTAAGTTTACAGAGTCTAAAAACAAACTGAAAATATACTTATTTTTAAAAAGGAGGCCAGTTTCCTGCGAATTACGATCCTGTCTTTTCAGAATTTTGGCAGGGAGGGTCATTTTATGTTAAGCTTATGTAGCAAACTAATTCACACATCTACAATTCAACAATATGTTTTAATTTTTTCAAAAATTCTTTTTTTATAATTTGAGAATTTGTTGTTTAATAAATAAAATAATAATTGAATAATAAAAGTTTTAGACATGAGGAGGGATATATGTTCATCCTGTTTTCTTTTAGCCTTATTTATACATATCACAAACTTGAACACATGTTTTTATAATTGATTTTTCATGATTTTAATCCAACCAAACCCTTAGGATACATGTCACTAATTACTTAGCCACAAAGGTAGAATAAAAACATTCTCACCATAATGAAAAATCATGCAAAGTGTAGGTAAGTCTGCACTGCGCTTTATTTTTCAAAATGACCTTTTCTAGATGATCTCCAGTTTTAGTGTCTAGTGATTTACCATGTCTTCAGTAACAGCTACCACATTAATTCTTGGAGCTATCCATAAACAGTAAGTTTCATTATAAACAACTGATGATTCATAATTCATTTGCTTGATATGTCTTTGTTATTTCAATCATGTAAGCTTTATTAAATGGACAAATTAAATTATTCTGTTACTTAATCCTTAAATTTATATGGATTCTAACAATCCATATTTTGTAGAGTCTCAATGCTAGTTGCTTCTTTATTCCTAATGAACTTCCTGTACCAATTGTTAGAACAAGTCTATATGTCTAAAAGATTACTGATTTAAAGAAGATTAATGGATAAAAATGAAGATTAATTTTTTTTTAAAATAAAAGCCATGAATTATCTGGAATTCTAGAAAATTTGTTTCTAACAAAACTCACATGTATTTTTTAGCTGCAACATCAATTAGTATCAAGGCTTCCTTTTTTTGAAAACCAATGCTCAAATTATTTGGTTTTGTGTAGAGAAAAAGACTTAAAACTTTGCCAAAATTTGCATAAACCTAAACTACATAAATTTTACATTACTAAATGCACAGAAGTTGAAAGACTTTATCTAACACGTTATATACACTCAAGTAGTTACAATTTCGATTCTGAGGCGCTTGTTAATTAGTTCTCACCAAAAAGAGAGATAGATGAGTGTCCATGAGCAAGGAATTGAGTAAAACCTGAGTGTGTATAACTTAGTTAAGTTTAAGAAGTAATAAAATTAATGTTTATTGAATGTATATTATGGACCTACATTATAAAAATTGTACTTTAGATTTTATCAATAAGAATAATTAACTTCATCAATAAGAATAATTAACTTTATCAATAAGAATAATTAACTTTATCAATAAGAAAAATTGACTTTATCAATAGGAATAATTAACTTTATCAATAAGAATAATGGACTTTTTCAATTTATTAACTTTATCAATAAGAATAATGGGCTTTATCAAAAAGAATAATTAACTTTATCAATAATAATAATTGACTTTATCAATAAGAATAATTGACTTTATCAATCAGAATAAGTGACTTTATCAATAAGAATAATTAACTTTATCAATAAGAATAATCAACTTTATAAATAATATTAATTGACTTTATCATTAAGAATAATTAACTTTATCAATAATAATAATTAACTTTATCAATAAGAATAATTAACTTTATAAATAAGAATAATTAACTTTATCAATAATAATAATTGTATTGATCAATAAGAATAATTAACTTTATCAATAAGAATAATTATCTTTATCAATAAGAATAATTGACTTTATCAATAAGAATAATTGACTTTATCAATAAGAATAATTGACTTTATCAATAATAATAATAAACTTCATCAATAATAATAATTGATTTTATCAATAAGAATAATTAACTTTATCAATAATAATAATTAACTTTATCTATAAGAATAATTAACTTTATAAATAAGAATAATTAACTTTATCAATAATAATAATTGACTTGATCAATAAGAATAATTAACTTTATCAATAAGAATAATTATCTTTATCAATAAGAATAATTAACTTTATCAATAAGAATAATTGACTTTATCAGTAAGAATAATTGACTTTATCAATAATAATAATAAACTTTATCGATAATAATAATTGACTTTATCAATAAGAATAATTAACTTTATCAATAATAATAATTGACTTTATCAATAAGATTAATAAACTTTATCATTAAGAATAATAAACTTTATCAATGAGAATAATTTACTTTATCAATAAGAATAATTGACTTTATCAATAAGAATAACTGACTTTATCAAAAATAATGATTAACTTTATCAATAAGAATAATTTACTTTATCAATAAGAATAATTGACTTTATCAATAAGAATAATTGACTTTATCAATAATAATAATTGACTTTATCAATAATAATAATTAAATTTATCAATAACAATAATTGACTTTATCAATAATGATAATTGACTTTATCAATAATGATAATTAACTTTATCAATAATAATAATTAACTTTATCAATAATAATAATTAACTTTATCAATAATAATAATTGACTTTATCAATAATAATAATTAACTTTATCAATAAGAATAATTTACTTTATCAATAAGAATAAGTGACTTTATCAATAAGAATAATTAGCTTTATCAATAAGAATAATTAGCTTTATCATTAAGAATAATTAACTTTATCAATAAGAATAAGTGACTTTATCAATAATAATAATTGACTTTATCAATAATAATAATTAACTTTATCAATAACAATAATTGACTTTATCAATAATGATAATTGACTTTATCAATAATGATAATTGACTTTATCAATAATAATAATTAACTTTATCAATAATAATAATTACCTTTATCAATAAGAATAATTAGCTTTTTCAATAATAATAATTAACTTTATCAATAAGAATAATTAACTTTATCAATAAGAATAATTAACTTTATCAATAAGAATAATTAACTTTATAAATAAATATAATTAGCTTTATCAATAAGAATAATTGACTTTATCAATAAGAATATGTGACTTTATCAATAATAATAATTAACTTTATCAATAAGAATAATTAACTTTATCAATAATAATAATTAGCTTTATCAATTAGAATAATTGACTTTATCAATAAGAATAATTAACTTTATCAATAATAATAATTGACTTTATCAATAAGAATAATTAACTTTATCAATAAGAATAATTAACGTTATCAATGAGAATAATTAGCTTTATCAATAAGAATAATTAGCTTAATCAATACCAATAATTGACTTTATAAATAAGAGTTAGTGACTTATCAATAATAATAATTAGCTTTATCAATAAGAATAATTAACTTTATCAATAAGAATAATTGACTTTATCAATAAGAATAATTGACTTTATCAATAATAATAATAAACTTTATCAATAATAATAATTGACTTTATCAATAATAATAATTAGCTTTATCAATAATAATAATTAAATTTATCAATAAGAATAAGTGACTTCATCAATAATAATAATAGCTTTATCAATAATGATAATTAACTTTATCAATAATAATAATTAACTTTATCAATAACAATAATTGACTTTATCAATAATGATAATTGACTTTATCAATAATGATAATTGACTTTATCAATAATAATTAACTTTATCAATAATAATAATTGACTTTATCAATAATAATTGACTTTATCAATAATAATTAACTTTATCAATAATAATAATTAACTTTATCAATAAGAATAATTTACTTTATCAATAAGAATAAGTGACTTTATCAATAAGAATAATTAGCTTTATCAATAAGAATAATTAGCTTTATCAATAAGAATAATTAACTTTATCAATAAGAATAATTAACTTTATAAATAAATATAATTAGCTTTTTCAATAAGAATAATTGACTTTATCAATAAGAATAATTAACTTTATTAATAAGAATAATTAACTTTATCAATAAGAATAATTAGCTTTATCAATAAGAATAATTAACTTTATCGATAATAATAATTGACTTTATCAATAATAATAATTGACTTTATCAATAATAATAATTAACTTTATCAATAATAATAATTTACTTTATCAATAAGAATAAATGACTTTATCAATAATAATAATTTATTCATCAATAATAATAATTGTCTTTATCAATAAGAATAATTAACTTTATCCATAATAATTATTGACTTTATCAATAAGAATAATTAACTCTGTCAATAAGAATAATTGACTTTATCAATAAGAATAATTGACTTTATCAATAATAATAATTAACTTTATCAATAAGAATAATTAACTTTATCAATAATAATAATTTACTTTAGCAATTATAATAATTATCTTTATCAATAATAATAATTAACTTTATCAATAATAATAATTTACTTTATCAATAAGAATAATTAACTTTATCAATAAGAATAAGTGACTTTATCAATTATAATAATTGACTTTATTAATAATAATAATTAACTTTATCAATAAAATAATTTATTTCATCAATAAGAATAATTAACTTTATCAATAAGAGTCAGTTTCTATGATTTGTGATTTTTATTCTAGTATATTTTCCCCCCGAATAGTGCTATCATCAAACATAAAAGTGTCATATTTTTAACACAGCTGAAGATATGGATAACTTGAAATAATTAATATTATTGAAATTATTCCAGCTATTATTCTCATCTTGGATGTTTTGGTCGACTTTCTTCAGGAGTGTTTTCCCGAATCTTCATTCTTTTTACAAATATTATTCTGTAAATGTTTTATGAATGAATCAGTTCAACATGTTTTATCATGTGATTCACTTACAAATAGATTGAAAGATGCAAATTTCTGGTATTGACATTTCAATATCTTCAGATTCTGTGAAATAAAAGAATGACCTAAAACCAAGATTTATTTGTTAAACAGTGAAAAGGGCATAGATCAATTAGGATATGTCGATGTATCTAAAGTTATACATGTTAAAAACAGCAAAATTTGATTTGTAAAATTAAGAGGAGCAAGGAAAAAGAAATCAAATTGATTTTTAATTATCGTGTTGAATCTCACAAAAATTATTCTACAGTGATTTTTTTTTTAGAAAATTCCAATTTAAGAGTTTTATCTTTTTTTAAAAGAAAAACACATAAAAACATGACTGCGATGAATGTTAGAGCAAAAAATAACTTATGATTTTAACTTTTCTATTAAAACATTAAAATTGTGTTTAAATTTTTTTCTTATACCTGAAAATTTCTAGCAAAACTAAATTTTGTACAAGTAAATGAGATGTAAATATATTTACATGTTTTCACTTGTATTTTTTTGTACATGCAGTGCTGGGTTTAGTCATAAATAGCCATAAGATATCATCTCAAATTAGAGGGGCCTGATCCACTTTTTTTGCCTTGTCTTCTTATTTTCCTTCCTCCTTCACAAAAATGAGTCATGATACTGCACTCATACTAAATATCATTGGTTTTACTTTGTTCCGACACAAAATGAAATGTCTACACAGATTCAAAAGTACAGATAAATGTCATCATGATTGACTAGATTTCAACCCTTTTCCATATTTTTGTACCTATTTTGATATAAGACAAGTACAGAATAAAAGGCCGTACAATCAAAGAGCTGAAGCGTCTTATTCACATCTACTTTGTTCAGTTGTCATAAAAGAGATGCAACAGGTTGTGTAAAAAACGATATCTTTCTGAACATGCATAGTTTGTATTGTTTGTTATTATTTGCGTGGGACGTACAGTTCTTATGCATAAATACCTTATTCCATTATCTTTATTCATGTTCTAAGTGGTGATAGTTTGGCCACATTTCATTTGAGGGTGTTTTTCCCAGCAGCTTTAACCTTTTACATGTCTCAGCAGAGGCTCCCTCTAGTTTGGCAGGAGGCCATCAGATTGAAGAATTGCTATTTACATATTATTTTTTCTCACATTACTTATATAGATGAGATAGTTGCAACTTACCAGATATCAATGTTCTTATTCTGTCTCAAACAACACACCATTCGGATATGTCCAGATTGTAGATAAGCTACAAATAACACACGTCTTACTTGTTGACTAGGTTTCAATGCTTTGCCATAATTTTCCACCCAATCTAAAAGATTTAAGAAATAAAATGAATTAACTGGAAGAACCTGCAATTAAATGATGATGAGGTCTGGCGTCATTTGTTTTTGTAACATCTATAACCAGCACTACGACTGTTTTTGAATTTAATATATTGCAGATAAAAATCTTGAATGGTTTTACAAAACAACATGACAGAAGTTATATAAAAGAATAGAGATTTGGGACAAGATCACAATAATACCATTTACCAAGCACTTAAAAAATATTAAAAAGGACAAAAAAGGGTCCAGCTCATTCCAAATTCATTACACAGTACATCTTTTCATAATTTTCTCAGCATACGTATTTTACCTGTTGTGATAAAAAATACAATTTAAAAAATACAGATATTAAGCTGAGATAACAAAATTACTGATCACATGATTACCAAGATTTTGATTTTTTCACACTCATTAGAAAGAAAATACAAATATTCCATGCATGTCGTGTGATTCCGATAAAAATTTCTGACATCATTTGTCTTAAGAAAATTTTTCTAATGAACTAATCTCCAAAAAACAAAAGAGCAACATTTTTAGAAAAAGGTTCGTATAAGCCCTGATTGCACCAAATATCCAAGGAACACAAATTTATTTGGGGGCATCACATAAAAAGTATATAAATATAAGATTTTATTTTTATTTTTAATAGTGAGATGCACTATGTGTCATTCTTACAAATTACAAAATTTGAGCTTTTTTAGTGGATGTTAAACTTAGGTTTTGTAAATATGTCTGCTCTTGTGTTTAGTTTGAAGGGTTGCCTTCCCTTGTTTTAAAGAAGCTTTGAAAAAAAACCCAGATTGCTACATATTGTTGTGTCATACTTTCTGATTGGACATTTCCAATCGAGTCTAGCCAATAGCAATGCCCATACTTTCCGGCACTTTTGGAAGAGAATACAAATTTGTTTTTGCATTTAAAAAAAAAAATTTCTTTTTGACAACAAAACATTGCATTGGGAAAATAGGGGAAACAAAATTACACTGTTTGGAATTCATAAAGTAAAATCGAATTTTGTTTTCAGCATGTAAAGAAGCAATAATGAATAATAAAAAAAAAACTACATCCACTTCCACTGTTGGACATAGTGTGTGCGTATGTGTGTAAAAGACACATTTAAAATGTATCTCACTGGAAACCTTGTTGATAAATAAGCATTCTAGCTTGTGAAGCTGCATGTGCATCCAATTGTAGTGTTAGCAAATATTACCCATCGAAATTAACCATCTGGTCATAAATAGAGGCAAATAATCCAAGCAAGTTAGGGTATAAATGACTCGACGGTTAATCCGCTTGCAACACACACAGCATGCCACTTATGAGTTTAACTGAACCCAAATCAGTTAATAGATTTAAAAAGAAAGACAAAAACTATTTACAATGTCTTATAAGATTAGTTTTTTCTATTAACAGATCTTTTTCAGTGTTAGTCATAAACGCTCATTTAATAAATTTAAAAAAATGCTTTTAGATAAAAAGAATCATGAAATAAAACTTTTTCAAAAAATGTCCGCAGAAATTTTGCTTAGATTAAATGAAATATATGTTCCCATGTTAAACACAGATGATCAGATTTTCAAAGTGATTATTGTCCGAAACAAAAATCAAAAATAAAATTCTTTAGAAAGAATGTTCTTTAATACTTAGTTCAGTTTATTTCATTTCCGTTTTTTTTTAATGATGGATATATTTTCAATGTTTGATGATAACATGAATGTAATTTTATAAATTTCCAATAAACAGTTCATTTTTCCAAGAAAACATCAGGGATGCCACAAAATAAAGTGAATAGATTGAATATTGTATAAACTTTTCATATTATTTATTTAACAAAATGCTGAAGCCATTAAATGTAATTCTTTTTAATGACTTTCGTAATTTTTTTTTCAATTCTTTCTGCTAATGTTGATTTGAGTGAAATGTCAATTTGAGTTAAATATTAAAATTCAGAACTCTATATTCTATTTCATCCTCTAATGATATGAATATTTTTATAGATTTATTTTGCTTTTAAATACACATATTTTCAGACTTTTATTCATAATTATATTTTGCTTGTGTAAATATTACACATTTATGCTGATAAAACTGATATTGTCATACAAATAAAAGAAAAAAAAACAAAGGAAAAATATTATGACATTTTTTTTTAGATGAATGACATTCTTATGTCATTGTTATATAGAAACTTGGGATAATAACAAAAAATAATAAATGAAAGAAAACACATTTTTTACAATTAGTCTGATGCCAACAAATTTCTGAGTCCTTTGTGTTCATATATCAAAAATGATGCTATTGATAATATTGTCATTGAAACCAAGAAATCACAAGACCAAGTCTTCTAGTTCTCAGTTCTAGTAAAAATTGTTGACATGATTTTCTAATACACGAGTTCACCATTCATATACAAATAATTTTCTATAAGATTTTTCCTTTTTTATGTAAAGTAATTATATATGATTATTTTATAGATTGCGATCCTAGAAAAAGACAAAAAATGCACTGTTTAAAAAGAATATCCGACGTTATTTTTGTTTTTGTTTTCTGAAATAATAAAATCTTTAAAATAATGAATGCACATTTTTAACAATTCGTCTGTTGCCAACAAATTTCTCAGTTTGTTCTTTGTGTTCATGTAAAAAGTTACGATGCTATTGAATATAAAGAATCAAGGACGTGCATGAGGGGGGGTGCTAGGGCTGCTCAAGCACCTGCTCCTTTTACTCCTGTTCTAAAAGTGCTCTTTTCAGAGGAATGTAGTATAGATCTGTGCCACACCCAGACACTTTTTTGCTTGAGCACAGGCCCTTAAAAAGTTCTCTGCACGTCGTCACTGTAAAGAATTGTGGTTCTCCAGATGATCAGAACTTTTAACATTTTTAAAGTCTTCCATTGTCATGAAAGAATGGCTAAAAATAGATTTCTAGGCCGACATGTTCAACGATTAAATCCTCATTGTTTGTTGCATAAGTGTTTGTACTAGTATTAGATTTACCATTTGGTAAATTTACCATTTTTAATACAGTAAAACTGCATAAACATTCTCATGTTATTATTTATTAATCCGGCTTCAGCATTCTTTTTCAATCATAATAATCGACATAGTTATTATATTTAAAAAAAATATATATAGTGTTAATAAAAAGTAATTAATTATACTGAAATACTTATCTTTATTTGTTAAGTATATTAATCCGATGGTCACTGTCTTTTGTCAACCAAAATAACAAATCGTTATTTTTCATTATTGTATTTTGCTAACCATAACAATTTATAGTCGCTGTCTCTTTTTTAGCATGATAACAAAATAATGATTGTCTTCCGTCATCAATAATTAATATTTGTCTCTTTGTCAACTGGAACTGTCTCTTATTTCTTTACTAAGAAACATGAACAGGTAACAGGTAATTCCAAGTGAGAATAACAAAGGGTTTTTACCACATGGTCTAAAATTGCAAAAAATAAAGTAACAACATTTCTTTGGAAATATACAATAGAGTTATGCTTCCCCAGGCGCTTAGTCGTCATTACAGAACACCACAGTGTCTTGAGGAGGCCCCTCGTGTCGTTTAGTAATAGTCAAACTCTACTCGACCTTATGTCACTAGCTCATGTCAATAGCTCATATAAAAGGGGGAGGGGCCATAAGGAAGCGAGAAAAAGCTTAAAACATGATGATCCAAACGTGGCATAGCTTCAGGAGTAGAGTGATTGCTACAGAAAAAGAAGAGGGTTTATTTAGATGATCGTTTAGAGATCACCAAACATGAGGAAGCGTATTATTCTGTTAGAGTCTTCAATGATAAAGTTGTAGATAAGTCAGAAGCAATGAAACGCTATTGACATGTTAGCAAACTAATAATTGTTTTCATTTGCTAACCTTCATCACTACAAAGATGCCATCATTTTCTATCAACAAATAGTTTTCTTTTGTCAAGAATAATAACCAAATGGTCAAGTTTAATAACAAAGGCATTAGAGTGACTTAATTATATAATATAACAACGTTAATCAATCTTGAAAATAACAATTGTTCAGCAATAATCAAATATTTGTTTGCTTTTATCAATTTTGTAATGCATGAACGACAAACAAAAATAATAAAAATTTTGTAATATATGAACGACAAACAAAAATAATAAAAATTTTGTAATATATGAACGACAAACAAAAATGATAAAAAAAAACTTAATCTTCCGTCAAACATAATAAAGATAGTAACTATCTTTATTAGTATTTTTCTAACCGTTATTTTTATTGTTCAATCATAACAAACCAAAATATTCTCTTTTGTTAATCATAATAACTAAGCAATCATTTTCTACGAATCATAATAACTAAACAATCATTTTCTACGAATCATAATAACTAAAGAATTATTTTCTTTGGTAGAATCATAATATCTAAAGGCTTACTTTATACAAATCATATTAACTAAACAATTATTTTCTACTAATTATAATAACTAAACAATTATTTTCTTCCAATAATAATAACTAAACAGTTATTTTCTATCAATAATAATTACTAAATAATTATTACCAATCATGATAAACAATGATTACTGTTTTGCACACCATAAAATAATCATAATCATTTACCTTAATACCATAATAACTAATAATTTTTAAAAATCAGATTTAATCACCAAATAAGTTTTAGCCTGTTTAATAATAAAAATTTAGCAGCTATTTAGCTAAGCATATTAATTAAAATAGCAGTAATTGTGTCGAGTCACCATCTTTAATAATCGTCATTATTATCATAGTCATTATTAATTTATTAACTTGAATATTCATTACCAAATTACAAATAATCATCAATTTATAATTAACTCTTAGAACAAAAAATCTTTTTCCTAACAATAATAGCCAATTAATTATTATTGGTTGTAATCTAACTAAACCACTCATTTTACCAACCATAATAACTAATAACTAGAGATCTTGTTGTCACCTCTAAACACAAAATAGTTATTTTTTGTTAACATTGATAACAAAATAACACTAAAGTTCTTAAGTCTTATAACCGATTAATATTTTGTCAACAATAATAATTAAATCGTAATTACTTTTGAAACCTCCCTAACTATGCAATTAGTTGGCAAATTACCATTTGTCAACTCTAATAAGAAATAGTCATTATCTTTTGTAAATTCTACTAATTAATTATTGATTATTCTTCATCAGGACTAATAACTCAGTTACTTTGCGAACGGTAATAAGCAAATAGTAATAGTTTAATAGTTTTATTGTTAAATAGTTAACTTTTTCAACTTTTTTTACAGCAAAATTATTATTTATGAATAATAAGCAAATGAATGGTAGTAAACAAATACTAATTATATTCTGTCAATCGTAATAATTAGATTATTATTAATTATTTTTTACCAACTAATAATTCTTTTGGTCAATTCAAATCACTGAATGGTTATATTCACCCTGATGATAAATAAATACTGCTCTTTTTTCATCTAAATAACCGAATAGAAATCATCTTTAATCATTAAATAGGTATTTTCTTTTTCCAATGATACTACTAAGCTATTCATTATCTGTTATTGCTTCAAAGCAATTGTACCCCACTCGACATAAATACCGCCAATTAACCTGACAAGGAGCAAAACCCCACCTCTTCACTGTAGAGATCCTTTGATGCCGGAAAGCCTTCTAATCTAATAGTTTCTTCACCCAAACTTTAGAATTCCCTATAGTATCCCTTCTTTGACTGTATTGACATGCAGAAGTTCAAATGTAGTAAGAACAGACATCTTGCTGCTCAATTCCCTACATTGTATCCCTGTAGGTTTGGACCCAAATAGTAACCCCTTATGTCGAAGTGACACTATATCTTGTTTAGGGTGAAAAAAAAAACAGTAAAATAATATAGTTGTTACCTTTTGTAGACTTTAATCACAAAATGGTGTATATCATTTATCGTTTTATCAACTATTATCTCCACATTTTGATTGCAGAAATTCTCCTCTGGACCAAAGTACCATAGGTTTGCCACAAAGATGCCACATACAGGTTTATTATGTCTAGACCATTAGCCACTATCTTATGTAACTTTAAAACACCATTTAAGTTGTTATAATAAAATCCTACATTTCATCCTAGGAGCAACACTATCGCAATCGCAACTGTCTTTAGAGAAAGTGTCAATGTTATCTACACCAGTTTTTATTTCCTCTCTCTCTCTCTCTCTCTCTCTCTCTCTCTCTCTTTCTAGCTCACTCGATCGCTTGCTTTTTACATTTTTTTCTGTCAAAATAAAAAACAAACATTTTACGGTATCAACACTACCTACAACAGTTTTTATTTCCTCTTTCTCTCACTTGCTTGCTCGACCACTCACTTTTTACATTTCTTTTTCTGCTAAAATAAAAAAAAACATTTTACAGCATCAACATTATCTACAACAGTTTTTATCTCCTCTCTCTCTTTCTCTCTCTCTCCCTCTCTCTCTCCCTTCCTCCTTCTGTATATATTATTTCCAACTCTCCTTCTCTCTCTCTCTCTCTCTCTCTCTCTCTTTCTGTATATATTCTTCTCAACTCTCCTTCTCTCTCTCTCTTGTTTGCTCTTCTCTCACTCCAATTATTAGGAAATTTTGTCTTGCGTGCTTCTGTGTCCATGTATTTATTTTACCATGCGGCTTGCTACTATAAATTGCTATCACAAAAAAATTAATCTACTTATTTTTTATTCCGCCTTTACTTATGTATTCACAGATTGTTGTGAAGCAACAATTATAGGAGATGAGGATAACAGTCTGCAAATAAATAAATACATAAACTATTTTCTTTATTAATTAACTTATGGATATTTTTCTATATATATAAAAAAAGACAGTCTGCCACACTAATTCCTTCTTAAAAAATAAATTTTGTCTTATTTTTTTTTTAGTGAGGGGGAGAGTTCCATTTATACAAACTGAGCCACAGCAATGCATGGCTGGATACAGGTAGTACATTATATTACTATTATAAAATCTCGTGACCAGTCATTATATTTTGTATATTTTGTAAATTTTAATAATAGCTTTAAGAACCAAACAGTCATCTTTTTCAACTTAAATAGCAAAATATTAATTATTTTTGTCGAACTATTATTTTGTCATTACCATTTGTCAACCCTCATAACTTATTTTCTTTTGTTGTTAATCATAATAAAATATCATCATTTGTCAATTCTAATAACCAAATATGTTTTCTACATGGTATTTAGACCAAGTAGTTATTATCTATTATCAACCCAGAACAACCAAATAGTTATTGTTTGTTAGCTTCAATGACCACATCGTTATTATTTTTTTCCTTAACATAAGGACAAAGTTAGACATAAGTCGTTTTTGTGTGAAGGATATTCAGCTCCCTAAAACGGTGCACTCCGGATGAGACAAAAATTAAAATTACCCCAGTGAAGAAGGATTTTTTTCCTCTAACAGAGGAAAAATAGATATTAGACTTGAATCTCAGTTCCAACGCCAATAATTAGATCATATCTTGTAAACTCCAATAACCGAATAGTCATTATGCAAACGAGTATTATCTTTTGCCAACTATAATAATTTAGTATCTTACATCCAATACAATAACCAAATCGTTATTATCTCTCATCTTAACAGCCAACAGGCTCGATCCAAGGCTTATAATCAGCACAACCAGATTTGGAGAATGAAAGTATCACATAATTTGATTCAAGATTCATTGAAACTCCAAGCTTTTAACCAGGACCAAAAGACCTCTAAGTAACGATGCTAAGCTAAGTGCTTGCCGCATCAAGTAGTGTACATGGGGGTCTGTGTTCGGCTTTCCTGCAGCCATGTTTGCAGCGTTCATGGTGCTTTTAAAGGCATTGGCCAGACGGATTAACTCTGAGCCCAAATTCTGTGCTTTGTGCACAGAATTCAAGGCGATCATCGTGTCCCGTCCATACAGGAATACCCTGGTCAGAGAGTGCATGCATGTCATTAAGCTTAGGACCAGTTTCTCCTTTGTGAGTGCTGCGTTTATGAGGAAGAACTTGGCATGATGAACAAACTGCTGAATTTGTTGGTAGAGCCTCGACTGGACACACTCAAAATGTTTTCTGTCTGCTACTAATTGAATATTTTGAAGATTCTCCATGTCCATTTTAATATCCACAACAAGTACCTCAATGTCTTGAGTAGCTATAATGAAACCATTTTCATTATTATATATACGACTCAGCATCTCTAGCTTAACTTTTGGATAGTTATCTTCCTCATCATCATCAATAGTCGATTTTCCACTTTGAGTTTCTCCTTCTTCTTCACTTCCCATTTTCTGGATTTTGAATGAGTCCCAAAGGCGTTTGAAAGTTGCATAGCGGGTGACACGTTCTGGATCTTCAGTAGATTGGTTACCAAGAGTAACTGGTTTCCACATTCGTACAGTACTGTAGGGATTGTCTTTGAGCTTTTTGGAATTCAGTTCATAGAAATCAGTTCGCGCTGCTTTATCGATTTCATTTTCACTGATATCTTCCACTTTGGTATCACTGACCATGGATTTGTCTTCACTTCCTCCACCACCAGCAGAAGGTGCACCGAAAATGTGCTGTAAGGCTTTCATGGGTCCTGCTCTTGCTCCACCAAGGCAACGTTGATTCTACAAACAAACAAAAAAATATAAGTATTAATTACAACCTGTTGGTGTTTATTTTATACCATAAATATGAATATGAAAAACTTTATCAACAATCACATACCGATGCTAAATTAGCATTGGATGAGACAATAAGGAGTCAATAATGAGAGATTTCTGCTACGTTCTTCTCAAATGATAATAGAAATAGATTTCAGAAGACTAACAGGAACTGATTGAAAGAATGAATGAAAAACTGCATGCTTGTATCTTCAACCGCGGCCTGTCTTTTCTTGTTAAACTAATTTTTCATATCAGTTAGTGTAATTGTTTTGATCGTTTAGTTTCATTAACATGTAAGTATTCTACCGATTTCATTGTAAATTGTCAATTCTGCATGTGTAGAAGGCGTAATTTAAAAGTAAGTAAAGATTGATATACATTAGAATTAGATTATCCAATTCATGTGTATAACATAGTTACTGATACAAAGTATGTAACCAGCAGGGAAAGTCCGTATCCAGGTTCTTTTATTTAATTTTAATCTCTAACCAAATTTTAATACCATTAGGAAATAGCATTAAAATTTGGTTAGAGATAAAATAAGAATTCATCTTGAATTAATATTTGGTATTAAATAACAAAAAAAAATGTTTTTATACAATTTAGGCTTGGGGTTGAACAGGGAAATTTAAATTCAGAAAGGATCTCATAGACATGTTCAAAATAAAAAGTAAATTATAGAATAAGTAAACATTTTAATTAAATGGACGACAATAAACCAGATTTATTTTGAAAAAAAATATTAGTTCGATTCTTAAGTTCGACATTTTTCTGATATAATTTTTTATTCTAAATATTGATCCATACGGAAATTATTAAGATACCATGTGATTCCTGTGACAATCTTAGGTACATATACTTTAATGTCAGGTGAGAAATTATAATTAAAATTATCGTAACATAGAGCCACTGAAACAATGTCTATGCATGATCATAGAAGTTATTTTGTAATTTGGTTTCTCTAAGACTAGTTGCTCTTACCAAGTGAGTCAAGTTTATCCTTCTATTCGAGGGGAGGGTGAGATAGGTTCTTACCTTTACTCAGGATATTAATGGCTGCAATAGCTCTGACAAAAACACACCTTACCCAGCACTATAATACCTATGCCTCACAGCCATTTTGATTCTGATAACACAGAAATAGTGAAACTCCTCACCTAAGAATTAAGATACTAATATAATTTTTTACCTTTACTTTTACAAAAATATTAAATCTTAATTTAGTTGTTTGTTCTTGTCAAGAACATTTGTAACCTAATCATTGATTTGATTCGTTTATCAATCCAACGTTCTGAAGAGCATGAACACAGCCTTTTCTCTGCAGTATGCATTATTTTTGACTAGTCTAAACTTAACATTAAACCCAGTCTTTGTGTTTTAATATTGCATTATTTCTTTTTTAACCAGATTTCAAATGAGTTTTTGTAATCTAAATTAATACAAAATAATCCGAGGGCTCAATTTGATACAAGATCCATTATCATATTTAATTATAAGGTAATAAATATTCTTAAATATTAGAACCGAGAATATTCTAGGTAGATGAAGCTAGAGAAAGAAAGAGGGAGGTAGGGAAGGGAAAAAAGTAAAATAAGTAAATAAGAATACGGAATCCTACAAAGATTACACCACGCCTCCCTCCCCTCCCCAACAGATCTTTAACATGACATGGAAAACAGGGTTGCCAGTTTGGCTTTTTTAAGGCCAAATTTTACGAATTTGGCTTTTTTAAAAGAAGTTTGGCCTTCAAAATTTCTGTTTGGCCTTTTTTCTAATTTGGCTTCAAATTTGGCCTTTTTCTTATCATTTTATGTAAATATTTTTAATAGCAATTATTAAAGAAAAAAACATAATTAAGTAATTTCAAAAGTAGTTCGGATGTCGAAACTTGTAGATTTTTTAATTTTGGCTTTTTTCTCTCGATTCATGGATTTGGATGAGAAAGACAGCCACGGAATCAACATCTGCTAACATTTGTCATATCAGGAAAAAAATCTTTTTCTAAAGACTCGCACTCCAGGAATCTTACACCTAAATGTTTAACCTAGTATTTTGAAATTAATTGAATCAATTCATTTTTAATTTATGGAAATTTGAAAACTTATAACTGTTAAATCATCTCTCAAATAGCTATTTAAAGTTGTATTTAAAAAGAAATGTTTAAAAATAATCTTATATTTTTCCTGAGTAAGTCCCAAAAGTTTCTTTAAAAATCAATAATTATAGATTTCTAATCTAAGAAGATTAATAGGCACATTTGTCTTAATAATGACGCATAGATTTTCTTGGAAACAAAATCTACTTTTAGAGTTATGACTAAAATTAAATTTATCAATATTTTAGAGATATTTTAAGTTGATACCCCCACCCCATGAGTAAATGTGGTATTGTGGCGACTGAAATAATTCTTCTCTAAGAATATGATAAACAAAAAGAGTAGACAAATAGGAACTTATGTACAAACTGTATCAATAAAAATGGCATGGCAAAATTGGCACTAGCAAAAATTGTAAAATTGGTTAAATATGAAAAAAAAAAAATAGCAGGACTGAAAGATAAAAATCTTGGATGCAATACATAAAGAGAAAACATTAAGAACTTTGGTAAATTAAAAATAAATCGTATCTATATTTAAAAGTAGATGTGGAGCGTCAGCTAATGACCAATTACCTTTCAATCTTGCCGCCATCTTAGAAATCTGTCGATTACACTAGTATATTTATTCATTTCAATGTTTTCGTCAGATTCCATGTGCAATACTAAATAAATGCTAACTCCAAAGCATTAACTATGTCATAATCTTAAACAAAAATTATATCGCCTATAAATATTTCTTTTATTGTAATTTGTTGCAGTCGTCAATCAATACTTACATTAAAGTGTAGTACTTGTTCTGATACTATACTTAATCTAGTCTGTCCTTGGTCAGTGAAAGAAAAATTCATCTAAACTAGGGCATATTTTTGCTATGGGAGATAAATTCTGTGCTTTTTACTTTTTAAGAAAATTTCATCATATTTTGCCAGTCAGACTTAGAGATAGAAAAAAGTTAACTACCCTAAAAAGTTATAATGGTCCGAAAATGGAGGATCATTTTATGTTTAATTTATATGCGAAACTAATTAATTATAAAGTATTTATTTTCTGGATGTTCACACGTAATTATTCGAAAAAGTAGAATCACATGTTTAGGAGGGATAGCTGAGTTTCCTCATCTACTTTATTCTAAAGATATTCTATTTCCTCATCTACTTTATTCTAATAGATATAATTTAATTTTAATTTTACAAACTTCTTAATGTTGTCCTGGTGCTTATCCATAAAAATACACAGGTGAAAATATCAGTTCCAAATAAATTAACAAGAAAACTCTTTGATATAATTACCTATAAAGCAAAAATATGTATATGAACCAAAAGTTTTATTTCCCCAGTTAAAAAAAAACAAAAAAAAACAAATACAAACATAATAAATGCTCATAAACAGAAAATTAAATACTAATAACCTTACACTTTCCTATGCACACAATAACAAGCCACTATCCCCCACCCCCACCCAAACAAAAACAAACCCTGAAAAAAAATGTATGGGTATCATTTTTTTTTATTTTTCGATTTTTTTTGTAGCGGCGTATCGAACCTTATATGATATTATTAAGGTTACATTTGGGACAAATACTTTGAAACGATCCTCACAAAATGACCGTTAGTCGTTATGTTTGATTTTAGACAAATTATACTTTCTGTAGAGTATTTTGTTTACTTCTCTTTTCCTGACTCTTTATCGACACTGCACATACATTACCTTTGTTTATCTTTTTTTATAGGTAAATTTTTACGTTAGCTTCACCTTCATACTTTTTTTTAAAATGCCGAGTTTGATAGGTTTTCGACTATACTGATTAAGAAAATCTTATTTATAATTGGCAGATACAAGTAGTTTTCGAAATATAAACACTTGTATTTTAAATCAGTGGCCACCAGATTTGTACACACGCATGAGAAACAAATTTAATTCTCTCCAAAGGGCACTGCCCCCCCCCCCATTTTTTTGTTGGTTTGTAGTATTTGCGGGTGGGTATCCTAACAACGATTATCAAAGTTAAATTTTGGGGCAAATATTTTTACCCCCCCCCCACAAAATGGGTTGTCTATTCTGATGGCTGTTCTTAAGATGGGGAAGTTGGGGTGTCTATTCTGAAAGCCGTTCTTAACATTGGGAGGTTAGGGGAGTCCATTCTGAAAGCTGTTCTTAACATGAGGAGGTTGAGTGTGTCTATTCCAAACGCTGTTCTTAACATGAGGAGGTTGGGCTTAACCAACAACAACAACCGCCCTACTTTAATTTTTTAAAGGTGGAGGGATGATTTCACTGGGCAACACCAGTTAACGGGTCCTGCTAGTATTTAAATAATTTAAGTTAATAATCTTGTAAAAAACACAATTTATCTTCTTTTGCAGAAGAAAGTATGGTTATATACCCTTAAATGCTATCCTGTTAGAAATGGGTAATCATCGTATGTTAAATTTATATCTCTTTAAATTCTAAAATAATTGTTTTACCCAAGTTTTTCATATGTAATTGTCTAAAAAAGTAGATCTATCTGCTATTTTGGGGGGACGGGAGCACCTTAATTCTCATCTACAAATTTACCAACTTTTCCTTAAATTATTTAATATTAAAATAGTACTGAATATTCTTTAACGTTTTCTTGTATAATGTTAAAAATATATAAACTGTAGAATGTATTGTAATGAAATTATTTGCCTTAATATTAAAAATAAAACCATTCCCTATTAAAGTAAAACCGAAAAATATGCTTTGGGGGGGGGAAAAGTCATATTTTTCAGTTGCAATTTCATAATTACCGTTTTTGCCTAGAAAACACGACAAAACTAATATAGAAAAAACTATTAAAAGTCAACTTTTCTTTAATTTTCAATTTTGGCCTTTTTTTTTGCCATTTTTACCTAAAAAAAAAAAAAATGTGGCTTCGTGTTTGAATTTGGCCTTTTTTTGGCCTTTTTTCCTGAAAAATTTGGCTTCAAACATTTATTATAGTCTGGCAACCCTGATGGAAAAGATATGTAGGCAAGTTTTTTCTTCTTTCTTTTACGATATGAACTGAAGAACGCAGAGTCATTGTCTCCGGACCAAAAGTTGAGCAATTTTTCTATTTATTTAACTTCTGAAATCCAATTGTTTAATATCGAAAACTGTGGTACATTGCAATTATTTTTTCTTATTTCAGCTTTGACTTAAATTCTGAACATTTTAATTGTACTCATTTTGTAGTTTTTAAATCTTTTCTTGTTAAATCTGGTCTTATTAGCGAGTACTGTTCTATCTTTTTTTTTTTTAAATGGGGATCACCACTTATCAAGGCCCGTAAGCCACTCGGAGATAAGGGTTATTTTGTGTACAATAATCAATGGGATAATATTGTGGTAATAGTTGGTATTGGAGATTTGAGAAAGCATCTTACTTAAGGGGGCGATTAATCAGGAATTTGTTTATGTTCGACTTGAAGACATCCAAGTTGTAGTCAGGTGGGAAACAGGCAAACGGAAGAGAATTCCACAGGCGTGCACTTCTCAGAAAAAAGCTATGTTCATGGAATCTACGTTTTGATTTAGGCACAGATAAAGAGTAGGGGAAATTACTGACAGTGGTTTTAGCTAGATAGGTGTTTATCATGAAGGATTAGCAAGGGGGGACCAGAGATTGGAGCTCGGACGAGCACTTGCCATGGAAATAACGATAAAACAAAGACAGGCTCGCAACGTCTCTTCTGTAAGAGAGAGGTTGCAGGGAAGAGAAGAGAGTATCCCCCACTAAGCCACGGAGTCTATTTTGTACTTTGTCAAGGCAGGATAGGCTGTTTTTTGAAGCTCCAGCCCAGATGTGACAGCAGTACTCCATCTTTGGACGTACTTGGCTTTTATAGAGATAGAGAATTGCATGAGTAGTGAGATATCTTCTGGAGCGGTAGAAGGATCCTACCATTTTCCCAGCAGCCCGGGCAACAGACTTTATATACGTGTTCCATTTCAGATCAGGAGTAAAGGTCAAACCCAGGAGCTTGTCAAAAAATGAAGCCTCCCCAAGACGAGAGCCATCCATTTCAATTGATGCTAGATGAGGAACAGAGCGTTGATGATGTAAAGTTAGGAGCTTGGTTTTAGATGCATTAAAAGTAACCAGCCATCTCTTCCCCCGCTGAACGACACGCTCAAAATCAGAGGAGAGAGAATCAGAGAGAGCTTTGTCATTTACGGCCTTTGATGTGTTGCCGTAGATGGTCGTGTCATCAGCATAGATGTCAACGAATGAATTTAGTATGTGTTTTGGGAGATCATTGATGTAGATCAGGAAGAGAGTTGGGCCCAGAATTGACCCTTGAGGGGCTCCAGCATTAATACTGTGGGCCGCAGATTTCTGCCCATCAACCACTAGTCTTATGAGCCTATTGGAGAGAAATGATTTAATTATTGAGAAAACATTTCCAGTTATACCGTAGCTGGAAATCTTGTGAAGTAGGCCTTTATGCCATACCTTATCGAAGGCATTCGATATGTCAAGAGCAATTGCCCTGGAAAGGAAACCTTTGTCAAGAGATTCACTAATCCTATGTGATATAACCGTTAGCACATCTTCTGTAGATCTTGCAGAACGGAAACCATATTGCATGTCACTAAGGAGGTTATTTCTGCTGAGGTAGTTGACTACTTCTTCATTTAATATGGATTCCAGTAACTTACTCATAACACACAAGAGACTTATTGGTCTGTACTGAGAGGGGGGATGATTTATCACCTGAGTTCTTAAATACAGGGCATACTGACGAGGTTTTCCAGGGTGTTGGAAAGCACTTCTTCTTAAGGCAACGCTTAAACAGTTTTGTAAGTATGGGGGCAAGTTCTGGTCGAAGTTTTTTCAACACTATAATTGGAATGCCGTCTGGGCCAGTTGCTTTACTGGAATCAAGGTTCTTGATTAGTTTGGCGACCTTGTGAACAGATATTTGTATGTTGGATAGGGTGTTGTAGGAGGAAATACAGGGAGTTGATGCCCTTCGTCGCAGAGGGTAGAGTTAGCTGCAAAGTTCTTGGCGAATAGTTTGGCCTTGTTTGATGCTGATGAGATGACCTCAGGTCCATTGATGATGGTTGGGATGGAACGCACGCTTCTGTTCAGGATCCTGTTTGCTATTTGCCAAAACTGGTGGGAACCAAGCCGCTGTTTAGCTACTTTGGATTTAACGGACTAAGCACTTGCATTTTTTATTACTCTTTTACTGGGGTTGCTGGCAGTCCTGAAGGCAGCTTTAGTCTCAGTACATCTATTACATTTGTAGCTATTGAAAAAGTGATTTCTGTGCACAATGGCAGCGGCACATTCTGGGGAGAACCATGGCTGGCTGTTAGGTTTTTGTTGGAATTTTTTGGATGGTATGAATCGGTCTATGCCTATAATTAACCATTCGGTAAGGTACTATAGAGGATACATCCTTTTTAAACATGGAATGTAGAAGCAGATCAGATATGAATGTACGGAAGCTATCCCAGTTAACCATAGAGTATTTTTCTTATATCTATGTGACGTGCCCCTTCTGAGGTTAGCTTTGTTATCCGATTGTGATAAATTAATTTTTAAAAAAATTCCTCAGGTTGCGTAGAAGTACGTGAGAAACTATGCACCAGCCTGTATTTTGTTGACTTCCTCTGCCAAAAAGAGTATTTTAAATGGGAGTAACAATTATCTGCTCTTCTCGACTTAAAACACGGACTCTGGTATTGTGGTTTTATAAAACAGATGTCAGATGAATAAGTGGATGTATTGAGCAATCAGCAGTTCTATCGTTGTAAGAAATGGTAGGTCAGAGAAATTTTAGCAAGATATTTTTTTAATTTTTTTTTTATTACATTTTCACCCCAAACAAGGCAAATTGCCACTTTGGTGTAGGGGGCTACTATCAGGGGCAACAACTACTGGGGTACTATGTAGGGATTTGGGCAGCAAGGTGTCGGTTCACGTTACACTTGAACTTCTGCACGTCAGTACTGTTGGGGAAGCAGGGACCTGGAATGGAATTCCAAAGTCTAGCGGTTCTGGGGAAGAAACTATTGGAGTAAAAAGATCTTTTACATCTAGGGATCTCTACAGTGTGGGGGTGGGATTTAGCAGCCTGTCGGGTTTGTCGAGGGTGCACACGTCGTGGGGGCACAAGTGATTGCAGTTCGTCAGAGCATTCACCACTAAAATACTTCTAGAAAAGGCAGAGGGATGCAACATTTCGTCGATGGGACAGAGGCTGAAGCTTAGATGCCAGTTCAGGGCCTATCAGGTTTGCGACTCTCTTTTGAACCTTGTCAAGGAGCGAGAGACTAGTAGCAGATGCACCAGCCCAGATGTGGCAGCAATACTCCATACATGGGTTAATGGTGGCCTTATAGAGGTACAGGATACTTTCGGGTGTTAGTAGTTTTCTAGCACGGTAGAGAGAGCCCACCTTTCTTGCAGTGGCCCCGGCAATGCCTTCAATGTAATTGTTCCAACTCATGTTTCCTGTGAACGTTAGGCCAAGGAGTTTGAAAGATGGACTCTCAGATAAAGAGTCGTTGGCCATTGCTATGGGTGGTAGAGAGGGTTTCTTGTAATTATTGAATGAAACTAGTTTAGTCTTGGCAGCATTGAACGCGACCAACCACTTTTGTCCCCATTCCACTACAGATTGGAGGTCTTCCTCTAGTGTTTCTGCCATTTCTTTAGAAATGTGTTCATTCGTCTTCCTGTCGTGCCTGCCATAGAGTGTAGTATCATCAGCATATATACCCATCTCAGAGGCAATGTTGTCGGGGAGGTCATTTATGAATATCAGGAACAATAGAGGTGCAAGGTAGAACCCTGGGGCACCCCCGCATTTATATCATATTGTTTAGATGTACGACCGTCGAGGACAACCTGGATTTTTCTCTTATCTAAGAAGGATTTAATTATGTTAAGTATTCTACCAGTGATACCGTATGATCTGATTTTACTGAGGAGACCCTCATGCCACACCCTGTCAAAAGCCTTAGATATATCTAGAGCTACCGCTCTGCCCTCCCCCGCGTTGTCCAGTGAATGGTATATACGTTCAGAGATCACAGTTAGGATGTCTGCTGTGGAACGGGCTTGTCTAAATCCATATTGTTTGTCAGTCAGTAGTTTAGCATCTGTAAGATGATGGACTAGAGCATGGTTAATTATGGTCTCAAATATTTTGGCAAAAAGTGGGAGGAGGCTAATGGGGCGATAATTTGATGGGTCTGTCCTTTCGCCAGAATTCTTGAATACTGGTACAACAGAAGCAGTTTTCCAACAGACCGGAAAGCAAGCTTCATTAAGGCATTTGTTGTAGAGTTTGGAGAGAACTGAAGCTACTTCGGCTGAGCACTTTTTTAATAGCACAGCTGGGATAAGATCGGGTCCACATGCTTTTGAGGTATCAAGGTTTTTTATGATAGCATGCACCTGAGCAGGGGTGGTTTTCAGATCGTCTAGTGTGGCGTCTGTCCGCATAGGAAAGTCAGGTAGGGGGTGGTTGGAAGGGTCCAGTGTGGAGTTTGAGGCAAACCGACTGGCAAGCATGTTAGCCTTGTCGGTTGCTGAGGAGACAACCTCGTGATTGTTGGTTAGTGGGGGAATTGTTGATTGCCCATTATTTACTACACTGTTGTAGATTTTCCAGAAGTCTCGAGTTCCTAGTTTTTGTGCTTCGATGCGCTTTTTAGTGGTTTCCGTAAATTCTCTCTTAGCTGTCGCTATTTCTTTCTTAACGTTATTTCTAGCTTCTATATACTTCAGTATGTTTGAACTGGACTGATGTCGGTTAAACCTACGGTATGCATGCTGCTTTTGAGCAATGGCAGTTGCACAAGTCGACGTAAACCATTGGGGAGAGTGAGGCTTACTATAAAATTTCCGCATGGGAACATGCGCTTCGATTGCAGTTTTGAACCAGTCAGTGGTCTCGTTTGCACATTGTTCAGCAGGGAGAGAGAAAATATTTTTCCATGGAGCATCTCTAATTAGTTCCCTGATGGCTTCCCAGTCAGCCTTATTATAATATCTCGTTGTTTTGAGCACTGGCTCTTCAGTTTTGGGTCTAGAGTTTAGGGCGATTTCAACCATTATCACTGCATGATCAGCGTTCCCGAGTGGGCTGTGGGCCTTCGTTATGCAGTCATCGGGAACTGTGGTCAAAAACAGATCTAGAAGTGATGCGTGTTGTTCTTCCTGGTCAGGGAAACGGGTTGGAAACGTAACAATTTGTGATAGGGAGTGAGATATAGCGAAGCTATGGGTTGTGCTGCCCGCTGCATCTGTGTGAGTAGAGAATCCAAGCCAGTTTTTGTGGTGGACATTAAAGTCACCAAACACATGTATTTGTGCGCTAGTGTCGAGGGTCAGTGCCGTGTCTATGCTGTCAGATACTTTGTTTATTATGGAGCAGTCCTGAGTCGAGGGAGAGCGGTAGAGAAAATAATAGTAGCTAATATTGTGTTGCATGTTTAGTCTAAAGCACATAAAGGCTTGATCATCTGTTTCTAGGTTTGTTTCTCTAGTCAAGGGAAGGGTATTACGAATGTAAACTCCAAGTCCGTGCATATGTCTGTCAGAGTCCTTACGGCAGAGTGGGAGATATCCAGGCATGTTAAAGTGGTTAGAGGGAATTGAGGAGTGTAGGTTAGTCTCACTTAGTGCTAAGATATCCGGGGTATTTGTTAAGAGAAATGCTTCAACATCAGCTAAGTTAGTTCTAGGCCCACGGATATTTGTGAATAAGAGCCTCAAGGGAGGAGGCAAGTTGAATTTGTTTGTCCCTAATCCTGGTTTAAGCTTATTTTAACATGAAAGGATAACTAATTCAACAAGTATATATATATTCTTTTTTATTTATCTTTTTATTTTATATATAATGAACAGAATCAAAGAAAAAATAGTTAATATATACACATTTCAAGAGATGATAATATATATATATATATATACATTCATAAGACTTTCTTCTCTTTTTCCTTTCTCTTTTTGTATATATATATATATATATATATATATATATATATATATATATATATATATATATGTATGTCTCGCATACCAACCTCCCAATAAAAAAAAGAGAACGACAAATTTACAACAAATAATTTACGGAGTTGCGCCCCTTACATCAGTATCTCCCTTTTTTTTTTATAATAGAACAAGGGAGACTACTTTTGTTGATTTTCCCTTTTATTTATTTTGTTAGTTTATTTTTTTAATTTCTCCTTTTCCCTTTTGTTTATTTTTCTTTTGGGCGATATTTTTTTTTATCAAACTCTAGCAAGATTTCTGAGTTTTCGGCATTTAATAGTTCTCTTAAAGTGGTCTGATATATCTTTATAACTGACAAATGAAAAGAGTAAAAGACAAACCGACCTTTATTTACGCTGGTTGGCGCCAAATATGTTTTTTTTTTTTCATATTTCTTGTTTTTATCAGTGGAGTTGCTTAGACGTCTTCCCTCCTTGGAATCTCTTCTGCGACTAACTTGCGTCTCAATTTTTAACGGTTAACTTTCCTCGGTGGGATCGCTGATGATATTTTTCTGTATTTTAAGTATATCAGGGTTTTTTTTTTTCGCTGTCGCCGTTATTGTCATGGCGACAGTTCACTTGGTCGTTTTAATTCCTTCTCATCTCGGAATTTTAACAATTAAATTTATTTATTTTTATTAATACGATATTGACATATCTCAATATCGTCACAATCTAAAATGAAAAAACAAAACAAAAAACTGTTACCCATAAAAACGAGAAGTTTCGAAAAACACGGCCTTCTTCTACAGTATACATTATTCTTAAATTAACTTTTTTCCTACGAAATGCGATACATCCTTATTTTATTTTTTTACATTTTTTTTATCTTGACTTGCTAACTGTTTCTTTGTTTTAAATTTAATTTCGTCAACGCCCCCTCCAAACTGGGGAAATATCAGTGCTAAAATAATTTTCCATATTCCACCTGACATATAGTTGACTGCAATGCTCTGATCCTAATTCAATACTCTAAATCAACCCCTTCTGAACCATTAAAGCTGTTATTTTTTAACGTTACTTCGTGACAGTTTTTTCTAAGCCAAATTAATACAAGAAACAACTGATAAAAATGCTTACACAAAATGCATTTCTGAATTTGTCACAAACGGATTTTTGTCTTTCTACGAAAAAGAGTAAGAATATAAATTCTTACTCTTTTTCGTAGAAAGACAAAAATCCGTTTATGACAAATAAGTAGCATACTTAATATCTACAATTCCTATATGCTCGTATCTACTAAAATATGATCATCTTGCTATCTATATTTAATCGCTTATACTGGATCTTCAATAATTCACATCTTACTTTCAGTATCCTAATACTGAAAATTAATTAAATCTTAGTTATATTCCTACTAAGAAATTTACTGAGTAGATACATTTCCCGACCAACTCAAATATTCAGTGATCGTACATCTAACTTTTATCTTAATTCCTTATATCATTTCGAATTTTACCTTACCCTTTTTTTTTTCTTGATCTAAAATAAACAAAACTTTATAATACTCAATTCAACTACTTTTAAATTAGACAGACGCAGTTACAATTTTAAATTAGACAGACGCAGTTACAATATCAGGGACTCCCTTGAGATGCCTTGTGCCTGGCCTAAATTTCTGACTAGACAACGAACCACGACTCATTAATGTACCTATGATTTCTCTCAAAACCGAAAAAATACTGCTGTTAGCATGCTACGTATATCCAATTATACCCAATAGATATTTTACCTCTAAGACGACTGCCTTTGTCTGTTTTGCATGATAAACGTAATATTTTCCTCCTAAACTCTACCCACAACTCTATATCCTAATATATAATTATACTGAACTCTGTTCGTTAAAATCCCCTCTCCTGATTATAAATTAATTGCTCTACTTCCCGAGCTGCCATTAAATCTAATCCATGGCACGTACCTTGGATACAGTGGCGTAGCAAGAGCGGGGTGGGAGGGGCGGTCCGCTTCGGGCGGCACGTACCAGGAGCGAAATTTTGAGAGGGTAAAAAATAAATAAAAATAAATGAAAGCTATTCTGAAATTTTATGCCGAAAAGGTTGTAAAACATCGGGACTTTTAGAGATATCAGAATCAGAAAAATGTGCCCTTATTTTATAAGCGGTATACGTCAGGGCCGACATTTTGAGAGGGTGAAAATAGAAAATAGAAAAAATAAATAAAAGCTAATAAAAAAATCGGAATTTTTTACCGAAAAATTTGTAAAAACATCGGAACTTTTGGAGGTATTGGAATCGGAAAAATGTGTCCCTATTTTACGATCGGCATAAGTCAGGGGTGGCATTTTGAAAGGATAAAAATAGAAAATAAAAAATAAATAAAAATGAATAAAAGGTAACAAAAAACTTGAAATTTAATACCGAAAATCTAAAATATTGGAACTTTTTGAGGTATTGGAATGTGTCCCTATTTTCCAAGCGGCACATACCAGGGGGCTGCATTTTGTGAGGATAAAAGTAAAAAATAGAAAAAAATAAATAAAAGTTAACAAAAAATCTTAAATTTTATACTGGAAAGGTTGTAAAAAATTGAAACATTTAGACGTATTGGAATCGGAAAAATGTGTCCCAAATTTACGATTCCAAAACCAATCGTTTAAAATTTTTAATTTAATTTTTCATTATTCGTACTAATGATAAATATTTATGGTTTTTAAATTATCACTAAAACTAAAATAATAATAACAACATCAAAATGTGATGTAAATTTATTCTATTTGTAAAACAAAGTTTAAAAAAAAAGTTGCATACATTTTCTAGATAACCTTTCAAAGTTGATTTACAGGTTCCAAAAAATTTTGAAAAATTAAACAAAACATTTTTGTCTACAAAAATATTTTCAAACATCACTGATAATGTAACGATACAACGGAAAATTAACAACAGAAAATTACGTAATTTTGGAATTGTAGAAACATTAAGCAAGTACAGAATAAAAATCGACTGTAAACAGATTTATGAAGTCATATCAGGGAATATAATTTTAAATCGGAAGTAATCACTACACCTCAAATACAATTTAAGTGGCTTTCTTTTCAATAGTTTAAATACTGCCGAATTTCTGTCAAGTTTTGAACAATCACGGAGTAAATGATTTTTTTTAACTATTAACAAAATTTTATCATCACTGATGTATTTATAATTAAACCGAAATTTATTATGATGAGTCAATTCTGGTAATAGGATTTTAATTTTTACCTTTTTTTTACTAATATAATAACTGTGAAAGATAATACAAGAAAAATCCACTCATAACACGTATTTAACTTAGAAAAATCGACTTACTTGCTTTCAAACAAGAGTAAATATTTAAAAATAGGTATATTTCTGTGAGAGGTACTTGAATTCTATTTAAAACTATATCGTCTTTAAGAATGGTCCTAAACTCTATCTTTAATTGATAGATGCTTAATGTTCATACTTTGACAAAATTAGTTCTCCTGCATCTAATTTTTCTAAATTTAATTAAATTATAATAAAAATATAAAAAGTGATTTTTAATGTTTTTGATTCATTTGGGATTTTATCTATTTTTGCTTTAATTAGGTGGTGGGTTTTGTCTGGTGTCCTTTTGTCCGACCCCGTAGGTATATATACATATACTAGCAAAAGTACCCGTCGTTGACTGGGTTCAAAAACAGCCTACAGAAAATGGACTCTGATTTATGAAAGTATGATAGGTTATGAAAAGGAAGGGTTGTAAAGAGATAGCTTCGAATTTGGGGGTATCAAAACCAAAGCAATATATGATGAAAGTAAAAAAAAAAAACCCATAATTTATTATACCATACCTGTTCACACTGAAACACTTATCACAATATTCTGTGGATCTATATTAAAAAAACCTTGTTAAACTTTGTGACATATTTCCATTCTATGAAAGTCAGGCGCGAACGGACACCCCATAATTTTATTATACCATATTTCTTCAAACTGAAACATAATTATCAAAGTATACTTACGCAGATAGATATGAAAAGTCTTTATTAAAGTTTGTGCCTATTTCCATTCTATGGAGGCCAGGTGCGAACGCAGACCCCACAATTTTATTATACCATCCCTATTTAAGTTGAAACATACTTATCAAAGTATTTTTATGTACATATATATCAAAAACCCTTGTAAATGTTTTTTTTTTTAAATTTTTAAATGTTTTATTTCCATACTTTGTGGACCAGGCGCGAACGCAGACCCCACAATTTTAATGAACCACCGTTCTGCCAGATCAAACATACCCATTCCTGTGTCTCGATAGATCTTCTATCATTATATGGGATCAGTTTTCTATAATAGTCAACCATATAGGAGCCTATTCGTGACCACACACACACACACACACACACACACACACACACACACACACACACACACACACACACACACACACACACACGTGCAGCTTTATATATATACATATATATTGTGCATATATATATATTTCCTGATTCTTTGAGGGGTATAAAATTTATATAATGCAATCATGAAAGGAAGACGAAAGCTCATGATTAAAACGTTTAAAATAAAGTCAACGTTTAAAATAAAGTTAACGGGATGAAGAGAAAAAACTTTAACTTTACTTTAAACATTGACTATATTTTAAACGTTTTAATCGTGAATTTTCGTCTTCCTTTTATGATTGCATTATATATATTGTGAGAAATTCCACATTCAGCCACCATGTTTCTTTTAGGCCGCCTACACGGTTTGCTAGTTTAAATTTGAATGTGTCAGACGATTTTACTTGGCGTCTCTTTTATATTCATACGTTTATTTTTCAGTTTGCAAAAAGATTCGGTATGGAACAGACTCGTTTCCTGTAGCCACGAAAGAAGGGAGCTACGTGAATTCCTTCATGTTGTATCACCAAACTGTTGATGAACTAAGGATCACATCTCTACAAGCAGAGACAATTTTATAATTACAGGATCATTTCTTCACGGTTTATTCACCAAATAATGGATCTCAATTCATCTAGAGACTGGCGTGTTTCGCAGATGCCTAATTATAAGCGCCAACATTCCAGCCGAATCTACCATGTACATTCATGTATCCTTCCAAAGGAACAATGAACTAACATTCCAACAATAGGAATTCATACTATTCATACTAAAGGCTCCATGCGTATAGTAGCAAATCGGACTACCATTTTGCAAAAGGACTAACCAGAACCAAAGAACTTTCATTGCTGTTATATTGTGAATAAATTTTTCGTTTAAAGGTATGGCCTTTCTTTGTGGAATTCATTTGCTACTGCAGGGAGGAAATTGAGAAACATGGGGAAGAACTTTCTCACAATATGTATATATGTGTGTATACTAGTGATGGGACGATTCCAGTTTTTTCCCCGATTCCGATTCAATTACCGATTCTGTCTTAAATTCCCGATCCGATCTGATTCCCGATTCCGATTCTTTTTAAATTTCTAAATATTTAATTAATGATTTGTTTTTGTCTTTTTTTTTCAATTACTTTAAAACCTTCTCATGTCTTCATATATTTTTGCAAACAACAAATGCACTCAGTTTGTGTGTGTGTGGGGGGACATATATTAAATATACGGGGAGGGGGGTCTAAATATTTTTCTCGAATGTTTTCCTTTTAATTGATTGAAAATAATGAAACAACTAAAGGTGCATTTCTCTTTTAAAACAAAGCCGATTTGCATTTGTCATTAGTTGGCAAAATGCTATTCGAATATTTCATAAACAATTGAAAATAATTAACGATTGTTATGCAAAATAAAACGGTATAGGAACAGAATAGTTAACAAGTCCCCTCTCCATTTTAAACATGAGTTTCTAAATAACATAGTTACTATATAGAAAACAATTCTTTACTTAAGAACGGATGTGAATGTATTCTTAACTATTCTATACGTTCTCTCTACCAAAGAATGTTCATGCGTTTATTCTAATCATCAATATTTGCCCGGTTATTACTGCTGACATAGATATGTAGTAGATTGATTTGTTTTAATGCAAAAACGAAACAAAAAATAAAACGAAACAAAAAATAAAACGAAACAAAAAACAAGATACAGATAATTATAATAGAAATACTTTTTACTAATATTGTGAGAATTTTAGATTCCCATTTCCTTTTGTTTTATTCGACTTTCATTTTGTTTTATGCGATTGCATGTGGATACCTTGAAAATCTTGCCGGATAAAAGCACAAACAATTATTTTTAAATTTAAACTTTCGTGCATTAATTTAACCTAAAATGATGAATAATCATCATTTCCAGGCTACTCTAACATTGTAGAAATGTTCACTAACCCGGAGTCTGACTGGCAAGTATATACACATATATACATATTGAGAAAGTTCTTTCCCACGTTTCTCAATTTCCTCCCTGCAGTAGCAAATGAATTCCACAAAGAAAGGCCATACCTTTAAACGAAAAATTTATTCACAATGTAACAGCAATAAAAGTTCTTTGGTTCTGGTAATAACTATGCATAATCGCTTAACCCCCCCCCCCCCCCAAAAAAAAAAAAATGATTTTTGGTTAGTGTTCTAAAATGCTATAATGTCTCTGAAATGAAAAATCATTCTATGTCCAATTAACATTGAAGCAGATCTCCACCCTAAATTATTAAATAAAAGTTTTGTTTGTTTATCTTTCCACCAAATTTTTTAAGACGTTAATGCGTAATCACCTAAAAAATAGAATCTTGCTTTATTCTAGAAGAGTGACCTAACCAGGAGACCCAATATACTACTACTACTTGTAACTTCTGATATATTCTAAGTAAATATGAAAAATAATAAAAAGTTATAAAAATAGTAATTCCTTTTTTAATATATAAAACAGTTTAAATGAATTTAGAATAGATTTTTACATTTTAATGTTGGTAAAATGCCCATGTCTTTCAGTGGAAACAAACGACCCACAGGTTTCAAGAATTTATTAGTAGTTTTGATGTTACTGCTTTTATACCCCACCAAGCTTAATTTTACAATCAGCCCACCGATCGAGTGTGCAGAAACGAATCTCCGAAATCAACCCAAAGAACTATTAGTGCCATGCACTAACAATTCATTAAATCTGGCTTGTGTACATACCGTTTCTGTAGCGGTTCACTGTTACATTTTTTTATTTTTATTTTTATTTTTTGCATACTGGACCGGTTAATCTCATTCTTTTCTGCATCTACATATCGCTGAGACGTCTTGATTCCGTTGACCGGTCTAAGTATCAAGCGGACTATGGAAACTAGATGGAGTAGTCGAGCATATACTGTAAATGTTGTGGTAAAAAAATTATTGGAAGGAGAAAATGCAACCACAAAATCAGATGCATCTTTGATTCTCAACTCGATATTGTTGTTTCCGTTTCTTTTATTTCTGAGCCTTTGGAAAAATATTCTCCCAGAAATCAATGATGTCCAGAAGTATCTTCAAGAAAAGGGGCTGGATCTGCAATAAAGTTTTGTCAGGTTGACGGCGTTGAGAGATTGCCTTCTTCAGCATAGAGAAAAGATGTTGTACGCTGCAATAGATAAGTCCAAAAAAACCTCTGCTCTGAAATGGGGATAAGCATGTAGCATCATATCCGCAAAAAGAAACGAATGGTGAACGATTGACTGATGCAGCAATTGGGTTTCATACTGAATTGAGACGGGGAGTGCTGTCTGTCATAGACAGGTTGACTGAACAAATATCTTGCAGATTTCAACAAGTTCACAATCTTGCAAGTAAATACACTTTTCTTACACCGTCAAATCTGCTTGATGATAATTATAATTGTCAGCTTGGTGAAGTTGACGAATATATAGAAAAAGATAAATTCTTTGCCGAAAGGAAGAGATTACAGTATTTGTGAAAGCTTCAGGAAAAGATAAAATCAATGGACCTCTTGAACTTTTAAACTTTATACAGAGATACCACCTTGGGGATTCTGTCCCTAATATTGTGATCTTGCTGCGCATTTTCCTTACCCGAGCTATTAGCGTTGCCAGCTATGAACGCTTTTTCTCGAAACTGAAGCTCATAAAAAACTACTTTCGATCAAAAATGAGTCAGACAAGGCTTATAGACTTGGCAATCCTCTGCATAGAGAGGGAACTTGTCGATAGGGTGAATTTTGATAGAGTTATTGATAACTTTGCCAAAAAAAAAAAGCACGAAAAGTATGTTTGTAAATTTTCAACCAACTTGATGCCTTGCGATAATTCTCTCACAAAAAATAAATTTATGGACTTATTTTCAATTCATAAATACATTTATTTAAAAATATATTTTAAAAGGATTGACAACAACAAATTTCTTAAATTTGGCGCTAAAACCAAACGATTACACACACGGATTTCAAAAAGCATGGACACAAGACATTTTTTCTCTTCGGGAGACTCGACCTCTTAATAATTACATTATGAAAAAAAAGAAAAGATATCTACATCGGAGTATCCTCTCTTTGATACAGCCATGTTTTTTGTGAAAATTCGAAAATAACAACAATAAAAAAGTAAATAAAAATCATTTTATAATTTCTTAACCTTTTCATATTTTCAAATATTCTCATTTAAATTTATAAAAAAAATGTTTTCTAAAATGTGTGACTTTCCATTTCTTAAATTTTGCGCTTAAACCGAGCGATTACACATAAGGATTTAAAAAAGCACCAATACAAGACGTTTTTTTCTTTTCGAGAGGCTCGACCTCTTAATTATACTTAAAGAAAAGTACATCGGACTATCCTCTCTTTGATACAACCATGTTATTTGGCGAAAATTCAAATTTAACAACAACAAAAAAGTAAATAAAAATGATTTTATCAATATTTTCATGTGTCCAAATGTTCTCATCTAAATTTATTATTATATTTGTTTGAGTAGCCAATTAATTTAATTTAACATTTTTTATAATTTGAATTATACGTTTTTGTTTTGAAAAACATATTTGGTTTCTTTTGTTTCATATTAACGTTTAAATAATTTCTTTCAGATTGATGTTTACATACTTATTAGTATTCAAATTATTGAAAAGAAATTTTTAAATTAAATTAAAATTAAAAAAGGGGGAATTATGTAAATATTAGTTCAATGAAAATAAATATTTTGAGAGCTTTTTAGAATTTTTAAGGTTTTAACAGATTGTCATATGCCAGCAGTGGGGGCGGGGGGCAAAAGAAGTAACCATATGCCAGCAATGAAACATGTAATTATATGCCAGTGCGGAGGGGCAAAACAGGTAAGTATATGCCAGCGGTGGGGACAAAATAGGTCATTATATGTCAGCGGGGGAGAGGGCGGGGGTGGCAAATTTTACGACCGCCCCCGGCGGCAAAAATTGATGCTACGCTACTGCTTAGAGAGGTTTAGCTCTCAACTCTTAACCTTAGCAGACTGACTTTTTCGAAATCGAGTCATATTAACATCTAAAGATTTCTACTGCTAAGCCTTAAAGTAGATACTTACTAGTCATAGTCTTGTACATAGATTACTATATTAGTAACTCTTTATCTCTTTCCCTTTGATAGGAAAAAGTATTACAATAATTAATGCATAAAACTGAACCGATACTCTTTGTTATGCAAAATACAAACTTCCGGAGTTTAAACGAACGGCAAAGTTACCTTTCTTCATTAGAAGTCTGAATATAACATACTTGATATCTACAATTCCATATATTCGTATCTAATGAAAACATGCCATATATCTATTTATACTTAACTAGCAGGACCCGTTAACCGGCGTTGTAAAAAAAAAATAAATAAATAAAATAAATTATGGTTGTTGGTGGTGGTCACTGCCGTTCCTGGCCAATTGCGACCGTGGCGGCTGTGGCCGAAATATAAAAAAAGCAAGTAAGGAAATACTTAAATGCGGAGGCGTAGCTTAATGTAAAAATTTACTCTCCATGCATAATAAAAACAAGTTAAAAAAACAAAATACAAAGTTAACGTGTGTGCAATCTAGCAAAAGTGGTAGAAATACAACTTTCTGTAGCCAATGTAATGTATGTTCAAATTAAAGCTTACTTAATCGGTATTTTTTATCAGGGCATTTTTTTTTGGGGGGGGGGATGGCCACCTGTTTTTTTTTTTTTTTTTTGGAGGGGCTGTTTTTTTGGGGGGGTATAATGAACTAAATTTACCGTAAACTGAGCACCCACACATTGACTCGCCCCCCCCCCCCGCAAAAAAAACATTAGATGTTTACAATTGCGCGAGAGGGGCGGCCCAGACAATCGACTTTGCTAATAAATAAATAAGTAAATAAATAAATAAATAACATAAAAACTTAAAAAATGCAAAATTTAAAGAAAACCTTTTTATTTTTTGATTATGAATAGAATATCGAAAACAGTTTTTCATAAAACAAAATTATATATATATATATATATATATATATATATATATATATATATCTTGTTTTTAAAAGATAATTATCTAATGGTCAAAGGGAAAATTATTCCCAACTCACATTTAGGTAAAAATGAACGTTCGTATAAATAATTGAATTCATTCAAAACGTATCGCAAAAACGAAAACAAATAAATAACATATATATCTACACGCATGTGCACGTGCATGCGCGCGCGCACACACACACACACACACACACGCGCGCACACACACGTGCACACATGGACACGCGCATGCACACACATGCGTGCACACTAGGGTCTGCCAAACAATAGTGAAAACTGGACCGCATGTTTCCGTGACGTTAGATTTGTGTTAACTTTACGAACTATGGAAAAGCAGAAGCAACTTAATTATTTTTAAAACCTTTTTTTATCTTCTTCAAACTGCAATTAATTAATCTTTGTTATAATTTTGTTAGGTTTTAAGATTTACACAGTTTAACGATTAATAATATTATAAACATTTGTATATTAAATATGAAATACGGTTTTACTGAATATTCATTTGGTTACCTACGGGGTTCCATATTTTGTTCGGTAAAAAGTGACAAACAAAATATGAGGGGGGCTACAAAATGCTTAATATTTGTGCAATAATATTTTCAAATTGGTTTTAATCTGGCGATAAAATAGCTGACAAGAGTCATGTTTATATTAAAACTTAATATTTAAAAAAAAAAATCCACACAAGTAAAAATCCATGTTGTAACGGAACATTTTGAAATAATGGAATTTTAATCGTTTTAATCTTTTAAAAATTAATTAATGTTTACGAAGTTTCTTTTTATTGGCAATTCAACTGATTATAGTATATATTAATTCGAAAAAACCCTATTAAAAAAAAAGACATAATAATATTAAATTTATATCAATTTTTTAATTGCAACTTCCAGGTAAATTTTTGTTCAATATGCGTATTTAAATTTTTTAAAAATAAATATTTTTTACTTACTTGAACTCTTATGTTTCATAATAAAAATAAAAAAAAAATATTTCCCCTCGTATATTTTACGAAAACTGCATTTTATATGTAATTTCATTCTAAAATGGATAAGTATCGAAAATTTCACGAAAATCTGACCATTAGTTGATTTTTGCTAGATTTATTAAATACGGGTATGTTTTCGGGTTCAGAATGTCTACTACATGAGAACGTTATTTTAAAGCGCCAATTATGTAAACACGATTTTCGTCTCGCAATTTTATTATTTTCGTTCGATTAAAAAAAATTTTTTTTTTTAATTATTACTGGTTTATTTTGCCCTTCTTCTTTTAAATGGTACAAAAAGTTATACTGATAATATTAATTCGTAATAAAGTTACATCGTGTTACATATAGGGTGGGGTAATACTGTGGTGAATTTTGGCAACCCCTAGTGCACACACGCATAGAGACACACGCGTGCACACACACACACACACACACACACACACACACACACACACACACACACACACACACACGCATGCACTAGGTATATCAGAATTTTTGAGGAATTTTTTACACCCCTAACACGAAACTGCGAATAAAATATAAAAAACGCATAATTTCTCTTTTAAAAGTGGGTTGTTTATTTTCTTTGTGGAATATACTTCCAAAATAAATTATTAAAGTTGTTTAAAAAATAATAGAAATACTATTTTAAAAAAAAAAACAATGTTTACAAAGTGCCGGCGCGCCTTCATGCAGCCATTTTTTTACGTAATAAAATCAATTGAATTTTACAAGTTATTTTTTTTTTAATTTTTAAACTTTAAAACTCTATCAAAATTTTTCTATTGGTTAAATTTTTATGATATTTTCAGAATCAATGTGAAATTTTATGCTCTCTCCAATAAACCGAATATAATATTTTAGACAAACGTTTTCTTTTAAACTCACCCACCCCCATTTTGAAATGTCTATTAAAATTTGAATAATTAATTTATGTACCAAAGTTTTATGTATCACAAATTGAAGATAAAGATCAATAAATAATATATTGTAAATTAAAACAAAAAAAAAAAAAAAGAAAAAACAAGTGGCTTTTTTTTTTGGAAATTTACCTGTAAAGTCCCAAGTGTAAAACCTTTTCTTTAAAAAAAAAAAAACATGTTGATTTTTTTTTTAATTGGAAGCCTATGTTCTGCTTATATTGAGGACGATAACAACAGTTTTTTCTATTTCATTCAATATTTTCTTTTTTTAGATATTTAAAAAAAATTTCACTCGACAAAAAAGAATGAAAATTTAATAATTCAAAAATTTATGTATTCCTTCGAGAAAAAAAAAAATTCCTGGAGTGTTTTTTTTTTAGGAATAATCTTAAGAGTAAATTTTGACTAATTTTAAACTATGGGAACACATATTTCTCCAGGTACAAGGCTACACACCTAACGCGAACGTGTGGTTTTTATGTCCTTTTGTTCATCCGTAGTTCAAAACAAGGAGAAAGATTACTTCCGGTTTTTTGAAAAATGCGTCCATGATCGCACGTTTTCCAAATAGTCGTTTAAAAAATTATTTTATTTAACAAATAAGGGGAATTTAAAATATAAATATCAATAAATTCTTAACAATGGAGAATGGAACCACGCATTGAATTATTTTTTTTATAGGTAAGTGATATTTTGGAATTTATATCGTTTTTTTATACTCGAAGGAAGTAAAATTTCGTTGATTTTCTTCAAGTCTTTTTTACAGAAAGTGGATTTAAAAAACAAATATTGCATAATTTGCTATTAAACCTGTGATTTATTTTTAAAATTTGGTCTTTGCTCTTTTAATTGAAAAAAAAATTAGGGTTTGAATTACATTTATCAAGTAGTTATAAGCTTGGAAAAAATAGGAGGTCGAATTATTCAATTTTTTTTCATACATTCTTAATATCGGTTTCTGACACTGCTATGCATGCACACACACAAGCGTGCATACACATGCGTGAACACACACACACACACACAAACACACACACACACACACACACACACACACACACACAGAGGTGTGTAAGCGTGTTGTCGACTGAATAAGTTAACTTTCTAAACACCCCCCCCCCAGCCCACACACACACTCACGTGTAAGATTTTCGACCGATAGTTTCTAATGTTGTGTTGCGGGGGTTCATATTGGAGACATGTATAACGGGGATTCAGAGGAGGGGAGATACATTATTGATGATGGTGGGGAAACATTACTTGGAAGGGGGTTATACAAAGTTCATTTAAGATGATGATAGACAAAATATATTTATCTTTTGTTACGACGACAAAATATAGATGGTGATTCTTTATTCATCACCAGCTGATTGGTGACTTAGGAATTCAAGCTTGTATGACTTTTCTTTTTTTTTTTACATGGTGGTCACCACTTATCAAGGCCCGGAAGCCACTCAGGGATAAGGGTTAATTCCAAGTACAGTACGTTAGTGTGGAGATTTGATAAAGTGTTTACTTAAGGAGGCGGTTCATTAGGAATTTGTTAACGTTGGACTTGAAGACATCCAAGTTGTAGTCAGGTGGGAAGCAGGCAAACGGAACAGAGTTCCACAGACGTGCAGTTCTAAGAAAGAAGCTTTGTTCATGGAATCCACGTTTTGATTTAGGCACGGATAAAGAGTGTGGGAAATTTTTCACAGTGGATTCAGCTAGACGGGTGTTTTTCGTGAAAGATTGGCGAGGGGGGGACCAGAGATTGGAGTTCAGACGAGCACCTGCCATGAAAATAACGATAAAACAAGGATAGGCTCGCAACGTCTCTTCTGTGGGAGAGAGGTTGCAGGGTAGAGAAAAGGGCATCCCCCACTAAGCCATGAAGTCTATTATGTACTCTGTCAAGGCAGGATAGGCTGTTTTTAGCAGCTCCTGCCCAGATATGGCAGCAGTATTCCATCCTTGGACGTACTTGGCTTTTATATAGATAGAGAATTGCATGAGTAGTGAGATATCTTCTGGAGCGGTAGAATGATCCCACCATCTTTCCAGCGACCTTGGCAACAGACTTGATGTATGTGTTCCATTTCAGATCAGGAGTAAAGGTCAAACCAAGAAGCTTGTCAAAACACGGGCCTCTCCTAGACAAGAGCCATCCATCCCAATTGATGTCAGATGGGGATCAAAGCGTTGATGATGTAAGGATAGGAGTTTGGTTTTGGATGCATTAAAGGTAACCAGTCACCGCTTCCCCCACTGAACCACGCACTCGAGATCAGAGGAGAGAGAATCAGAGAGAACTTTGTCATTTACAGCCTTTGATGTGTTGCCGTAGATGGTCATGTCATCAGCATAGATGTCAACGAATGATTTAAGTATGTGTTTAGGGAGATCATTGATGTAGATCAGGAAGAGAGTTGGGCCCAGGATTGACCCTTGAGGGACTCCAGCATTAATACTGCAGGCCTCTGATTTTTGTCCATCGACCACTATGAGCCTATTGGAGAGAAATGATTTAATGATTGAGAAAACATTTCCAATTATACCATAGCTGGAAATCTTGTGAAGTAGGCCCTTATGCCATACCTTGTCAAAGGCCTTTGATATGTTAGGAGCAATTGCCCTAGAAAGGAAGCCTTTGTCGAGAGATTCGCTAATCCTGTGAGATATAACCGTTAGCACATCTGCTGTAGATCTTGCAGAACAGAAACCATATTGTGTGTCACTAAGAAGGTTGTTTCTGCTGAGGTGGTTGACTATTTCTCTATTTAATATGGATTCCAGCAACTTACTCATAACACACAGGAGACTTATTGGTCTGTACTGAGAGGGAAATGACTTATCACCTGAATTCTTAAATACAGAGCAAACTGATGAGGTCTTCCAGGGAGTCGGAAAGCACTTCTCCTTAAGGCAGTGCTTAAACAGTTTTGTAAGTATGGGAGCAAGTTCTGGTTGAAGCTTTTTTAACACTATAATTGGGATGCCGTCAGAGGCAGTTGCTTTACTGGAATCAAGGTTCTTGATTAGCTTGGCAAACTCATGCACGGATATTTGTATATTACCTAGCGTGTTCTGTGTTATAGGAGGAAATATGGGGAGTTGATGGCCTTCGTCGCATAGAGTAGAATTAGCTGCAAAGTTCTTGGCAAATAGTTTGGCCTTGTCTGATGCTGACGAGATGACCTCTGGTCTATTGATAATGGTTAGGATAGAACGCACACTTCTGTTCAGGATCCTATTTGTTATTTGCCAAAACTGGTGGGAACCAAGCCGCTGATCAGCTACCTTGGATTTAACAGACTGGGCATATAGCTCTCTTGCATTTTTTATTACTCTTTTACAGTGGTTGCTGGCAGTCCTGAAAGCAGCTTTAGTCTCAGTGCATCTATTACGTTGGTAGTTATGGAAAAAGTGATTTCTGTGTGCGATAGCAGCAGCACATTCTGGGGAGAACCATGGCTGGCTGTTAGGTTTTTGTTAGAATTTTTTAGATGGTATGAATTGGTCTATGCCTACTATTAACCATTCGGTCAGATCTGATACTATAGAGGACACTTCCTTTTTAAACATGGAGTGCAGAGGTAAATCAGATATGAATGTACGGAAGCTATCCCAGTCAGCCATAGAGTATCGGTATACAGTACGGTGGAGGGGTACATCTGGGGACTTATTACATTTCGTTTTTATCTTAACTGATACGACGGAGTAGTCGGAGGATCCTAGAGGAGAATGAACGGAACATGAACATAGTTCAGAGGAAGTTCAGAGAACAAGGTCTAAGAGGCTTGCATATTGACCAGATGTATCGGGCACACGGGTGGGTTCGCGAACAATCTGAGTGAGGTCATAAGCAATGGCAAAATCATGACAAAACCTCCCCTCATTGTCTGTCTTATTTGAATGGGTCAGCCATTCCACGTTATGGACGTTGAAGTCACCACAGATGTGGATGCTAGCCGAGGGATGTGCAGACAGGATGTGGTCTATTTTCTCAGATATGCTCTTAAAGATAGTAACTCTGCTGTTGTGGGGCCGATAGAGGGCAAATATAAATGCAGTGGTGTTAGCAAATGCAACCTGGAAGCACATATAGGGTAAATTAGAATATTCTCTGGAGAGGTTCCTACTACATGGAAAGTCATCTTTAATGTAGGCACATATTCCACGTCCATGGCGATCTTGGGGGTCAGATTTAGCTGTTAAGTTAGAGTATCCGTTAATTATGAACTCATCTAGGGAAGTGGTCGGCCCTATTCCAGTTTCGCTTAGAAATAATATGTTCGGTTTCATCTCCTGTAATTGGGTTTCAACCTCTGGAAGGTTGGAACGTAGACCCCTGATGTTGGAGAAGGAGACCTGTTAGTAGGGGTCTACGTTGGAAGATGGGGTTCTAGGTTTATTCAAGTTTTTTTTCTGGAGATATTTAATGTTGATGTTTTGGGATTTGTGGAACAGATTGGCATACTTGCTTAGAGCAATACAGAGAGGGAAAGTAAGAGAAAAAAAGACAGGAATTTTTTTTTTTCTTTTTGTAGCACATGAAAAGGTAAAGCCGTAACAATTACCCACTAGTATGGCATCGAGAGGCCCCACCAGAGACTACTGCATGGTCCAGATCCATTCACCAAATGGCAATACAGCAGTTCCAGTACTTTACGCCTGCTGATAGGACAGCCTCCTTAGTAATTAATACAAGGTTCGGGCCCCTGACTATCAGGCGGATAACGTCAGCCCAGACAAAACGTTTACTCCCAGCACTATGGCCACAAGGACATAGAGACAGAAAAATTTCCGACATCTCAGTCTACTGTTCACCAAGTACTACCGACCCTTAAGCAGCTTTTTCTTCACCCTTTGTCAGAAAAATCACTCATTTGAATGAGGACTATGTGGTTTCCTCTCCTCCCTCTTCACCTCTAAGGGGATCAGCTCCACTAAGTCGCTGTCCGACTCTCGTCTGTGACTGTGATTCTCTGATTAACTCTCTAACTTTGAACTTCATCTCAATATATTGAGAATCTCTGTCAGAGGTATGCCATTAATCAATGTGACTAAATTTCATGCGTATTTTACATATGTCTGTCCAAACACACTTTTGGCAAACAAAGAATTCCCAATTTTAATTCTTCAATATCTCACCTATTTTTAATAATTATCTATAAATTCGCATTGTCCATTCTTTTAACTCATATTTAATATCCAGTTATTTCTAAAAGAAAGGACAATCGCTCTATCTCTTAAATAGTCAATATTTAGTTATTTCTAAAAGAATTAACAATCAACTTCATTCCGAGGATTTAAATTAAATAGTCCATTCTTTCAACACTTGCCTACAGAGTTCGATTCTAACCTTTTCCTAATATCATTTTCACTTATCTAGTCTGCCTTCTTACTTACATGAGAAGGGGACAGCACTTCTTATGTAACAACAATCCTAAAAATAATTATTGGTACCCTTATGTTTTTATTTTATTTATGAGGGCGTTTTATATTTTTTTTATTGGAGGAGGGGGCAAGTGGACATTTCCACCACCGAGAAAAATGCTTTAATTGAAAATAACGTTTACAATTACTGGCAACACGTGGGAAATGTTATTTTTAAAAAAGTGGGTGATCACATTCCTGTAAAAACTTTACGTACAATGAGCACCCACTTTATAACCATCTGTTTTGGTAGGGTGGTGCGGCAATGTACAATTTAATGTCCCAAGTAATAAAGTAATAAAGTAATACAGTAATAAATTAATGACGATTTCTTAGTGTAAAAGAGAATGAGGAAAACACGGTTTTTAAATTAAATCAAGAAATGTATTTTTAAAAAACTCAATCTTGCAATAAATAATGGTGTGTGTATGTGTTTGTATTTGTATTTTTGTGTGTGTGTGTGTGTGTGTGTGTGTGTGTGTCCGTGTTTGAGTGTGCATGTTCACTGTGGGGTATATGGTTAGAAAAGAAGAAGAAGAAAAAAACATACGTATCTGCATCGCTCTTTGGGAAAAAAGAAGGAAAGGATGGTCAGCGCATTTGTATACGTGAAGGGCATCTTGGGAAGGCAGAGCATGATGGGAGAAGCTATTTTTTTTCCTGTCTCTTCCTTTTTTTTTTCTATATAGGAGGATATAAAAGCAGGGAAAAATTCCCTGGGGGAGAAAAAGAGAAAAGAGTCGTGAACATCTTCTCTTGAAAAAATTTCGTATTGCTGACGTTCAGATTGTATGGTGTGACATTGGTGGCGAGAGGCTAGGTGTGGTCGATTGGAAAAGAAGAGGGCAGAAACGTGCTGTTGTCAAGAGAGTGACTCACTCCTTCCTGAACCCCAGAACCGAATCCTGATTATAACCCTAGAAGCTATTTCGGCGAGTCAAGCAGGTTAACATGGCTGACTGGAGACTCTCAACTCAGATGTTGAGACCCTTCACTGGGGAGGGTGACCTAATTAAATGGCTGGAAAAATTAAAGATGATGGCAATGTTGCAAAAAATCGAAGACGTGGTCACCCTGCTGCAGCTCTACTTAGAGGGAGAATCCCTCACAATTTACCAGCAGATGCACGCTGAAGATAAGGGAGACCTTGAATCAGTGGAGCAAAGACTGAAATTGGCTTTCGCCGAGAGTCCATTTGAAGCACTCAGCAAGCTTGCAAGTTTGAGGTGGACCGGTGAGTCTGTTGACGTCTTTACTGTGGAGATCAGAAGACTGGCAGGATTAGCTGGTTACGTGGGGAGATGACGGTAAAGCTATACCTAGTGAATGGCTTCCCAGAAGAAATCTCCGCGAACATGCAGAGAATCATTGAGATCAATACGATGGAAGTGGATGATCTCTTGGTCCACACCAGAGTCCTAGTCAAGAATGTCAAGGGCCCAATCGTGGCTGCAGCTGTGAGTGGAAATAAGTGCATGAGGCTTCACGTGAATGACGAGAGACAGGTAGCGAGGTGACAGAAGGGGAGGCCTGCCATCAAGTGCTTCTGGTGCCAGGGTCCTCACCCGCTCAAGGACTGCAAAGAGCCGAGACTGGGGGTCATCTGCTACCGATGTGGACGAGTGGGACACATTAGCCGGTATTGTGTTGATGCACAGGACCAGGGAAACAAGTGAAGGGGAGCAATTGCGCCAGTTGTTCCCCCTTCTATGTGGAAATGGTGCACAACAAAACGTTGCCTCAATTACCGGTAGTAGTCAATGGGAAGAGAGCCTTGGCCCTTGTTGACTCAGGCTGCACCACGACGTTGGTAACGAAGAATGTCGCTAGATCATGGAGCGGAGCCAGGAGTATTAAGACCGTGGATGGCAGGGAGGTGAAATGCCTGGGAGAGACAACAACGGAAGTACTGGTGCATGGTGTGCCTATTGGACTACGAGCCCTGGTGTGGGATCGTCTGGTTGGTGATGTCGATGTGGTTGTAGGTGTGAGTGCAATCAACCAACTGGCGCTACGTTGAGAGGGAGCCAAGTAACTTTCGGATGCCTCGGCGCAGTAGGAATGGCAGGAGTGGAAGGTGATAGAAATATCAGAACACAAAAACCAGAGGCTTGCTGCATCAAGGACGAGGATTTCCTGGCGACGTTCGATGGTGAGAGGTGGACGGTGGAATGGAAATGGATCTCTGGAACTACGAAACAAAGTAAGCTGCTACGAGAAAACATTGCGAGGAGAAATAAGAAATTGATTCGAGGAAGAAGTGGAGAGGTGGATAGAGGAAGGAATTCTGAAACCGTGGACAGGGGAAGAAAAAGGAGTGTTACCATTACTGGCGGTTGTTCAACCCACAAAGAATAAAGTTAGACCGGTACTGGATTTCAGAGAATTTAACACAGATACATCGCCTGCCACACTGGAAAGAGGATTGATGTATGCGAAGAGGTGATGAGGAAATGGAGGAGGATGAAGCAGACCACTCAGAGTGTGGACCTGAAGTCGGCTTATCTCCAGATCTATGTAGATGAAAAACTCTGGAAACATCAATTGGTCCGGTACAAGGGGAAGTTATATTGCCTGACGAGGTTAGGCTTTGGGCTGAGCTCAGCCCCCAAAATTATAACTGCCGTGCTGAAGACGGTGCTGAGTAAAGACTGTACAGTGGACAAGTTCGTACATTGACGACATTCTCATGGAGGAAGCAGAGATGACAGCAGAGAAAGTGAGAGGCCATGCCGCAGGGTATGGGTTGACTGCAAAACCGGCGGAGTCCCTGGATGGAGGAGTGGCGTTGGGGTTGAAACTATGCTGAGATGGCAAAGGAAGCCTTGTCTTTAGATGAGGGAATGCAATACCCGAAATCGAAACCGACCTGACAAAACGAGAACTCTTCTCGGTATGCGGGAGACTGGTGGAACACTATACAATCGCCGGCTGGCTCAGGATAGCGTGCAGCTTTATTAAACAACAAACGGGCACTGATGGCTGGGAGGGCCGTGTGATGAAGGAAGTCATGAACATGCTACCAGAAATCATCGCGAGATTGACAAAAAAAGACCTAATAAAGGGGGAATGGTACGTCAGCCAGCGGAGACGTGGGGGTGATTTGGTGTGATGCCAGCAGTCTGGCATTGGGCGTCGTATTAGAGATGGGAGGCATAATTGTGGAAGATGTGGCGTGGTTAAGGAAGAAAAACAACTATTCCCATATCGACATAGCTGAACTGGAGGCCGCTATGAAAGGAATCAATCTGGCTCTGAAGTGGGGATTGAAAATGATTGAAATCAAATCCAATTCGGCAACGGTAGTTTCATGGATCAGGTCAGCAGTGACTGGTGATAAGAGAGTTAGGACCAGAGGTGCTGCAGAAATGCTGATCAAGCGCAGGCTTGGAGCACTTGCAGATTTGATAGCGGAATTCCAGTTGAAGGTATCTGTAGTGCTGATCCCATCAGAAAAGAACAAGGCGAATTCGATGACATGGGTAAAGAAGGCCTGGCTGCAAGAGAGAAAGGACGTTTCCTCAGTATGCTGTGCAGGGGAGTAAGTTAAAAAGTTACATAAAATGCACCACTTTTGTCGAGAATGGATGTTATTCCTGGCAAGAGAGGTTTACCTAAAAACCACCAAGAAGGAGATCAGGGAAGTAGTGGAGCACTGTCAGGAGTGCCAATCGATAGACCCTGGACCATCCAGACACGAAGCAGGAGAGTTACACATTGCAGAGGACTGGAAGCGATTGGCCATTGATGTGACCCATTATCGCCATAAGCTGTATCTGTCGATGGTCGACTGTGGACCTGGGAAGTTTGCCATATGGAGAGAGATCAGGGCAGAAGCAGCATGGGCGATCGGAGGGGTCATTGAAGAAATATTTTTGGAAAGAGGGCCGGTTGAGGAACTGTTAATGGACAATGGCCCCGCTTTCCGATCAGAAGCCTTTAAAAAGGTGTGTGATAGGTGGGGAGTAAGGCAATTATTTAGGGCAGCATATCGGCCGAGCGGCAATGGGATAGTGGAGAGGAATCATCGCACCATCAAGGCTGCTGCGGCAAAAAAGCAACATTTCACCCATGGAGGCGGTGTTTTGGTACAACATCTTACCGAAAAACAGACAAGATGAGACAACTATGCCTCATAGAGCCATCTTTGCATATAAGTGGCGGCATCCGTGCAACAAAACGGTAGGAATTGAGGGTGAAGAAGCTACCATTAAAGTGGGTGAGGAGGTGTGGGTAAAGCCCCCCAATGCAAAATGTACCAATCGCTGGGGGAGGGGTTTGTAACAGGAATGCAGTCAAAGAACAATGTGATGGTGAATGGCGTTCCCCGGCATATCCTAGACCTGCATCGTGTAAATCTGCAGTGATGGCAGTGAAGAGGAGGAAGTCGATATCCACCAAGAAGACTTACCCCCACATTGTGGTTCTTTACAACTGGACGAGAATGTCTGTAGTGAACCTGAAAACGTCAACCCCCAAGAAGTTGTCCCCCAGAGGCCTCAACGTGAGAGGAGGAAGCCTGCTTGGATGAAGGATTATGAAGTGTCTTATTGATCTCAAAGATTAGGGGGGAGGGCGTGTGGGGTATATGGTTAGAAAAGAAGAAAAAAAAAACAAACATACCAGACGTATCTGCATCGCTCTTTGGGAAAGAAGAAGGAAAGGATGGCCAGTGCATTTGTATACGCGAAGGGCATCTTGGGAAGGCAGAGCATGATGGGAGAAGCTATTTTTTTTCTTGTCTCTTCCTTTTTTTTCTAGATAGGAGGATATAAAAGCAGGGAAAAATTCCCTGGGGGAGCAGAGACAAAAGAGTCGTGAACAACTTCTCTTGAAAAAATTTCGTATTGCTGACGTTCAGATTGTACGGTGTGACATTGGTGGCGAGAGGCCGGGTGTGGTCGATTGGAAAAGAAGAGGGCAGAAATGTGCTGTTGTCGAGAGAGTGACTCACTCCTTCCCGGACCGCAGAACCGAATCCTGATTATAACCCTAATCCTGATTATAACACGCGTATGTGTGTGTGTGTGTGTGTGTGTGTGTGTGTGTCCGCTCAAGCATGTAAAGTGTGTATATATATATATATATATATATATATATACATATGTATGTATATGTACACACACACACACATACGCACATACGATTTATACACAAAAACATGCGTGCACATATTTTATATGTAACTGCAATGTAGTTTGTTTTCAAACCCAGAAGAAGAAAACCGTTTTTTCGACATTATCTTCAGTGAGACACAAGAAAACAAAGATAGCATCGTACGACTGGGAAAAAAAAGTTAAGAAAAAAAGAAAAGAAAACGTATAATGTTATATATATGTATATAGTAGATATATGAAATAAATAATTTTTGTTCCAGTAAAATATTTGTCAACCAAGAACTAATATTGTACTAATATTATGGAAGGTGCGTATAGAGTAGCTATATTTCAATATGATAAATCTTTCAGTAATATAAGCAAGAATAGGATTCTATAAATAATGGAATCTTCCAGCACAGCCAATAGGAATGGACGGATGATGGCTCGGGAGGCATTAGTAATTATGTATAGGGAGAAGGGAAGGTTATGTTTAGTCTATGTATGTCATAAGCAGTTAAGAGCAGTGAAATACGAACATTGTATGAAAACAAATAGTACACAGTATATAGTAGTAGGACTTGATAATCAGAGAGAAAAATAGGACCTTCTTCCTCCGTAGATATGGTGATTGTGAGGATAAAATATAAGATTTAATTATAACGAATAAATGTGTATAAAACGACGTAGTTATATAACTATATAAGACGGGGGTTGAATGTTTAGACATAATAAATTTGTATGTGGCATATATTATTGAAAACCTACGGCAAATTGGTGCAGAGGGAATCTCGGCAATCAGAATATTATATACAAGATTATACTTAAAGAATACACCATAGCTTATATATTATTTTCCAGTTATACCTGTACTGAACTGTACTCCAAATCAAATGTTGTTATTTGTATGTATATTGAATATACATACACACATGCATACATACATATATATATATATATATATATATATATATATATATATATATATATATATATATATATATATACGGTAAAGGGGGCTCTGGGTAGAGGTAGTACCTTTGAATCTCTGGCTGCCGCACCCAATAGGGTGGACAGAGATCACTGGTCCTCACTTATCTCCTAAATCTCTCACTTGCTAACTCCAAGAGCTTTACCCTGTGTACTGGTCTCAGCAGGCCTGCCAAATCTTGTGAGGGGACGGTGTTGGTAAAGCATCGCTAAGCAATGTGTCCACTAGACTGAACTAACAGTTAGAGTCAAGGACCAAGAAATAGCTGGTATGGTATCCAGCTGCACAGAAAGCTTACCAGGGTGGATCAGGCCCTTTAGTGTTGGCTCACAACTGATCTAGGAGATGGAACACTCTTACAAGAAAATCCTGCGATCGTTTTATCATCTGACGTGTGGACATGCGTGCACCTGTACAGACCATGTTAATCCGATGGAGAGAGTGTGCTTTGTTCAGCACAAGCAATGACCACTTAAAACAAATCAAAGTGCCGGTTGTTCAGTGAACCCTTTTCACTCATTTAAGCCTAAGGTTTGGTACGATATGTGCTTTTTTCTTTCTTTTTTTTCTTCTTTTTTTTAAACTAATAATAAGTCAATAAATCCTGTGCCGATGATGGGATTGTGACGGGAACAGGTGAAGGATGTCACTGGTAGTTCCTAGCATGAACATTACTCATAGGGGGTGAAAGGTAGATGGCCGTTTTTCACAACACCCACAAGTAATTGTGTGACTCGTGTCCTCCTTTCATAACAAAGCAGCCCTTTATAGGATGGCACTGCTGTCCTCTTCATGGGGAGGGGTCTATAAAAGGTGACCTAAAAATTGTTTACTTGCTCATGTCCCTGTCATCAGGTGCAGATGTTTGGGCATCCAATATTTGCACCCAAATTAAGAATAGAAACAAAATACATGGAACGAATATGTTCATTGCAACATGGAATGTAAGAACACTCCAGGATAACAAAAAGAACCCTGAACGAAAAACCGCTATCATAGCACGTGTATTAAGGCATCATAGAATTTCTGTTGCAGCTCTTTCTGAAATTAGGTTTGCTGATACAGGACAGTTAGACGAAGTTGAAGGTGGATACACTTTTTATTGGATTGGAAAACCAAGTTCTGAGAAACGTGAATCTGGCGTTGGTTTTGCCATCAGGAATGATATTGCCAAAAATCTTGAGTCCCTGCCCGTTGGTATAAATGACAGACTTATGTCCTTGTGCATTGCAGTAGGAAAGGACAAATATGCCACATTTTTGAGTTGCTATGCACCTACACTTAATTCATCTGATGAGCTAAAGGAGAGGTTTTACTCCTCTTTACGTGAACAAATCAACAAGGTCTGTATACAGGATAAGCTGTTTGTCTTGGGTGACTTCAATGCTCGTGTGGGTAGTGATACACAATGTTGGAGAAATGTCATTGGTTCACATGGAATTGGTAAAGTCAACTCAAATGGTGTTCTCTTATTGTCTCTTTGCAGTGAATTCGATCTTTTGCTCACTAATACTGTGTTTCAGCTGCCTAATTGCAAGAAAGCTAGTTGGAAACATCCTCGATCTAATCATTATCATCTCATTGATTATGTCGATATAAATCTTACACATTCTTACAGCATCAGGGAATGTTGGTCAGACCATAAATTGATTTGCTCCTCAGTCAGAAACCAATGTAATTCTGCTCCTCAGTTCGAAACCAACGTAATTCTTCCATCAAGAGAATTGATGTAGGCAAGTTGAGGGTTAAGCAGATAATGCACTCATTTCAAAAGGCTACTGATGAAAAGCTGTCCTCCGTTGTATGTGGGAATGATATTAAGGCATCTTGGAGAGAGTTTAAAACTGCAGTGTATGACTCTGCCAAAGAGTCATTAGGATATGTTCGAAGGAAAAACCAAGATTGGTTTGATGAAAATGATCCAACTATCGTCCCACTGCTCAATAACATGCATCAAACCCATCAAGTATGGATTACCGACAAAAATTCTTCAGTGAAACACAAGGCTTTCAGAATGGCCAAAAGGTTGGCACAATCTCGGCTCCGGAAAATAAAACAAAACTGGTGCGAGTAGAAAGCTGAGGCCTTACAAGATGCAGTCGATAGTTTTTTTGTTTTTTTTTTACATGGGGATCACCACTTATCAAGGCCCGTAAGCCACTCGGGGATAAGGGTTATTTTGTGTACAATAATCAATGGGATAATATTGTAGTAATAGCTGGTATTGTGTTTTACTTAAGGGGGCGATTAATCAGGAATTTGTTTATGTTGGACTTGAAGACGTCCAAGTTGTAGTCAGGTGGGAAACAAGCAAACGGAAGAGAATTTCACAGGTGTGCACTTTTCAGAAAAAAGAAATGTTCATGGAATCTATGTTTTGATTTAGGCACAGATAAAGAGTGGCGGAAATTACTGACAGTGGTTTTAGCTAGACGGGTGTTTATCATGAAGGATTGGCGAGGGGGGACCAGAGATTGGAGTTCGGACGAGCACTTGCCATGGAAATAACGATAAAACAGACAGGCTCGCAACGTCTCTTCTGTGGGAGAGAGGTTGCAGAGAAGAGAAGAGAGCATCCTCCACTAAGCCACAAAGTCTATTTTGTACTTTGTCAAGGCAGGATAGGCTGTTTTTTGAAGCTCCAGCCCAGATGTGGCAGCAGTACTCCATCTTTGGACGTACTTGGCTTTTATAGAGATAGAGAATTGCATGAGTAGTGAGATATCTTCTGGAACGGTAGAAGGATCCTACCATTTTCCCAGCGGCCCAGGCAACAGACTTTATATACGTGTTCATTTCAGATCAGGAGTAAAGGTCAAACCCAGGAGCTTGTCAAAAAATGAAGCCTCCCCAAGACGAGAGCCATCCATTTCAATTGATGTTAGATGAGGAACAGAGCGGGTGTTTGGTCCCATTTTCAGGGGGGGCATCTCCAATATTTTCATCAGATGGCATTCTCCTCACTGATAAGAAAGAAATTACTAAGCGCTGGGATGAACACTTTTCAAATGTTTTAAACAGAGAATCGACAGTGGATCGAGGAGTGATTGATGATATTCCTCAGAGGCCAACCATTGCTGATACTCCATCCATGTCGGAGATTGAATGGGCTGTAAAGCAACTTTCAAATGGTAAGGCTCCAGGTGATGACAGCATACCTGCAGAAGTATACAAATGTGGAAGCCAACTGTTAATCAGGAAACTAAGTGCCCTGTTTTCATTAATATGGGAACTTGGTACTGTGCCACAACAGTTCAAAGACACGTCAATTATTCACATGTTTAAGCACAAAAGAAATAAATGTGAGTGTGATAACCATAGAGGAATTTCTCTTTTGTCTTTTGCTGGTTAGATTCTAGCTCGTGTAATCCTAAACAGACTCAATGGTTCAATCTGTAAAACTGTGCTCCCAGAAACCCAGTGTGGTTTTAGGACAGGAAGAGGTACTGTGGACATGATCTTCAGCCTTCAGCAACTACAGGAGAAAGCGAGGGAGCAAGGTAAGGATTTGTTCGTCACATTCGTTGACCTCACAAAGGCATTTGATACCGTCTCTAGGGATGCCCTGTGGACTGTTTTGAGGAGGCTTGGTATTCCGGACAAGATGTTGAATGTGATTGTCTCCTTTCACTGGGGAATGGTGGCGACAGTACGATCTGGCTGTAAACAAAGTGAACCATTTAAAGTGTCAAATGGAACTAAGCAATGATGTGTCCTTGCTCCGAACCTATTTGCTCTTTTCTTTTCGGTAATGCTTGAGACAGCTTTCAGGAACACCTCAGGAGGCATAGGTGTTGAGTATCGATAAAGTGGAGGATTATTTAACCAGCAACGGTTCAAGGCCAAAACCAAGACTTCTGTGTAGACTGTTCTTGACCTCCTTTATGCTGATGACTGTGCTCTTGCTATCCATAGTCTTGATGACATGCAGAACATCCTCAATAGCTTTTCTAGTGCATGTAAGGTCTTCAGTCTTATAATTAGCATAAAAAAGATTGAAATTATTCACCAGCCAAAACCAAATGCTACGTCCTCTTCACAACCAATGGTATATGTTGATAGTGAAGCTTTGAAAACAGTATCTTCTTTTACATACCTCGGACCTGTTGTGTCTGATGATTGAAAAGGACATCCAAAGTAGAATTAATAAAGCATTTGGTAGGTTGTGACACAGACTCTGGAACAGCCACGATGTGTCTCTAAAAGTAAAGGTGGCAGTCTACTCTTCTGTATGGTGCTGAAATGTGGACCTTGTACCGCAAGAATATAAATCAGCTTCACTCCTTTCATATGAGATGCCTGCATTTTATTTGCAATGTTGGATGGCAGGATTGTGTTCCGAATAGTGAATTACTGGAGAGATGTGAAATCACTGGTGTTGAATCATTTTTGATCAGGATACAAATGCGGTGGTCGGGTCATCTTGTGAGAATGCATGACTCAAGAGTTCCTAAGCAACGTTTTCATGGGCAACTGACAAATTCTTGCCGTCCAATAGGGCGTCCCTTGCTTTGTTACAAAGATAAACTAAAAGACAACCTGAAACGTTGTGGAATTTCTCTGAGTTCCTGGGAGAGTGCAGCAGGGGATCGCAGAGAATGGAGGAAGATGTGTTTCCTGGCGACCAAAGAATTTGAACATAACCGCCTTTGTCATAAGGACGCCCTTTGCGCAAATATGAAGGCAAAACACAAGAAAAATCCACCTAAACATAAATATGTATGCTACTGGTTTCAGAGCACGCAGCAAAGCAGGATTATCTGTTCACTTCAGAAGGCATCTTTGACCGAAGAGCATATGAAAGTTCACTATCTACAGGATTGCAATTATGCATGTGGTGTCACAGAGCTTAGGAGCTGCTGAAGATTGCATACTGAACCCTCATTCATCGTCTTCGATGAGAGAATCCATCATATATATATATCCATCATCTTAAGTATTCAGAGTTTGGGCACCAAATTTTAATTCCTAATATCAAGTTAATCATACTTTAACATGTTATCCTATTCCTAAACTAAAATATGAACTATATCTTAACCATATATTCACTGCTCTCTCTCTCTCTCTCAAACCAACCTGTTGCAAATTTAGCTGCTTCCACTGTATGAATTCTTACTTATCCCCTCTTCCAGTACCAATGAAATGGAAAGCATAGTAATGTCCTTTTTAATCACCTTGAGGAGTGTAACTTTTCAGTAGATATATAATCTCTACTAAATAATCCAAGAACATTAACTACCCATGCGGGGTCGCAGAAATACCTGGTTTAGAATCCAGGTGCGGGGCAAACCCTCTAGATGCTGATGGACCTGTAGATCTTCTCAGGTCATCCGTCTAGGAGAAGGAAAACTTTGAAGCTAAACCTAGAGGAGGGAAGCCTCTTCAGTCCTGGATGACAACCTTTTTAGAGCTGGTAACTCAAACAAATTATCGGTTTGCAAACATAAACTGCTTAAGGAGGAGGTAGGCTCTGTCTATTGCTCGGCATACTCCTTCTTTGCCTATTAGCTAAGCGCATAGACGCTATCACAGAGACTCAACAGAATCACCCAGTGGTCTACCTTGCTTCCTGACTAGGACAATGAACGCCGTTTTCCCCGCTCCCGCACATCCCATCCCCCTAATCTGAACACTGTGAGGGTGCTTCAGTGCCATATATGCCAGTGCAGTTGGATTGGGCTGACTTTTGTCTGATGAGTTGAGGGTACCGGAGTGACAGTTCCTGGGCGCTGTTTCTGACATAGTACAGAAGCCCTTTCCCTTTCGTAGTGCTTAGAGCGGTTGCTCCATCAACAGTTGTATAATATCGGGATGATTGTAGTGCCATGTTGCACTTGGAAAGGGACCCTGCACTCATCTCCGGTGAGCTTTCCTGAGGCCACAATGATGGTCTACTTGTGTTGCATGTCGGGTATTCTGCTCAACCACTTGTCCAGCAACTCTCACTCACCCTAACTAAAACCTTTAAATGAAATAAAATGAAATGACAGTTCAAGCAAAAATTATGTTTAAACCAGGCGCAAACTCAAACAACACCAATCTGCCTCCTTCACAGGCTTAGAACTAATTTAGATGATGTTGAATCATTTCTCCTAGTAAACACACTGGATATCTTAGAACTAAGTGAAACTAACCTACACTCCTCCATTCCCTCTAACCACTTACTCAGACAGGCATATGCACTGACTTGGAGTCTATATTCAAAGTACCTTTCCCTTGACTAGAGAAACAAAACTAGAATTAGATGCCCAGGCCTTTATGTGCTTCAGACTTAACATGCAACATAATATTAGCTACTTGTATTTTCTCTACTGCTCTACCTCGACCCAGGACTGTGCCCTAATAAACAAAGTCTCTGACAGCATAGATACAGCATTCTCCCTTGATACTAGCGCACAAGTACATGTATTTGTAACTGGTTTGGCTTACACAGACGCAGCTGGTAGCACAACACATAGCTTCTCTATATCTCATTCCCTATCAGTTACATTTCTAACATGTTTCCCAGACTAGCAAGATCAACATGCCTCACTTTTAGATCTTTCTGACCACAGTTCTCAATGATTGTGTAATAAATGCCCATAGCCCACTCGGGAATGCTGATTATGCTGTGATAATGGTAGAAATCGCCCTAAATTCTCGACCTAAAACTGAAGAGCCACTGCTCAAAACAATGGGGTATTACAAAAAGGCTGACTGGGAAGCCATCAGAGATGCCCTATGGGGAAATATTTTTTTCTCTTCCAGCTGAACAGTGTGCAAATGAGACCACTGACTGTTTCAAAACTGTAATTGAAGCACATTTTCCCACACAGAAATTCTATAGCAAACCGCACTCTCCCCAATCGTTTACTTGTGCAGTTGACATTGCTCCAAGGCAACATATGTACTGCAGATTTAACCGACATAAGTCCAGTTCAAACAGACAGACGTTTATAGAAGCTAGAAATAATTGTAAGTGAGAAATTGCGACAGCTAAGACACCAGAAAACACATCAAAGCGCAGAAATTAGGAACCCGTGATTTTTGGAAAATCTACAACAGAGTAAGAAATAATAGGCAGTCAACAATTCCCCCACTATCAAACAATCATGAGGTTATTTGCACGACAACCGAAAAGGCTAACTTGCTTGCCAGTCGGTTTGCCTCAAACTCCACATTGGACCTGGAAAACCACTCCCTCCTTGACTTTCCTTCCTGATCTGAAAATCACCCCTTCTCAGGTGCATGATATTATAAAAAACCTAGACACCGCAAAAGCATGTTGACCCAATCTTATCCCAGCTGTGCATTTAAAAAAATGCTCTGCTGAAGTTTCTCCAGTTCTCTCCAAACTTTTCAACAAATGCCTTAACGAATATTGCTTTTCTGACTACTGGAAAACTGCTTCTGTAGTACCAGTTTTCAAGAATTCTGACCAAAGAACTGACCCATGAAATTATTGCCCCATTAGCTCCTTCTACTTTTTGCCAAAATATTTGAGTCCATAATTAATCAAACTCTAGTCCATCACCTGACAGCTGCTAAACTTCTGACCAACAATCAATATGGATTTAGGCAAGTCTGTTCCACATCAGATATCCTAACTGTAATCTCTGAATGTATATACCGTTCATTAGACAAAGCAGGGGAGGGTAGAGCGGTAGCCCTCAATATATCTAAGGCTTTTGACAGGGTATGGCACGATGGTCTTCCAAGAAAAATCAAATCATATGATATGTGAAATCAAATCACTGGAAAAATACATAAGAATTAAATCTTTCTTAAGTAAGAGAGAAATCTAGGTTGTCCTCGATGGTCATACATCTAAACAATATAATAGAAATGCAGGGGTACCTCAGGGGTCCATCCTAGGACCTCTGTTATTCCTAATATTCATAAATGACCTCCCAGATAAAATTGTCTCTGAGATGAGTATATTTGCTGATGACAGCACGCTCTATAACAGGCATAAAGGGGGGAAAAAGAACACATATCTAAGGAAATGGCAGAAACACTAGATGCAGACCTCCAATCTGTAATGGAATGGGGACAAAAATGGATGGTCACATTCAATGCTTCCAAGACTAAGCTTGTTTCCTTCAATAATTACAAGAAACCTTCTCTACCACCAATAGCAATGACTAAAAACATTACCTGAAAGTACTTCCTAATGTTCACAGGGAACATGAATTGGAACAGATACATTAAGAGCATTGCCAAGGCTGCTGCAAAGAAGTTGGGCTCTCTCTACCATGCTAGAAAGCTACTTACACCTGAAAGTATCCTGTATCTCTATAAGGCCACCATTCACCTATGTATGGAGTACTGTTGTCACATTTGGGCTGGTGCATCTGCTGCTTGTCTCTCACTCCTGGACAGGGCTCAAAAGAGAGTCGCCAACCTCATAGGTCTTGAACTGTCATCCAGGCTTCAGCCTCTGTCCCATCAACGAAATGTTGCATCTCTCTGCCTGCTTTACAAGTATTTTAATGGTGAATGCTCTGATGAACTACATGCACTTGTACCCCCTCGACATAAATATCCCCGACAAATCTGACAAGCAGCTAAATCCCATCCCTACATAGTAGAGATCTCTAGGTGTAAAAAAGCCTTCTACTCCAATAGTTTCTTCCCCAGAACTGCTAGACTTTGGAACTTCCTTCCGGGGTTCCGCTTTCCCAACAGTACTGACATGCAGAAGTTCAAGTGTAATGTGAACAGACATCTTGCTACTTATCTCCCTTCAATATATCCCTGAAACTTATATCCTCGATAGTAGCCCCCTATTTCAAAGTGTCACTGCGCTTTGTTTGGGGTGAAAATTGTATAAAAAAATTATCAATCAAGGCTTGTAACTCCTTATTGCATTCTGCACAAGTTTGGTACTTTGTGGCATAATTTTTCTGGCAGCTGATCACCTGACCACTTCCATGAAACCATTCAAAATTTGGTGTGTTAGTCGAACTCTGTGCAAAAGTTCAGCTGTTCCAGTTCAATAGCAAGAGTAGCCTCATCAAAATGTACCTTGTCTCCTTCGTCGATACGTACACCACTGAGTTTCTTGATAGCATCCATTTCCAGCAGCAGGTTAAATCATTTGTTCATTACTAGTACATTAGTCTTCAGAGGATTTCTGTTGGACACTGTTAAAGTTATGCTGCCAACACTATGGCATTTCCCGCTTGCCATGAGACTTTGAGTAGACATAGCAACTCACAACAAATGAGAAGCATCTGGAATCCACTAACGATATCTAATCCATCCCATTGATTATGGGAGCACTTTTTCTAGTTTATGTGGGGAGAGAGTAGTGCTGGCTTCTTGCCCCATTTTGCATTTTCCAAACACCTCAATGTGACATGTTCTTATTGCGAGCACTAATAACAGCATGTTTCTGGGAGAGCTCTTCTTGCTTATTCCCCAGTCAGCAAAGTGATTAGGGCCTCCACGCCTGTGTTACTGTATTGCTGGTCGAGTTGGAGGTGAGTCTACAGGCACACAAGGAAAAACTCTACATCATACAGCCGCTTTAGCAATAAGCTCACCCACCTCTACCTTTTCTGTTATAAGAGCTCGAGCCCTAGCAAGGATCTGCTCTCGAGTCATGTGCTCCATCCTTGAGGACCCACGCAATTGTTGTCTAAGCGGGGAGTCCTGATATGAAAGCACACCAGTCAGAGAGGTTTTCTTCGATCAAACGTGCCAGGTCTTGTAGGCTACTCAAGTATTTGCCCACAGTTTTGTAGGAGTGAACCTAAGTGATCTCAGGCCACATACTACTACCATGAAGAAAAGACATTGTTTCTTTAATCCTCTCTTTCGCTAAAAGAACTCAACTAACCAAGATACCCACAAATCTATTCTCTTTTCTCTTCTGCTGTTGCTGCTCGCTCAACCACCCACCCACCCACCTACTCTCTCTCTCTCTTTCTTTCTCTCTCTCTCTCTCTCTCTCTCTCTCTCTCTCTTTGACCGATGATTGACCTAAAAAGGATTGGACAGTCAGTCTCCAGGCTTCTACGTTGTCACACATGTCCTGCGAAGAGCAGACACAGAATTCTAAAAGTATGTAAAAACTAAGGAAATAAAATATTCCTCTCAAGCTAATATTTGTATCCACTTTGTCAGTTATAACAACCAATAAACAAATATTACAATGGTGACCCGACAAAAAGGACATTACAACCTCAAGAAACAAACTAATTTTACCCAGGACTGAAAGGAAAGAAACACTTTTTGGAGTTTTCAGGAAAATTACAAGTAACTGTTATTTCATGTCACAAACGTTTTCAAAGAGAACCTTCGATGTAAGTAAAACAAACTATATTTTTTTCCACCTTTCTTCGGTTAAAAGAAAAATACTAGAATATATTTTTATATACAAAAAAAAAAATTTAAATGGAAGAAGCTTCCTTACAACAAATTACAATAAAACCGCCGGAATTCATGGAAACAGCAGTGAATGGCTGGTTTTCCATTCTGGAAGTGCAATTCCATCTGCGGAACATTACAAATTCGACAACAAACTTTTATACGGTCATATCAGCTCTGCCTGCAGAGGTGGTAACAAAAATACCGCTTCATATTTTAAACAAAAAGGACTATGAGGAACTGAAATGCTCCTTAATTGAAGCGAATGAAAGAACAAAGCCTGAGTTGCTAGACAAGTTAATGTCTACAAACACAATAACAGGCCGTCCATCAGCATATTTACAGGAGATGCTCTCTATAGCAAAAAGGATAGGCGTCGGCGAAGAAATTGTTCTTCATAAATTTCTTCAGGCCTTACCTGCAACAATTTCCCCCATCATTGCCTCTCAAAAAGAACTAAATTTATCCCAACTTGGAAAATTAGCGGACAAATTAATTCCCTTATTAAATAACATGAACGGAACAGCAACAGCATTCACCACTCAGCAGCAGCACACAGAAAGGAATAAAAACGTCCGTATACCGATAGGAATAAAACCCCATTTCCCAAAACAAAAAACTAAAATATGCAGAGCGCACCTTTGCTAAGCAGGCAAGAACCTGCAAACCGTGGTGTAAATGGCCAAAGAAACAGAACATCAAAATGTTACTGTTGTGGTTGCAAGGTTGAACAATAATTAGTAAGGAAATACAATGAAGACGCAAACAACAAGATAACGCAATAATAAGTGTATTAAAGAAAAGGTATATTTACAATATGTACAAATGACGGTGTCGAGTCAGAGAGTCTTGGTGGGAGGACATGTACGCTCTTCGGCGTCACTTCTGGAGGCATTTGAGTAAGACACACCAAGGCCAACCTAGGCTTGCCATTTATAGTGTTATGTTATTCGCATATGCAAATAAGTAGTTACCACCACAACACCCCCCTCCCAAGATTTGAAGTCACACAAATTTCAATATCTTTTCTTTTTGGGTTTACCATTAATGGTTCATTCACTTTTCTTTTCCTACCTGATCTTCGGGGTTCAGGTGCATTTTGAGGCGGTTCCAAATTAAAAGATTCGTATATGATATCTATGGTGTCCTCCTCTTCGACTGTTGTCGTATCATCATCATCTTGGATATGACGTTTTTTTATCTGATTTAGGTGCCTTTTATGTATATTCTGTGGACCTTTAATCATGTATGTACAATCACCAATGCGTTTATCCACTACTCCACATTCCCAGTAAGATGTGTTATTTCTGTAGCACTTAAAATATACTCGATCTCCCGAGTTATATTTCTTTCTTCTCGTGTGTGTAGTGTTTCGGATAATTGCCTGCCTTGGCAATAGTTTGTCAAACGCTGATTTTACCTTTCTGGCAAACATTAGATCAGCTGGTGATATGTTTGATGGTGTACTAGGATGTGGTGTAATCCTATATACTTGCAAGAATTGTTGCAAAGCTTTTTCTGTTGGTGTTCCAATGGATTTCTTTAACGCTCGTTTTAGCGTGTCCACGAACCTTTCCGCGAGGCCGTTCGACCTTGGATGATACGGCGGAGTCGTGATGTGCTTCACTCGGAACGTGTCGCAAAATTCCTTAAACTCTGCGGATGTGAACTGCGTTCCATTGTCAGTGACCAGTGTGTCTGGTACACCGAATCTTGCAAACAACTCGTGTAGGAACCCTATTGAGTTGTTCGTTGTTGGATTCCTGCAACGCATTACCTACAGCCATTTTGTGAAACTATCCACTACAATTAAATAATAGTTTTCACCTACTGGACCAGCAAAGTTCATGTGGATTCTCGACCATGGTTGGTCGGTTTTCGGCCAAGGTTTGTGTACTATAGGTGGAGATTTTACCGCTAACTGGCATCCTTTACATTTATCAATTGTTGTCGCTATGTCAGTGTCCATGTTACGCCAGTACACGTAGCTTCTCATTAACGACTTCGTTCGATTTATCCCCGGATGTCCTGTGTGGAAATCTCTTAACATCCTATTCTGCAATGTTTTGGGTATTACCACTCTCTCGCTGTACAGTAACATATCGACACATATGGAGAAAACTTCCTGCACCTTTGTGTCCGTTATAATTTTCTTTTTTATGTCCTTTATATATTCGTCTTTCTCGGCTTCCCTTTTAATGTCCGACAAAGTTACGGGTAGTTCCTTAATGATGTTTGCTACCATATTTTTTACTTCAACATTTGTCCGAATTGCTGCAATGACTGGTTCTTCCAGATTGTGTTTCTGTGGTATCAGTCTTGACAGTCCATCCGCATGGCAAATCTTTTTTGATGCTAGATGTTGTAGCTGGAAATCGTAATTAAGTAGTATTGTACCCCATCCTTTTTTTGATCCATAGATCGTGACTAACGGTTTATGGTCGGTTTCAAGTATGAATTGTCTACCATATAAATGTCGGTGAAATTTAGTCACGGCAAAGATTATGCTCAACGCTTCTTTTTCGATTTGTGAATATGCCCTTTCGGCTGGTATCAGCGTTCTCGAAGCATGCACTATTGGTTTTCTAGACCCATCCGGCATAATATGTTGAATGCATGCTAGCCGTAGGAGCTAGCGTCACTAGCGACGACTATTTTTAAGTTTGTGTCAAAGTGCGTTAAGAATAATTCGGAGGTTAGTGCGCTCTTTATTTTGTCAAAAGCGGTTTAACATTCTTGCGTCCAGTTCCACGGTGTATCCTTTTTAAGCAGATTATTTAAGGGGGCTCGCAATTCCTTCAATAAAAGATTGGTAATAATTTGCGAGTCCTAAGAAACTCTGCAAGGTTGTTACATTATCGGGTGCTGGCATATTTTTTATTGCCGCAGATCTGTCTGGGTCTGGACGTCGTCCATGTTTGTTTATTATGTGTCCAAGATACTTAATCTCGCTCATACAAAAGTCACATTTACTTTCTTTTACTTTAAAGCCGAATTCTTGTATTCGAGTAAATACTTGTTTCAAATGTTCCTTATGTTCTTCTAGGGATTTGCTCCTGACAACAATGTCGTCCAGGTATGCACATGCGCACTCAATACCACTTAGCATGGTGTCCATCGCTTGCTGAAAGATGGCAGGCGCTACTTTGATGCCAAAAGGCAATCGGTTGTATTTGTATAATCCCTTATGCGTATTGATGCATAGTATTTTTGAGCAATTCTCCTCGACCGGTATTTGCAAATACGCGTCGCTCAAGTCTATCTTGGAGAAGATTTACCCCCATTCAACTTCATGAATATTTCCTCTGGGCTTGGTAGGGGGTAATGGTGATCTTTTAATAATAGTTGACCCCGGTCGAAAAGTCTGCGCACACTCTAACTTCGTCATTCTTTTTCTTTACGTATACGGTGGGAGCTGCCCACTCGCTGTGTTCTATTTTTGATAGAATTCCCGTCTATTCCAACCTATTTAATTCTTTATCAATCTTTTCCAACCCAGCGAACGGAACATTTCGCTTTTTTCTAAAAATTGGGCTGGCGTTTTCTTTAAGTTCAAACGAGGCCTTGAATTTATTGCAGCGACCTAAGTTAGTCGTGAATGCCTCAGGAAATAATTCTTTTAAATCGTCTTTTATATTTACTGTTGTTGGAGAAGAACATTCTAATTTTTTACAGAATGTATTGATTGGCTTATCCCATAGTCCGAATTTCTCAATTAAATCTATTCCAAACAGATTTTCACTATTTTTTAGTACGAATATTTTTAATTTCTTCGAAATCCCTTTCAATTTTATCGGGAGGACAACTTCTCCTTCAAATTTTATACCACCACCAGTTACCGTCCGGGCTGTTTTCATCATGGCCGGTTTTCCCAACTTTTTCCACGTATTCAGGTTTATTATAGAAACATCGGAGCCGGAGTCGAGTTGTAACTTTATTGATGTTTTAAATATTTCCACTTTTACGTATTTTCGCCGATCTTTGTCTAATTTTGTATTAGATTTTGTTTGCTGTACTCTCTTTCTGGTGTAATCTTTATATTTGCAGCAATCGCTTTTGTGTCCCACCTTCTTACAAATGTAGCATTTTTTCTTCTTATAAGGACAATCTGATTCCCAATGCTTTTCTGCACATCTCTTACAGTTATATCTAGGAAGAGGCTTGTTATATTGTGTACTATATTTATGGTTATTATCTTTGGAATATCCCGTTCCATTGCTTTTCTTTGTAAAGTTCTTGGTTGGTGCGTATGGTTTTCTAACTTTTCTTACATATGCCACTCCGGATTCTTCTATATTTGTTGAATCCTTTTTTAGTGTAACGGCCCTTTCACAGTCCTCTGCTAGTTTCTGGAGGGTTAAATCTTGCTCAGATTCTAGCTTAGACAACACTCGTCTGCGTATTTCTGCATTTTTCGTGGAAACTAACCCTTGAGCGAAGATTAGACATTTAAAATCTTCTACCGTTAGTTCTGCAAGCTTAAAATTATCGCAGTTTTTATTGACAACTGATGCGTATGTCAAATAATCTTGGTTGTCCATCTTTCTTAGATTCATGCACAGCCATCTTTTATGAAAAAGAGATATATTTGGATTAAATAATTCTTTTAGTAATTTTACAGCTTCCATGAACTCTAATTCCGCAGTTTTTTTAGGTAATATGTAATCTACGAATTTGCTGTGTTCTGATGTACCCAATCTTGTCTTTCTTTATATTCCAATTGTAGTTTCTTATGCCTTTCTTCCTGTTCCAATTGCAGTTTTTTCTGCTTTAATTGTGCCATTTTCTGCTTTTCTTCTTGTTCCTGCTGCCATTTCAATAATCTGTCCTCTCTCTTTTCCTCGCGGTCAGCCTGTGCCTGTAAAAATTGCATGAACATTTTTGATAAGTCTTCCATGTTTTTTTTTTTTTTAGTGTGTAGTTAAAAAAAATATTGTACCATATACAATATACACCGGTTTGGGTTACAACAAAAAAGCAAATTGCTGTAAGCTCCTGTTTTCAATAATAATATCGCTGCTTGCAATAATATATTCTTTTTGCGAGTCACGCTGCAAAAAAAATAAATAAATAAAACAGGTTTATCTGGAATCACGAAATGGAATTGACTTTCTGTTTTTAGGCACTTACTAATAAGAAACTCTTTCCACAAAATAAAAGTTTGGGTTTTTTTTTTAATCGAGTCACAATTGAATAAATGTATGCAGTACATTTAGTTCTTTGAGTTTTTTTTTCTCTAGTATTTTAGTAATTAAAATACCTCTTAAATTGAGTTTACCTTTTTTTTCCGTGACGCTTTACTGTATTATCCGTTATTCAGTGACAACTTCAAGAAAAAAAATCCTTTCCTTGAATTTTAATTTTAGCTGTGGTATTTCCTTTTAGTACCGACGTCAACCAAAACATTAATTAAAAAGTCCTTTAGTTGTTGTTTTGTTTACGGAGAACAGTAATTAGACTCCACTGGTGAACTTTTTCCGTAGGTTACTTCCTTGCTTTTCGTAATACGGGTCTGACCTGTCGTTTTTGCGAAGTTCGCTTTTCGTTTGCAAGTTGGTCCTTTAGTAAGATTTGTCGTGTAGCGACAAACAAAAATTCACTTTTACATTCGTTTGCAAGTCGGATTCCCAGAAAACGGCGTAAATTGTCGCTTTTGCCACGTTAGAGTTTTTTTTTTTCACTTGAGTTGAAACTTCTCTTTAGCGTAAAATCCGTTTGCTCATCAACACTTTGCATTCCTTAAAAAAAATGGTCAACCTTTGCGTTGTACTTTAAAAAATTTTTTTTTTTTAAATAGTTCTTCGTCAAACTGTTATATTTGACGCTTCATATCTTGTCGCCAACTGTTGTGGTTGCAAGGTTGAACAATAATTAGTAAGGAAATACAATGAAGACGCAAACAACAAGATAACGCAATAATAAGTGTATTAAAGAAAAGGTATATTTACAATATGTACAAATGACGGTGTCGAGTCAGAGAGTCTTGGTGGGAGGACATGTACGCTCTTCGGCGTCACTTCTGGTGGCATTTGAGTAAGACACACCAAGGCCAACCTAGGCTTGCCATTTATAGTGTTATGTTATTCGCATATGCAAATAAGTGGTTGCCACCACAACAGTTACCAAGCTCGTGTCAACCCACACCACCACCAACAGCCTCGGAAAACTAGTAGCGCGAACCGTTTCAGTCCCCTTGTGTTCGCTGCTACTACAAATCAAAGCAAGATTAGGGACAACAATTTTACAATTTATAGTAGACACTGGTGCAAGCCTCTCAATAATACCGACGTCCACGTTAAAACGCGTGACGTTATACCCAACACCAGTATCACTCACCACTGCCAACGGAGAGAAAATAAAATGCCATGGCCAAGCTAACCTGGAGATTGCAATACCAAGCTTAAGAAGGACCTTTTCATGGACATTCGTGGATGCTGATATCACCAATCCCCTCCTCGGAATTGACTTTCTAAATAACTTTGGCCTCACTATCGACTGCAAAAACAGGACAATTTATGACCCAACAACAACCACTAAAAAGAAGTTGTTATTAAACACTACTGCTCCTGTAAATGTGGTCATAAACGAAGCAAATATATACAAATATATATTAAAACAAGCTTAGATAAATACCCAGAAATTATCTCTCCTCACACCAACAAAAACAATAACTAATGCGGTATTTATCATAGAATCGACACAGGTAGTTGTGGGGATTAATAAAAAGTGATATGGACTGGAAGATGCGGGACTTCCGGTGGAAAAAGGAAGTTTGGTTTTTGGCACGTTTTTTTTCTGGAGTTTTGAAGAAGAAGAAAAGAAAGAACGGTTGATTTTCCATGCGGCCGGCGGAGCCCTGAAAAGGTTATGGAAGTCAAAAACGACGTACTGACCCCACATTATGGCCCGAATGCCTTGAATGATTAAACACTGCTTCGTTCACGAAAACCAGAAAAGGAAGACACCGAAGTAAATTCAAACCAACTTTGTTCCCACCTAAACCGATAAGTATAACCCAATAAACATTCTTTCTGTTGATTTTCTCACACACATTTCACGAACATTCTCTTCTGCCACAAAACGAACCTTCTCTATATACCTCCCAAATAGTAAATAAAGTTGCCTTTTTTTATTCACCCTTAAAATATGTTTTTTTTCTATTTATTTCTATGGAGTCAGAGAGTTAGACACAAACCTGATAAACCTCTATAGTCACTCACCAGTTTTTTCTAAATCCAGACAACTGTCTGCTGAAAAGCTGACTGCTACAAAAGAAGAATTTAAGAGACTAATAAATGAAGGAGTAATAACCCCTTCAGACAGCGAATGGTCAAGCCCACTACATCTAGTACCTTAACAGAGTGGAGGATATTGCGGCTGTGGAGACTACCGCGCCTTAAACAGTATCACTAAAAGTGATAGATACTCCATCCCTAATATTAATTCCTTTACTACTAAACTCACTGATAAACAACGATTTTCAAAAATTGATTTAATTTCAGCCTATCATCAAATTAAAAGGCACCCAGATGATATTCCAAAAACTGCAGTTATTTCGCCAATGGGACTATATCAATATGAATTTATGCCGTTCGGATGAAAGAATTCTTCGGCTACCTTTCAGAGATATATGGACAGAATCTTTCGGGATATCGACTGTGTCTTCGTATATATCGATGATATACTCATTTTCAGCAATGGCGAACAATCCCATAAAAAAGATATCGACAGAGTTTTCCAAATCCTTCAAGAAAACAATCTCAAAATATCACTCTCCAAATCGATTTTCAACGTAACTGCCCTTGACTTCTTAGGCTTTAAAATTAACTCAAAGGGAATTACGCCAACTGCAAATAAACACACACACACACACACACACACACACACACACACACACACACACTCTCTCTCTCTCTCTCTCTCTCTCTCTCTTTCTCTCTCTCTCTCTTTGACCGATGATTGACCTAAAAAGGATTGGACAGTCAGTCTCCAGGCTTCTACATTGTCACACGTGTCCTGCGAAGAGCAGACACAGAATTCAAAAAGTATGTAAAAACTAAGAAAATAAAATATTCCTCTCAAGCTAATATTTGTATCCACTTTGTCAGTTATAACAACCAATAAACAAATATTACAGTTTCATCAGGGTATAAAAACGACAAGAGACAAACTTAATGAATGCAACAAAAGGCTCTGGTACAAAAGCCATGAGAAATGTTTGTTTCACCTGCTTTAAATCTCACGGCAGTGGCGTAGCATCAGATTTTGCCGCCCGGGGCGGTCGTAAAATTTGCCCCCTCTGCTGGCATATAATTGTCTGTTAAGCACTACGGAATAAATGTCAATTGAAGATAAAGTTTAAGACCATTCTTAAAGATGGTATAGTTTTAAATAGGATTTAAGTGCCTCTCACAGAAATATACATATTTTTAAATATTTACTCTTGTTTGAAAGCAAGTAAGTCGATTTGTCTAAGTTAAATACGTGTTCTAAGGAGATTTTTCTTGTATTATCTTTCACAATTATTATATTAGTAAAAAAAGTAAAAAATTAAAATCCTATTACCAGAATTAACTCATCATAATAAATTTCGGTTTAATCGTAAAGAATCAGTTATTATAAAATTTTGTTAATCGTTTGAAAAAAAAAAATCAATTACTTCGTGATTGTTCGAAACTTGACAGAAATTCGGCAGTATTTAAACTGTCAAATAGAAAGCCACTTAAATAGTATTTGAGGTGTAACACTTCCGATTTAAAATTATATTCCCTGATATGACGATCATAAAATCTGTTTACAGTCGATTTTTATTCTGTACTTGCTTAATGTTTCTACAATTCCAAAATTACATAATTTTCTGTTGCTAATTTTCCGTTGTATCATTAAATTATCAGTGATGTTTGAAAGTATTTTTCTTGACAAAAATGTTTTGTTTAATATTTCAACAGTTTTTGGAACATGTAAATCAACTGCTTTTATTGGAATTTTTTGTACCAATAATGGTGCATCCCCCCTGTTCACATTTATTATTGTTTATCTGGTTCTTTTATATGATTTTCTGTATTTTGTATCCTTTATGATTTTTAGTTTCGTATATTTTGGGTTTGTACGAAACTCCCTTTAATTTGAGAAAAGGAAAATGCTAGCTCTGTAATGATGTCATGAGCCCAGCGCGAGATTCTTTCTCTTTGAAATTCCGCTGACGTGGAGATTGAACGCTGTTTCATTGCCCGCCGTTGAGAATGGAATTTTGACGAGCATTCTTCAAAGAAGAAAACCCGTATATGTGACAAGACATACTTATGAAAACTATCTACGTGACTACGGTTTTGCACGTATTTTAGGAGTGAAATTATTTTAAAGAAAATACCTTTTTTACGTGACAAGGAATTTTGGAATCTCCTATCCGGACAAGCGACGAGGTCTTGCTTCTGAAATTCATCTGTGTGTCTACGGTTTGCACACAAGCATGGAGGGAGAGAAAATTCTAAAAGGACTTTAAACAAAAAAAAAAGAAAAAGGCACGTGCCTGACTGGCTTTCAATATGTGAATACGCTCCTAAAATTAATTTCATATGCGAGTTTGATTAGGAGATACTATTTTGAATATTATTATTGTATTCGTTAATGGATACACACATCTTTATAAGAACCAGTGTTGTTATTTTTTTCATAATATGCTACTTTGGCGTTTCTTAAGTTTAATGCCCGTAAAGGGAAAAATTTGCAACTTATTATTGTAAATAAAATTTCTTCTTCGTTTCAAAGCAAGATGTTTATATTTTATTCTCTACCCCTCCCCCTCTTTTGTTTCATGCTGTTTTTTTTTTCAGGTTAGTTACTTTAGCGTTGAATTCATATGGAAGCAAGATAAATTCCGACACATTCTTTGAAAGGTTACCTAGTCTTTGCCACTTTTTTAAAACTTGGTTTTACAAATAAAATAAAGTTACCTCGTATTTTGATATTATTATCATTTTAGTTTTAGTGATAATTTAAAATCAATAAACATTTATCATTAGTACCAATAATGAAAAATTAAATTAAAAAATTTAAAACAATCGGTTATGAAATCGTAAATTTTTACCGATTCCGATACCTCAAAAAGTTTCGATTTCAGAATTTTACTTAAGTTTTAATTTATTTTTTCTATTTTCTCTCTAAATGCCGCCCCTGACATGTGCCGCTCGTAAAATAGGGGCACATTTTTTTTCCGATTCCAATACCTAAAATAGTTCTGATTTTTTTTACAAACCTTTCGGTATAAAATTAAAGATATTTTGTTAACTTTTATTTATTTTTTCTATTTTATATTTTTATCCTCACGAAATGCCGCCCTCTGATATGTGCCGCTCGTACAATAGGAACACATTTTCCCGATTCGAATACCACCAAATATTCCGATTTTTAAAAAGATTTTGGGTAAAAAAAAATTCCGATTTTTTGTTAGGTTTTATTTTTTCTATTTTCAATCTCTCAAAATGCCGCCCCTGACGTGTGCCACTCATAAAATAGGGACACATTTTTGCTGATTTCGATATCTCTAAAAGTCCCGATATTTTACAACCTTTTCGGCATAAAATTTCATATTTTTTGTTAGCTTTCATTTATTTATTTTTTTTTTACCCTCTCAAAATGCCACCCCGTTGTTATGCCACTGAGTCACGGGCTAATCGTTGATATACTGACAGAGCGAAGCCTCTCACTCTGAGTGGTAGAACACACTCGACGTTGTCAACAACACACATTTCACACACTAACTCTAATTGTTCCAACCATTCGGTCACTGTACAAAGAACAAAGATCGACATTCTTTCCCTCCAAGCCATGTCTTTTATCCACCTCAAATCTTGCCCAGTCATATGGGCTTATCATGTACTTCAGGTCTTCTTATTTAAAACCAGGTACGCTTCTTGCATCTTCTCTTTTTTCTTCTTTCCATGTGCGAGTGGCAGAAAGGACATACCCTTTGTCTCTTTGTGATAATTATGACTTAGTGATAAGCCAGAATAGCGTATTGAAGAAAGCCATTGAAGTAATCATGCACGTTAGTAAACTAATAATAATTATAAATAATAAATAATAATCTAATAATAATTATAAATAATAAACTAATAATAGTTATAAATAATAAACAATAAACTAATAATAGTTATAAATAATAAATAATAAACTAATAATAGTTATAAATAATAAATAATGCACTAATAAAGACATTTTCTTTTGTCTTCTGAAATATAGAACCAAGAAGAAATACTTTTTCCAAGTAAAATTCTACTGTATGCCCAGTATGATCCAAGCAAGGGGATTCAAACTTTGGCGAAAGATGGGCATTAAAATCGTGACTAAGCTTTCTTTGTAGTCAAAGTTTGAATCAGCTTGCTTGGATCATATCGCACCTTATTATTTTCAGTTTCTAAACAAAATTCGTTGTGCAGACACAGTCAGAACGCCTGTTATGATCCTTCCTGGAAACCACTGTTCATTGAATGAGGATCATCACTACTCGTCAGAGTTGTAAGGGAAAAATACTCACCAAGAACTATGACACCGCTTGATTATTTTCAGATCAGTTGCATAATATGTAGCTCTGCACATAATAAAGATCAAATTCCCTCAAACTATGATGGTCTTTCACTGTGGTTTCAATGAAGGCCACCTCATGCAACATAACATATTTGAAAACATAACATATTTGAAAAGGGATTGAGGTTTAATTCAAATGACTATATTGAGTTATAATCCACTTGTCAAGCATTGGCTATAGGAAAATATATGGTAGCAAATCTCAGCTCCACGCCATAACTCTATGAAAACTCAGAAGTGATTATCTAAAAATATCCACCACTTCACAAGTTCCAACAGCTGCCTCTCCTCAACTTACCTGATTTGCATCCAATGAACTATTATGTGCAAGGGACCCGCAACACCAAGGGCGTGCTGATTGTCAGGATCAAGTTGGTTCAGGCATCTCTTGAAGGACACTGTGTGCTTCAGATTTAGGTTCAGGCCCCATCTAGACGCTATAATGAAGCCTCAGATTGGCTACTTCAAGTGAGTTATGTTGGTATAAGATTATACACTTTGAATTACACGGGCTAAGTTATGAAATTTTTTGTTTCCTTTCAGTGCCAAATTTGTCTAAAAAAAGCTTGCATGTACTGTGATTATTGACTTAACCATCATTGGATTATTTATGAAGTAGTCAAATTGAATAGTGATAATTATTGCAATTTCAAGAACACTTTATTTTTTGATGAATGATAATCTTGCAGTTTTAAAGTAAAGTATGTATTTATTCTAGAAGTGTAGGCCATGTTTAGTTTCAGAACAGTTTCTGATGGTTCGTTGTTCTACACAAGTCCTGAGAGGTGACTTGTTTGCAGTAGACAGTTCCACAGAGCAAAAGATTCTTACCGTGTCGAGACGAAAAAACATATGCGAAATTGCTACAGAAAGGCTTAATATTTATGGAGCAATTCTGGTTTTTGATTGGTTGGTAGCAGAACGTGAATTAATTCGATTCGTCAGTTCCTAGCAGCATCGTTTATAAATGGAATCTCCCGATTGTGCGGAATCATACCCCATTATAGTCCAACTATGATGGGGATGTGTCTCCTAGCGGCTTCGGCTGCAGGGAGACAGGATAATAGTACACATCAAGGATTCGTTACTTGACACTCAGCCCGACAGGTGAGGGGTCAGGAACCGGCCCAGCACCTGTCGGACTGAGGTACACCGCCTGGGTAATACCAAGGAGGCCCACCCTCCCAGGCCTTGTAAGTTGTAAGTAAGTTCATCCCTTACTGCCTGAGGCGCCCCGACCGGGAATGTCGATGGAGTTACTCAGGCAATTTTTGCCATTGCAGGAGTGCCCCTTCTTTAGGAGAGCCTGCAATAGTTCCCCATTTTCCCAGCCTTGTGCCAAATATTGCTGATGTGGGCAGCAATTTAAATAACTACCACATTATAGGACAAATATTGTAACATTTATCTATGGCAATATTCATTCTCCTCTATCTAACGTGTCAGCACATTTCTCTAGTATAAAACGTTTAAGGAGTGGAAGATAATGAAATTGCCACGATCAAATCCCGGGCTGAATCTTATCAAAATTTCAATTGTGAAGATAAAAGTATATGTCAGAAATTGAACCAGGTCAAGTTCAAAGAATTGACAATGTCAAGTGACAATTGACTACGAATTGTTATTAAAAAGGATGCACTATATTAATATGCAAATACTTCAAAACCTTATCATATGTGTTTCATATTTCTTTTATTATAGTTTTTAATCAATTGTTGAAATCTTTATTACTTTGTTATTTACTGGTTTTGCATAATAATTTTGGAAGGCAGTTTTATAATAAAATCAATAACTTTAATAAAACACTTTGAAACTAGTTAAATATTGGACTGAAGTTGACATTTAAATCATTTAAAATTTAACAAAATACTGTACCTGTTGGCCCTTCAAGGATCATAGAAAAATGTTCAAAATAAAAAATGATTTTGAGATTATATTATCTTTTATGGTTTGAGAAAACATTTTTAAGTAATGAGTGAAAAAAAATAAAACTCAGGAGGCCTCCAGAGCACTACTGCAAGCACTAATTAAAATTAAGGAGGCTCTCAGAGCACTGTTAAAATCAAGTTTCTAATCTCCTAGAAGAGAATTTTTAAGTGAGGACTGAAAAATTAAACTAAAAAAGCTGAAAGGGCACTACTAAAAGCACTAAATATATTTATAAATATGGTTATAAATACGGTTGTATGTATGTTGTATATTTATATTTAAATCAGTCTTTTTAATTCGATGAAGTGTAACGATATTTATTTGTAAAAAAACCTGTTAAAATAAGTTAAAATATAAAAAATATTGTTGACTTTGTGTATGCTTTGAATAGCAGTGATGGTTTTTAATATCCGATTTAAGACAAGACGGTCATAAAATAGGCAAACAGAAAATCTTTTTGAAACCAAGGCACAAACCGGAGTTTCATAATTATATAGATTTTCAAAACGAATTCAACTTGTTGCAATTTATATGCTATGAATGCTTTAAATGTTCCCAAAACTTAGAACGTTTTTGAACAACGGAAAAGGATTACTTACCTTGTTTACTCGCCGACGAACGATTGCTCGGGGTATTGTGGACATTTCTTGCATTGTAAGTGGCTGTTTGTTGGCATTTGTGGTAGTGTCAATGTTTTTCTCTGGAACTACAGGAGGTGGGGTAGGTTCTACCTTTGGCGCTTCTACTTTTTGCTTGTTAGTGTTTCCATTGCTGAATACCGCTTTCCACATACTATCGGTGACCTTAGTACCGACAGTGAAAGAATTAGATCTGCGTAAATCCCCTCCACTGTTTGCACTTGACTTGCTCTTCCGGTTGAGAAGAAAGTCGCGGTATGCTTGCAGTTTCGATTTTAGTGCCGTAAACGGTTCACTGCTGCTACAGACTTGGGTACAGTTGACTTCCTCGTTGGGTTGTCCAACAGCCAGAGAATTAGGTTTACATGGATACTTAGCTGGTAGCTCAACTGCTGAGTGTGTAGTAATGTTTTTGTTATGATTAGAAGAAGAATCTCTGCTACAATTCGATCCACTTGCCATGCAGTGAGATACATTTTGGCAAACATTTCTTTGCTGTCTGTTACCATTTTGTCCGGTAGAAGCAGTAGAACATGTTTTGGAGTTGCGTAGGCAATTTAGCTTGCTTCTACTTTGATCACAGCCTTCACTACTGCTTTGTTGACAGTAAGAAGTTTTTTTATCACAGCTACAAGATAAATGTCCGTGTTGCGGGGATTTATACACGCTTTTAATATGCAAAGCTTTTTTATCACATTGTTGCAGTGAGTTTTGATTGCATTCAGTTCTGGACGAGCTCTCAATATTACCTGGATCTTTTCTGAAAATATTCTGCAGTGAAGCCGATTCAGAAGTGCTCCGCAAAATGAATGAGTGAACATCTGTAGAAAGGGTGTCTGATTCCGGGAGAGTCATTGATCGCTTACCAATCATGTTTTGTTTCTCTGTGTCTGGTGTAGGTATTAACTGCAAAAGGTTCTTTAATTTCTCTGAGACAGAAGTGGGAGATTGAATGTTAATCCGGTACTGACCAATAGGCAGGACAGCCTCATCTGCAGTTGGCAGCATCATTTCACTGTCAACCGATTCCGGAGAATCAGACCTGTGAAGAAACAAGGTCTCTTCAATTTCCCTCTCATACAGAAGATCAATGGAATTGGCACGTTGGTATGAGGGAGAACAAGTATATCTGGCTCTTAAAGGTGTTGGCGGTGGTGGTGGTGGTAGTGGCAATGATGATGCTGATAGTTGTGATGATGTAGCTCCTTGTTTAAGCTGCAAAGACTTCTCTGTTTGGTTGAAAGATTCAGATGATGATGAGGATGAAATGGGAGGCGGTGGAATGACCAAAAATGAAATGTCTTCTTCTAGAGACAAATTGCCGCTGTCTCGACCTCCTTGGCTTGTATCAGAGTAGCTGCTGTCTCCAGACCAGCCACTCCAACTTTGAGTCATTAGTTGCGGACTAATCTGAAAAAAGAAAGTAGTGAAAAAAAAAAAAATAAATAAATAACAGTTTATAACAAATCCAAAAATCAATTCTTACCTTTTAAAAAAAAGTAAAATTTCGATTATTTATCATGAAACACTTGAAAATGTGTGTTAGCAAAGTTTAACAAAGTTCAGGAAATGGAATTGTAGAATTGAAATTTTGAAATTAAAATGTACTTGGAAAGTAAATGGAGTAAAGTATGAAATCAGATTTTTAGAATTGAATATTTGAAGAAAAGGAATAAGTTGGGAGAGCACATTTCTTTCCTACAAGAAGCATCAAAATCAACTCAATGTTGTTTATGAAACATCGACACGCTGCGTCAACAGTATAAATTTCCTTTTCTACACATTCTAATCTAGAGAAGAATCAAGGAAGACTGTTTCATAAGTGTTAGTTCACAAGAGAAAATATTGTAACTCTTGGAATAACCTTACTTGGAAAATTCCTAAATCATTTCGCCATTTTCTATTCTTCTATTTTAAATGATTACATAACAAAATGCCTCAATCAAAATAACAAGTGAAAGTCGTGAATATTAGTTTAAAATTATTAGAAATACTATCATTGGAAATCTTGTGGAAGTATAATATCATGATAGTGAGAGCTATGATATAAGAGCTATGATATAATAGTTTCAAATATAATAGTTTTAAATATACTAGTTATAATATTTATTTATTTATTTGCGGCCTGTTATTCTCATCTTCATAGTTGCCATTGTTTCAACCAATTCATCCTCTGGCCTTTTTCAGGAGATTAACCATGACAAGATAGGGATGCTGAGTCTCGTAACTAACTAAATAATTGAATACATAAATTACTTATCCCAAAGGATTCAAATAAAAAAAATGATACACAAGAGTCAATTCTACAATTCCATTTCAATAGTTTTGATGATAATTATACTTGGCATCATCGGTTGTGTTGTTACCTTTGAAAAACAAAGCCAAACACTTTTTTAATAACAAGATGTTGCGAATACAAATACACACCAATGACAACTTATTTGTGGGTATATACGTATGTAATTTATAAAGATAGATGTATTGATAAATATTATTTTGGATGAATATATTTTTGTATCATATTATTATTTTGGATACTATGTATCCAAAATATAAATCTATAAAAGATATAACTTTCCAGAGGTTGAAATCCAATTATAGGAAACTATTGTTTCTGTGCAAAACTGGCATTAGACTGACTGTTTCCCTAAATGAGTTCACGGTTAAAGGATACTCAAATCTGACATCAAAATCTGACCACCAAAACCATCTTGAGTATGGAATATGTGCCTACATTAGAGATGGCTTTCCATATGGTAGGGAGATCTCCACAGAAGATCTCAATTTGCTTTATATGTGCTTCAGAATAGCACTTACTCATAGCACCATGTTCAAATTTGCCCTCTATCGACCCCATAACAGTGGAACAAACATCATTTAGAGCATCGCTGAGAAAATTGACCACATTTTACCTACCCATCCTTCGATTAACATTCACGTCTGCAGAGACTTCAATGTTTACAATGTTCAATGGTTAGTTCACTCAAATAAGACAGGAGGTACTGTCATAATTTCTCGATTACCAATGACCTAACACAGATTGTTTACGAACCCACCTGTATGCTCAACTCTGACAGACACTGTGCATGTCTCCTTGACCTTTTTCTTACAAGTTACCCGAAAATGTGCTCATCCTCTGTTCTGTCTCCACTGGAATCTTCCAACCACTCAGTTGTCTTTGTTAAGATAAAAACAAAATGTAATAAATCCTCATATGTACTTCTCCATCGATGTCGATACTCTATGGTTGGTTGGGATAACTTCCAAACATTTATTTCAGATATACCTCTAAAAAGAATGTGTCCTCTACGGTATTTGACCGGACTAAATGGTGTATTATCGGTATATCCCGCTTTATTCTCTCTAAGAAATTCCAGCAAAAGCCAAACAGCCAGCATGTGCACAGAAATCACTATTTCCATTGCTTACAACATAATAGATGTTGTGAAACTAAAACCACTTTTAGGATTGCCAGCAACCATTGTAAAAGAGTAATAAAGAATGCAAAAGATTTGTATGCTCAGTATGTCAAGTTTAAAGTAGTTGAGCAGCAGCTTGGTTCCCGCCAGTTTTGGTGAATAATGAACAGGGTTCTGAACAGACACGTGTTCGCTATCCCTACCATTATCAATGACCTTATTCATCAGTATCTGACAAAGCAAAACTCTTTGCTAAAAACTTTGCTGCAAATTCTACCCTTTGCGATCAGGGCCGCTTACCCCCCCCCCCATCTATGTCCTCCTATGACTGGAAACACTCTATGCCACATACAAATATCTGTACATGATTTTGTCAAAAACAGTCTGCCCCGTATTAAAAAATTCCAGAAGTCGGTCATTTCCTTCTCAGTACAGATCAATCGGTCTTCTGTGCATCATGAATAAGTTGCTGGAATCTGTGATAAAGAGACAAGTTGTCGATCACCGCAGCAAAAATAATCTGCTCAATGACAAGCAATATGGTTTCCATTCTGAGAGATCTACAGCTGTTATATCACACAGGATTAGTGAATCTCTTGACAAGGGTTTCGTTTCTAGAGTAATAGCTCTTGACATATTAAAGGCTTTTGATAGAGTATGGCATAAAGGTAAACTTCATAAGATCGTCAGGTATGGAATACCTGGGAATGTCCTCTCAATTATTAAATCCTTTCTCTCTGATAGGCATTGATGGACAGAAATCAGAAACTCATAGTATTAATGCTGGAACCAACTCTCTTTTTGATCTTCATCAACGATCTCCCAAATCACATTCTTAGATCAATCATAGACGTTTATGGAGACGACACCACAATCTATGGCAACACTTCAAAGGCCAGCAATGACCACAATCTTTCTGATTCTCTTTCTTCTGATCTTGACGTGGTGCAATGAGGAAAAAAGTGGCTGGTTAATTTTAATGCATTGAAAATCAAACTTCTCTCCTTTCATCTTAATCGCTCTGACCCCATCACACCTCAATTGAAATGAATAGTTCTCGTCTTGAGGAAACTCCATATCTTGACAAACTTCTGGAACTGACCTTCACTCCTAATCCGAAATGGAACACATACGTACAACAAATCTGTTGCTAAGATCACTGGAAAAATGGTTGGATCACTCTACTGCTCTAGTATTTCACTGCTGATGTAATCCTCTATCTGCATGAGCCAGATATGCCCTAAAATGGTGTACTGTTGCCACATCTGGACAGGAGCTGCTCGGCATGCCTTATTCAGTCTTGATAGAGTTCAAAATTGGCTTTGAAACCTAGTAGGTGATACCTTTTTCTCTTTCCTGCAACCTTTTTCCCACAGAAGAGATGTTGCGAGCCTATCTCTGCTCTCTCGTTATTTTCATAGCAAGTGCTCGACTTAACTCCAATTTATAGTTCCTTTTTGTCAAACTTTCACGAAAACCACTCGACTAGCTACAACCACTATACACGATTTTTCCCTTCTCTCTATCTGTGCCTGAATCTAAATGCAGATACCCAGAACTACCCACCTGTAGAACACTGTTCCACTGGCCTGCTTCCCAGCTGAATCCAACATGATAGCCTTCAAATCCAATGTAAACAAGTTCTTGTTGAGCCGACAAATAATGAAATTTTACCCAATTTACACCATTAACAATTACTACACTACCAACTTACCTTCATTAACTCTTATCCTCAAGTGACCTTCGGGCCTTGATACGTGGTGACTCCCAAAGTAAAAAAAAAGTTTTTGGATAAATGTTTTAGATAATATTTATTAGATGACTATTAATTTGGATAAATATTATTTTGCATTAATATTATCTCTACTATTATATGAAAGGAACTGTGTGTGTGTGTTTGTGTGCATGTGTGTGTGTATGTGTGTGTGCGCGCGTATGTGTGCGTGTGAGTTCGTTTCCTATTTAATAGAAAACAAGAGTGACTATTTTACTCAGCTCAGTTTAGTACACCTGACTACTCACATCTGTGATAGGCGCTTGCACTCTTGTCATCGTGGTTTCTGCTCGGCCTTGCAATCTTCACATGTGTCATATTTTTTGTCGAAAACTCCATTGGCCCACATTTTTCGGTTCTTACAATTTTAATTATTTTATTTCTTATAATTTGTTTATTATATTTTTCGTTCTTACAATTTTAATTATTTTATTTCTTATAATTTGTTTATTATATTTTTCGTTCTTACAATTTTAATTATTTTATTTCTTATAATTTGTTTATTATATTTTTCGTTCTTACAATTTTAATTATTTTATTTCTTATAATTTGTTTATTATATTTTTCGTTCTTACAATTTTAATTATTTTATTTCTTATAATTTGTTTATTATATTTTTCGTTCTTACAATTTTAATTATTTTATTTCTTATAATTTGTTTATTATATTTTTCGTTCTTACAATTTTAATTATTTTATTTACGTTTCTGAATTTTCAGATGAAGATGAGGTTATTCATATTATTTAGATTTATTAGACTACTGTTCTCATCTTGAGTGTGATTTTCACAACGTTCACATCAATGTAACCTCATCTTATAAATTCTTCTCGAACTCAGGAATTTGAAGTTTATGATGGACTTGAAGTTATTGTAGTCAACTGGAAAGTAGGCAAACGGAAGAGAGTTCCATAGGTGGGCAGTTCTAAGAAATAATTTTTATTCATGGAATCCACAGGTCTAGGCACAGATAAAGAGTTGAGGAAACTATTGATAGTGTTTTCAGCTAGACGAGCGTTTCTTGTGAATGTTTAGCGAGGGATTGGAGATCAGACTATTACATCTAGCAAGTTGATTTTAAATATAGCATAAATAGCTTAGCGTATTCTATTCTCCCCTCTCCTCTTCCCTGTGACTCGTATTCTTTAAAACGTCACAAAACCAATATGTAGAACAAAAGTAGCGTTTTCAAACTTTTTAGAACGCTGAACTGAATCTAAGGTGAAGAATATTTTTAATATTTTTCATTGAAAACGGAAGCTGTTAGCAGATAAGTTGTTTAATTGTGATATGTTTTCTGTTTTATTATAGGCAAATGTTAATATTATTTATATTTATTGCAGTTTTTAATTTATATTTTTTATTTGTTTTATTTAGTAACAGATTTTCTCGTCGATGCATGTACACACTATATCTAGTAAGTTGATTTTAACTAAAGCAAGTTGATTTTAACTAAAGCAAGTTGATTTTAACTAAAGCAAGTTGATTTTAAATAAAGCAAGTTGATTTTAACTAAAGCAAGTTGATTTTAACTAAAGCATAAATAGATTCGACAATTCTATTTATTTTCAGTTAGTGAGAGTTGAATCTATCACTATACTTTCTCTTAAAAATGTCAATTAGGTCTAACAATATTAAATTATTTTATTTTATTAACTCAAGTAATTTTAATTATTTTATTTTTCTTATATTTTTAATATTTTGTTTACAGTATTATTTTGTGTCTTATTTCAAACAATTTTAATTATTTTATTTTTAATTCTAAAAATGTTTATTAGTTTAATTTTTAATTCTTACAATGTTAATTATTTTAGACTTAATCTTACAAATTTAATTATTCTATTTTTTTAAACAATATAATTATAATTGTAATTCTAATTATATTGTTTTTTTTGTTATTAAAATTTAAATCAGTTTAATTCTTAATTTTAATTTTGTTAAATATTTTGCTTTTTAGTTATATATTGTTATGTACTCACGTAATTGGATTACACATATTTTATTGCATATTTTAATTTGAAAATTGATTTTTAAAGTCAATATTTTGTTTTATTTTTTTTTTTTACTTGTAATTGTTGTCAGCGAAGAGATTTGTATAAGAAAAGAATGCTTTGTTCATTTTTATTTATCATTTACATGAATAAATGGAGAAGGGGTGAGAGTGGTTCTATAAATGGAGAAAAAGGCGAACGACCGTTTAGAAGAGAAAGAAAAGATACGCTGGAGCAATGAGAAAGAGAGGATGAGTCAACTGCCTTCTACAAGAAAACAAAGGAAGAATACGAGTAAGACGAAAAAAATGGAGAAAAAGGCTGGATGAGTAGCAGACGACACGCAGGGCTGAGGGACGGTGAAATGCTGCTGTACCTTTCAGGGCTACGATATGTAATATGGAAGAAAGAAAAACAGGAGGACTGCTATAAAAGCATTGAGAATGTGCTGCTGCCATTGTGCACAGAAATCACTTTTGCCATTGGTTCCAACGTAATAGATGTACTGAGACTAAAACCGCTTTCAGGACCGCCAGCAACCACTGTAAAAAATTAAATAAAGAAGGCAAGAGAGTTGTATGCTCAGTCCGTCAAGTTCAAGGTAGCCAAGCAGCGGCTTGGTTCCCATCAGTTTGGCAAATAGCAAACAGAATCCTGAACAGAAATGTGTGCTATATCCATCTATCTATCGATGGACCTGAGTTCATCTCATCAGCATGAGATAAAGCCAAACTTTTGCCAAGATCTTTGCAGCTAATTCTACCCTTTATGACCAAGGCCACCAACTCCCAGTATTTCTTAGTGTATCTAAAAACATGCTATGTGGCATACAAATATCTGTACGTGATGTTGCCAAGCTGATCAAGAACCTTGATTCCAGTAAAGCAACTGGCCCTAACAGCATTCCAATTATAGTGCTCAAAAAGTTTCAACCAGAACTAGCACCCATACTTACAAAGTTATTTAAATATTGTCTTAAGGAGAAATGCTTCCCAACATCTTGGAAAATCTCAGTATGCCTTGTATTTAAGAATTCAGGTGATCGCTCATCTCCCTCTCAGTACAGACCAATAAATCTCCTGTGCGTTATGAGTAAGTTGCTGAACTCTGTGCTAAATAGAGAAGTAGTCAACTACCTCAGCAAAAATAAAAACCCTTTTTAGTGACATGCAATATGGTTTCCATTCTACTAGATCTACAGCAGATGTGCTTACAGTTATATCTTATAGGATTCGCAAATCTCTCGACAAGGCTTCCTCTCTACAGCCATTGCTCTTGATATATCAAAGACCTTTGATAAGGTATGGCATAAAGGTCTACTTCACAAGCTCCAGCTACGGTATAGCTGGAAATGTCTTCTCAATTATTAAATCATTTCTCTCTGATAGGTTCATAAGAGTAGCGGTTGATGGGCAGAAATCAGAAGCTCACAGTATTAATGCTGGAGTCCCTCAGGGGTTCATCCTGGGCCAAACTCTCTTTCTCTCTCCATCAATGATCTTCCAAACCACATCCTTAGATCATTTGTAGACATTTATGCTGACGACACTGCCATCTATAGTAGCATATCAAAGAGCGTAAACGACCAAGTTCTCTCTGACTCTCTCTCCTCTGATCTTGAGCATGTAGTACAATGGGGGAAAAAGTGGCTGGTTATTTTTAATGCATCTAAAACCAAGTTTCTATTTTTATATCATCAACGCTCTGATGTCCATCTGTCATCAATTGAAATGAATAGGAAATTAATTAAAATCAATGTTTAAAAGAATATACAAATTGGCTAGATCTTTTTCAGATGAATGCAATTCCACGACCCAGAACAAAGTTGCATTTAAAAATAGAAAAAAAAAGTTTTTAATATGAATATTAATAAACAAAAAAAAAATTATAATTATTGTAAAGATATGTTTGGATTTTATTTATTTATAATACATTTTTTGAAGTTGAAACTTTAAACATATGCTTAATTATCCATTAATAATCCATGAGAAATCCCACAGAAAACCATGATGGGCAGTGAATTAAATATATGCATAATCATGGATATGAGTCTAATACAATAATCATGCTAGTGAATTTATTAAAATCTATTATATCTAGTGTTTATTTTATATGTTATTAGAGTGTTTTTTAATAATCTATCTATAAATATTCAGTAAGCTCTCTATAAATATTCCATTTTTACATTTAGTATTTATCTATATATCTATAAAAGTGAAAGCATCTGTGTGTGTGTGTGTGTGTGTGTGTGTGTGTGTCTGTCTGTCTGTCTGTCTATGTACATTTCCCTAAGCAATAACTCTGTCAATTTTCAGTCTACAGATTCAAAATTTGATATACAGGGTAATGAAATTTGGGGAAATCTTTGTAATCTGTTGTCGGCCAGAAATTTGACTGTTAAGGGGTCAAAGTTCAACGATTTGACCTTTGAAAACTCTATCAAACTCCTCCGACAATTTGAGGTATAAACACTTGAAATTTTAGATATAGGTTCCTTGGACATGGATCTAACTTAATAACTTGATTTGAGCCCAAAACAATAAACGTTAAGGGGTCATAATAGGGGTCAAAGTTTTTAAAAAATTGACCTCTGCCATCTCTACCAAATTACTCAGACGATTTCTGGTCTAAACATTTGAAATTTTACATAAAAGGCAAGCTTTTTAATCGGTTTGGTCGAAAATTATATATAAATGTATGTATGTATGTTTGCATGTTTGCCTAAAAATTTCGACAGAGCGATGGATTTTCATAAGATCAGTATCGTTTTTAAGCTCGACCTTTCAGACGACAAATATCGAAAAATTGGCTAAAAACATTAATTTCTTCACTCTCAACCGGGCATTTTTCTACAGGGAGGGGTAGCCTTTTTCACCAATATTTTCGGAAGTCATCCCCTCTTTTCGATTGTCTAGCCTTAATTTAAATCACGGTATGGGTTCGAGCCTGACTTCTTACTACCACTTTTAAAAAATTTTTTGCTCAACACACACCTCCAAACACCCGGCCACCGTCGGGCACCCATGCTAGTATTTATCAATATTAGATTTAATAATGGCCTATTTTTCATTTAAAAACAAGTGGGAGTTCTCTGGATAAATACAATTACATAATAAATATATAATTTCACTTATATATACATATATATATATATATACACACATATATATATGTGTGTGTGTGTGATTATAAATCATTATAAATGTGTGTTTTTGCTGGATTTGAAACTAATTTAATTTAATGAAAAAATGACTTAATTCGTTTCCTTTTTCCATCTCATTGGAATATCATTTACTTTATTGTCATCACATTATATATATATATATATATATATATATATATATGGTGTTTATTATACAAACATTATGTTGTTATTGAGTGTGGAGACTTCAATGCATAACTTGGGTCAGATGGGGTTCATCATACTATTTTTTTTTTACGCAGGGGTAACCACTTATCAAGGCCCGGAGACCACTTGAGGATAATGTGTATACATTGGACATTGTGATTATAGCGTAGTAAACATAAGTAGTGGGAATTTTGTAAATTAGATTACTTAGGGGGACAGTTCATACAGAACTTGTTTATGTTGGACTTGAAGACAATCAGATTGTAGTCAGCTGGAAAGCAGGCAAACAGAGAAGAATTCCACAGGCGTGCAGTTCTAAGAAAGAAGCTTTGTTCATGGAGTCTACATTTAGGTTTAGGCACAGATAAAGAGTGTGGGAAATTATTGATAGTGGTGTTGGCTAGACGAGTGTTTTTCATGAAAATTGAAGTTCAGATGAGCACTTGCCATAAAAATAACGATAAAGCAGAGACATGCTCGCAACATCTCTTCTGTGGGAGAGAGATTGCAAGGAAGAGAAAAGGGCATCCCCCACTAAGCTACAAAGTCTATTTTGTACTCTGTCAAGGCAGGATAGGCTGTTTTTAGCAGCTCCTGCCCAGATATGGAAGCAATACCCCATCCTTGGACGTACTTGGCTTTTATATAGAGAATTGCATCAGCAGTGAGATATCTTCTGGAGCGGTAGAAGGGTCCCATAATTTTTCCAGCAACCTTGGCAACAGATTTGATGTACGTGTTCCATTTCAGATCAGAAGTAAAGGTCAATCCCAGAAGCTTGTCAAAACATGGAGCCTCCCCAAGATGAGAGCCATCCATTTCAATTGATGCCAGATGAGCGTTGATGATGTAAAGATAGAAGCTTGGTTTTAGATGCATTAAAAGTAACCAGCCACCTCTTCCCCCATTGTACCATGCGCTCAAGATCAGAGGAGAGAAAATCAGAGAGAACTTTGTTATTTATGGCCTTTGATGTGTTGCCATAGATGGTCGTGTCATCAGCATAGATGTCAATGAATGATTAAGTATGTGTTTTGGGAGATCATTGATGTAGATCAGGAAGAGAGTTGGGCCCAGGATAGACGCCTGATGGACACCAGCATTCATACTGTGGGCTTCTGGTTTCTGCCCATCAACCACTACTCTTATGAGCCTATCAGAGAGAAATGATTTAATAATTGAGAAAACATATCCAGTTATACCGTAGCTGGAAATCTTGTGAAGTAGGCCTTTATGCCATACCTTTTCAAAGGCCTTTGGTATGTCAAGAGCAATTGCCCTAGATTAATTCACTAATCCTCTGAGATATAACCGTTAGCACATCTGCTGTAGATCTAGCAGAACGAAAACCATAATGCATGTGACTAAGAATGTTATTTCTGCTGAGGTGGTTGACTACTTCTCTATTTAATATGGATTCCAGCAACTTACTCATGACACACAGGAGACTTATTGGTCTGTACTGACTTATCACCTGAGTTCTTAAATACAGGGCATACTAATGAGGTTTTCCAGGGTGTTGGGAAACAATTCTCCTTAAGACAACGCTTAAACAGTTTGGTAAGTATGGAGGCAAGTTCTGGTTGAAGCTTTTTCAATACTATAATAGGAATGCCATCAGGCCCAGTTGCTTTACTGGAATCAAGGTTCTTGATTAGCTTAGAGACATCATGCACAGATATTTGTATGTTGCATAGCGTGTTGTCTGTTATAGGAGGAAATATGGGGAGTTCATGGCCTTCGGGTAGAATTAGCTGCAAAATTCTTGGCAAATAGTTTGGCTTTGTCTGATGCTAACGAGATGACCTCAGTTCCATTGATGATGGTTGGGATAGAATGTACACTTCTGTTCAGGATCCTGTTGTCTATTTGCCAAAACTGGTTGGAACCAAGCCGCTGCTCAGCTACTTTGGATTTAACGGACTGAGCATATAGCTCTCTTGCATTTTTTATTACTCTTTTAGAGTGGTTGTTGGCAGTCCTGAATGCAGCTTTAGTCTCAGTACATCTATTACGTTGGTAGCTATGGAAAAAGTGATTTTTGTGCACAATGGCAGCAGCACATTCTGGAGAGAACCATGGCTACCTGTTAGGTTTTTGTTGGAATTTTTTGGATGGTATGCGCGAGCCTTTTCTAGTCTCACACAAAAAACATGCGTTCACATTTCAAGTCATATTACTTGTCATATACATACGCACACACAAACATACGCGCCCACGTCCACACACGTACATATATTCACGTTCGCGTACATACACTCACATTCACGTATACACACACACACACACACACACACACACACACACACACACACACACACACACACACACTAACGTACGCACATACACGCACGCATGGACAACGTCACTTCCCCTTTCAAAAGAAATACACACATGCGCAAAAGACCACCGGAAACAAGTATAAAAGAAAGAGCAATAAGCGGCTTCTTCTTTTTTAGTACCAGCTTTCGAGCTGGTCAGTCTACGGACCGACCGCGTACCTCACACCACTTGCTACTATGTGGGACAAAAAGCTATCAGACCGTACGTACACTTTATATGCTTTCTCTCTCCATGGCCTGGATTGACTTTTTCTCATTCTCACTCTTTCTCTCTCTACTACTTGTGCCAGAGAACACCACCGCGTAGCTGACGGCTAACATGGCACACAGTTTAACTGATGTCAACTCTCTATCCTTTTCTTTGTCTACATGATGGACTGCCATTTCTCGTTCCATTACATTACTCACTTCTCTTCCCACGCGCAAACAAACGACAGTGACCCGAACGTGAGATGAACACACATTTCCTTTTTCCTTCTATACTACCAATCCTGCAACAAATGATGGTTACACTCGCGCGGACATGAACACGTGTTATACTTAAAACATCCATTCTCTCTACAAGAAAATGGTGATCTCGTTATTTAAAAATGGAATGGATGCGTTTGAACGAAACACTCATACACACACAGACTCTCTCTCTCTACAACAATAAACTTTCCTTTTCACCAGCTAACAACGAGAGACGCACGCCAAACAATACACTTTTCTTCTCACCAGTAAACAACGAGAGACGCACGCCAAACTAAACACGTGCGGTACCCTTTTCTTTCATTTGTTTCTTCACGAAATAAATCCTAGTTTGGTTAATTCAATTTAACACGTACTTCGTCTCTTTCTCAATTAAATTCATTATTCCTAATTTGCACCACCTCAACAAAATGGTGATACGAACGCGAAAGGAACACGCATTTCCTCCTATGCCACAAGTTCACAACAAACCATCGACCACGACGAGACGTAAAACGAACAAGCATGACGACCCTACCTTTTTGAAATTAATTGCTTTGAGCGAGATGCGCGTTTTATTGGATAAAGAAAAAAAAACGAACTTTTCAACAAAGAAAAACAAGTGAACCACTACCGACAGGAATAACTACTACAAACAACAATGATGAAACCCCTCGTCAGACTCGACAGAAAACAAACACGGAGCTGTCGACTGAATGAATCGGTCTATGCCTACAATTATTCATTCGGTCAGGTCTGATACTATAGAGGACACATCCTTTTTAAACATGGAATGCAGAGGTAGATCAGATATAAAGGTACGGAAGCTATCCCAGTCAGCCATAAAGTAACGATATGCTGTACAGTGGAGACGTACGTCTGAAGACTTGTTGTATTTCATTTTTACCTTAACTGATACAACCGAGTGGTCGGAAGATCCCAGAGGAGACAGAACAGAACATGAACATAGCTCAGGGGAAGTTGTGAGAAAAAGGCTTGCATACTGACCGGTAGGGTGGGTTCGTGAACAATCTGAGTGAGGTCATAGGCAATGGAGAATCATGACATAACCTCCCCTCATCATCTGTCTTGTTTGAATGGGTCAGTCATTCCACATTGTGGACATTGAAGTAACCACAGATTTGAATGTTAGCCAAAGGATGAGCAGACAGGATGTGGTCAATTTTCTGCGACATGCTTTAAAGAGAGTAACTCCGCTGTTGTGGGGGCGATAGAGGGCAAATATAAATGCAGTTGTGTAAGCAAGTGCAACCTGGAAGCACATATAAAATAAATTAGGGTCTTCTTTGGAGATATTCCTACCACACGGAAAGCCATCTTTAATGTAGGCACATATTCCATGCCCATGGCGATCTTGGGGGTCAGATTTAGATGTCAAGTTAGAGTATCTATTAATTATAACCTCATCTAGGGAAGTGGTCGGCCCTATGCCAGTTTCACTTAGGATCAATATGTCCGGTTTCGTCTCTTGCAATTGGGTTTCAACCTCTGGAAGGTTGGAATGTAGACTCCTGATGTTAGAGAAGGAGACATGGTAGTAGGGGTCTACGTAGGAGGATGGGGTTCTAGGTTTGTTCGTGTTTTTGTTTTTCTGGAGATAATTCATGTTGAGGTTTTAGGATTTGTGGAACAGGTCGACAGACTTGGTTAGAGCAGGTTAGAGAGGGAAAGTAAAAGAAAAAGACAGGATTTTTTTTTTTTGTAGCACATGATAAGGTAAAGCCGTAACAATTACCTACTAGTATGGTATCGAGAGATCCCCCCCCCAAGAAACTACTGCATGGTCCAGAATCCATTCACCAAATGGCAATAAAGCACCCCCGGTACTTTGCACCTGCTGATAGGACAGCCTCCTTAGTGGTTAATCCAATGTTCGGGTCCCTGACTATCAGGCGGATAACGTCAGTCCAGATGAAACGTTTACCTCCAGCACCCTTACTAGTGACATGGCCTCAAGGATAGACACAGAAACAGAAAGTTTCCGATATCTCAGGCTACTGTTCACGCAATAACTGCCGACTTAGAAAGCAGCTTTTTTTTTCATCCTTTATCAGAAAAATCACTCATTGGAAATGAGGACTGAAGGACAAATATGGAGAAGTGAGAGTTACTGGAGCTGCCGATAACACATCCACAGTGCCTAATCTACTCTCCATTAAAAAAAGGAAAGGGTAAAAATAAACAGGTCAAAAATAAAGAGGTCAAAGATAGAGATGTCAGAGATAAAGAGATCAGAGATAAAGAGGTTAGAAAAAATATATTAGGTACGAGGGATTTATTAATATCTACTTAATATAAGTCCGTTGCTCCATTTCAAATTTAGGAAGATATTTGAAAATAGTCTCCCCTCCCATATTTATGCATAGATTTGAGATGTTATACCCAGAAATTACGTATCAGGTATGATTAATAGTAATAAAAACAATTAAACGTTTAGTAGACATTTAATTTTTTTATTCGTTTTAAATATAAGAAAAGGGAAAACAGTATTGGCTAATAATAGCATATTTGACAAAAAAGATTTAAAAAAAAACCCAAAAACAAAAAAAATACAACATGAGTACAATTAAAATGTTCAGAGTTTAAGTCAAAGCTGAAAAAAAAAATGTTTGCAATACACAAATGTTTGCGATATTAAGACAAATAGATTTCAAAAGTTATATAGATAGAAAAATTACTTAACATTTGGTTTGGAGAGTTTGATCCTTCCTTCCTCAGTTCATATCGTAAAAGAAGGAAAGGCTAGCCGACCTGACTAGTTTTATGCCGGGTACTTAAAGGATATGTTGGAGGTGAGGGGTGGGGTTGTCATCTTTGTAGGATTCTGTATTCTTGTTTATTACTTTTAATTCAACAATTCTTTTATTTTTTGGCTTTATCTGCCTCGAGTTAGAATTTTCTAGCTTTATCTTATAATTAAAATAAGATAATGGAACTTTTATCAATTTGTGAAGTCGAGTTATTTTGTATTAATTTAGATTTGAAGGACTTATTTAGATTTGAAAAACTCATTTCCTAGGTAGAAGATGTCATCAACTATATGAGATGCATTCCAAAAGTAATGCCCCTTTTCTTATTGTTTGTGGAACGCCCTAGGTAGATGACGTCTTCTGTTTGGGGAGGGGTGGAAGATAAGGGCACTGGAATGCTGAGAACAGATACTACACTTTAATCTAAGCCAAAAAGCCCAGCTAACCGTAATATAGTTTCCTATAAGGCATTATCTCCTCCTTAAAAAGCAAAGATAAAAAAAAAATCGATGCAGAATATATTTTAGTTGGAGGAGGGGAATACGGAGTCTTGGAAATGACTGAAGTATATTTTGATTTCAAATTTACTTTATTTCACATATAATTTTAATAGTGATGGGATGGGGGGAAATATAGAGTCAATCCCGGAAATGGCTGAAGCAATTTACAATCTAAAAATTATTTTATTTCATATATATTTATAAGAGACAGGAGCATATAAATTCAATACTGGAATTAGCTAGAGCAGTTTCTAATCTCAAATTTCCTTTATTTCATATCTATTTTTAAGAGAGGGGGAGAGGAAATATATCGAGTCAATCCGAGAAATGACTGGAGCAGTTTACGATCTCAATGTGCCTCTATTTTAGATATATTTTAAAGCAAAGAAGGGGTAGGATTATGAAGTCAGTTCTGGAAATAGCTAAAGCAGTTTAAGATCTTAAAATTATTTTATTCCATATAAAAATTTAACAGGGAGAGGGAATATAGAACCAATTCTGGAAATAGCTGAAGCACTTTATGATCTGAAAATTACTTTACTTATATATTTTTAAAAGAAAAGGGGGGAATATGGAGTCAGTCTAAAAATAGCTGAAGCAGTATACGATCATCAATTTCCTTTTATTTCATATAGATTTTTAAGAAAAAGGGGTGATATAAAGTCAATCATGAAAATGGCTAGAGCAATTTACGATGTCAAATTCCATTTATTTCATATCAAATTTTACAGGAGAGTGGAAAAGAAGTCAGTCACAGAAATGGCTAAAACAGTTTAAGATCTATATATATATATATATATATATATATATATATATATATATATATATATATACACTAGCAGAACTGCCGTTGTCGAGTATTAAATAAGAGTCAACAAATGTTCAACACACTAAAGAAATAACAAGTCACTTTATTATCGACTAAGAACATTAAAGCGCGATTATATATATATATATATATATGTATATATATATATATATATATATATATATATATATATATATATATATATATATATATATATATATATTCTAGCAAGAAAACCTGCCATTGACCGGTATCGTAACGGGGAGGAGGGATCAAAAGAACAGTCGGCAGCCCTGGGGGAGCAAGGTGTCAAATTTAATAACTTTTCTTTAATATAAAAACATGTTAAGTTGTGTTTGTACTGTAATTGCTTGAGGTATTACTGTCTGTGAATTTTTGATTAAAGAAAATAATTATTTTATACCAAACACGTAGTTTAAATCAAACAATAAAAAAAATGTTATTTGAACTTTTATTATTTTAAGTGATTTGATTGAAATTCAAATGTACTTTTTTTATTTTGACGAAGAAATCATCTTTGCTTAGTTTACGATTTTGTTTTTTCTATGAACGATTATAAAGCTTAATATTCCAGCTTTATATTACAAAAATAATAGATATTTTAAAAATATACCCACACCCGTAAATTTTCCACTCTTCTAAACAACTTTCTTTCTAGTCAACGAATTTCGAGTCAACGAAAAAAAAAATTAAGAAATTTACGTATGGAGTTTGAACCTACAGACCACGTCATGCAAAAAAAAAAAAAAAAAAAAAAAAAAAAAAAACACGCTATCAACTTACTTACAGTAGAATTTTCACGCCCTGTTGTTCTATCATTGTTGCTAAGCGACGACATGGAAAAGTAGCTTTATAGATAAATTAAAATAACGGTTTCGATTATCGATTATCGGTAATTATCGGGGGTATTATGAAACAAAAAATTAACTAAGATCACTCCCTGACTTATACATTAAGTTCTGTAAATTGAAAAGAAATCTGTTCAGCCGTTTCGTCTGTAAGGAACAAACTCACACACACACATGCAGACAAAGTTGCATTTATATAATTGAAGTTAGATAGATAGATAGATAGATAGATAGATAGAGATTATGTATTACGTGCAATAATTTTCCTGGTGGACTAATTCGCTAAAAAAATATTTTAAAAAAATAATAATAATATCGTTCACAGAATTTCGTCTGTGTTTGTTTACAATATCACGTCAGCTGATATTTGGGCTAGAGAAGCTTTAGTTTTAAAACATGCAAATGAAGAAATGATTTGCGGCGATTTGATCTTTTTTGTAAATTGAACTCATTAATAAAAAAAATAAATAAAATAGTGAGGTACTCACAGGTTTGAACACGGGATCATTCGATCTGTAGTCGAATGTTTTACAACTGAGCTATATCTCTAAATGTCAAGAATTCTTTTTCTTTATAAGAAACAATTGCTAAGATTGCATTATTTCCCTTGACGGTGTGACGTATAAAAAATCCCCTGTAAAAATTATTCTTTTTTGATCTTTCATAAAAATACTATTCTTAGAATCAGATTTTTTCGATTTTCGATACTTATCGGATGAATTTCTGAAAAAAAAAACATACATAAGAACACTGCCAGACATAAATTACACTTATGTAAAATTTGCAATAGATAAGCGCAGCCGTTTGTGAATTTATGAGGAAAACACGCACACACACACACACAAAGTTGTATATATATATATATATATATATATATATATATATATATATACTAGTTGAAGATTTGTCGTTGCCCGTGATTGAAAACAAAAATCCACAAATATTTTACACCACTAAAGAGAAAACAACTCAATTTATATATATATATATATATATATATATATATATATATATATATATATATATATATATATATATATATATATATATTAGTGTTGGGACAATTAATCGGAATAGGAAAAATCGGAACTTTTTGGGGGTATTAGAATTGGTATCAGAATTGGGAAAATTATAGTCTAATTTCCGATTCCAAACCGATTCTTAAAATTTTTGAATAAAAAAATGAATCCAGCATAAATTGTTTTTTTTTATTAGAAGTTCTCCCTTTGCAATAAAAGACTGAGAAGGGACACAGAATGAGTTATAAATCTCATTTACAGATTTAACATTGATTAGCAGAGTTTAATTGATTTTATTTATTAGTGATCTATAACTTTGTAGTTCGCGAAATGTCTATGTATATCGGAGGGAGTTCATATGATTATTAACAAGTTTTAAATGCTCTGAGGTGGGGGGGTTACAGCTGTACATTGGGGTGTTTGCCATCGGTTTCTTCTGAAATAATGAATGTTTTATGGCACATTTTTGGACACAAGAAAATCCCCACACTCTTCAAACCTAATTTAATTTGTTTTTATTACTTTTTATTGTAAGCAAAGTAAATATTCTAGAGTCCACTTGCCTATTCAATATATCAGATTTAAAAAAGTATTTTGCACCTATTTGATAAATGGCCATATGATGTTTATTAGAGACTTCGGATTTTAATATCACAGATTTAAAAAAGTATTTTGCACCTATTTGATAAATAACCATATGATGTTTATTAGAGACTTCGGATTTTAATATCAAAGATTTAACATGTTTGATAAATGGCCATATGATGTTTATGACGTCGGATTTTAATATCAAAGATTTAACATGTTTGATAAATGGCCATATGATGTTTATTAGAGACTTCGGATTTTAATATCACAGATTTAAAAAAGTATTTTGCACCTATTTGATAAATGACCATATGATGTTTATTAGAGACTTGGATTTTAATATCAAAGATATAACATGTTTGATGAATGGCTATATGATGTTTATTAGATACTTCGGATTTTAATATCACAGATTAAAAAAAGTATTTTGCACCGATTTGATAAATGACCATATGATGTTTATTAGAGACTTGGTTTTTAATATCACAGATTTAAAAAAGTATTTTGCACCTATTTGATAAATGACCATATGATGTTTATTAGAGACTTCGGATTTTAATATCAAAGATTTAACATGTTTGATAAATGGCCATATGATGTTTATTAGAAACTTCGGATTTTAATATCAAAGATTTAAAAAAGTATTTTGCACCTATTTGATAAATGACCATATGATGTTTATTAGAGACTTGGATTTTAATATCACAGATTTAAAAAAGTATTTTGCACCTATTTGATAAATGACCATATGATGTTTATTAGAGACTTGGATTTTAATATCACAGATTTAAAAAAGTATTTTGCACCTATTTGATAAATGACCATATGATGTTTATTAGAGACTTCGGATTTTAATATCAAAGATTTAACATGTTTGATAAATGGCCATATGATGTTTATTAGAAACTTCGGATTTTAATATCACAGATTTAAAAAAAGTATTTTGCACCGATTTGATAAATGACCATATGATGTTTATTAGAGACTTCGGATTTTAATATCACAGATTTAAACAAGTATTTTGCACCTATTTGATAAATAACCATATGATGTTTATTAGAGACTTCGGATTTTAATATCACAGATTTAAAAAAGTATTTTGCACCGATTTGATAAATGGCCATATGATGTTTATTAGAGACTTCGGATTTTAATATCAAAGATTTAAAAAAGTATTTTGCACCTATTTGATAAATGGCCATATGATGTTTATTAGAGACTTCGGATTTTAATATCAAATATTTAAAAAAGTATTTTGCACCTATTTGATAAATGGCCATATGATGTTTATTAGAGACTTCGGATTTTAATATCACAGATTTAAACAAGTATTTTGCACCTATTTGATAAATGGCCATATGATGTTTATTAGAGACTTCGGATTTTAATATCACAGATTTAAAAAAGTATTTTTCACCTATTTGATAAATGGCAAAATGATGTTTATTAGAGACTTCGGATTTTAATATCAAAGATTTAACATGTTTGATAAATGGCCATATAATGTTTATTAGATACTTCGGATTTCAATATCAAAGATTTAACATGTTTGATAAATGGCCATATGATGTTTATTAGAGACGTCGGATTTTAATATCAAAGATTTAACATGTTTGATAAATGGCCATATGATGTATATTAGAGACTTCGGATTTTAATATCAAAGATTTAACATGTTTGATAAATGGCCATATGATGTTTATTAGAGACTTCGGATTTTAATATCACAGATTTAAAAAAAGTATTTTGCACCTATTTGATAAATGACCATATGATGTTTATTAGAGACTTCGGATTTTAATATCACAGATTTAAAAAAAGTATTTTGCACCTATTTGATAAATGGCCATATGATGTTTATTAGAGACTTCGGATTTTAATATCAAAGATTTAACATGTTTGATAAATGGCCATATGATGTTTATTAGAGACTTCGGTTTTATATTATCAAAGATTTAATACGTTTGATAAATGGCCATATGATGTTTATTAGAGACTTCGGATTTTAATATCAAAGATTTAACATGTTTGATAAATGGCCATATGATGTTTATTAGAGACTTCGGATTTTAATATCAAAGATTTAACATGTTTGATAAATGGCCATATAATGTTTATTAGAGACTTCGGATTTTAATATCAAAGATTTAACATGTTTGATAAATGGCCATATGATGTTTATTAGAGACTTCGGATTTTAATATCAAAGATTTAACAATTTTGATAAATGGCCATATAATGTTTATTAGAGACTTCGGATTTTAATATCAAAGATTTAACATGTTTGATAAATGGCCATATGATGTTTATTAGAGACTTCGGATTTTAATATCAAAGATTTAACATGTTTGATAAATGGCCATATGATGTTTATTAGAGACTTCGGATTTTAATATCAAAGATTTAACATGTTTGATAAATGGCCATATAATGTTTATTAGAGACTTCGGATTTTAATATCAAAGATTTAACATGTTTGATAAATTGCCATATGATGTTTATTAGAGACTTCGGATTTTAATATCAAAGATTTAACATGTTTGATAAATGGCCATATGATGTTTATTAGAGACTTCGGATTTTAATATCAAAGATTTAACATGTTTGATAAATGGCCATATAATGTTTATTAGAGACTTCGGATTTTAATATCAAAGATTTAACATGTTTGATAAATGGCCATATAATGTTTATTAGAGACTTCGGATTTTAATATCAAAGATTTAACATGTTTGATAAATTGCCATATGATGTTTATTAGAGACTTCGGATTTTAATATCAAAGTTTTAACATATGGTTCTATTGTTTGGAATTTTTTTTCTGGTGCTGGTTTTGTATGATTCCCCCATCCTTTTAAATATTTTATGTTTCCTTATATTTTGTTTGGTTTTGGTGCCAAAAGTTAAAATATAGATGAAAATCTCACAAGTTTATTAAAACTTTGGAAGAGCAAGCATTGAGAAGTTTATTAACTTAAAAAAAAAAAACTTTCATTTACATTTAAAATACTCAAAACATATGAGATTCTATTTTTTAGGTGATTATGTGTGAGCACACTGAAACGTTATTTTAAAATTTATAATGGGGGTTCAGTTGTGCATATAAATATAATGTAAACGGATCCCATTTCGGTACATTATAACTTTTTAAGCAGTTAAGTAATTTTTAACACTAATTCTAAGGCCGATCAGCAAAATTATAAAATCACATGTAATTGCTATATTTTTCATATTGCTACCCGTACTTAGGGTTAGTAGTAGGATAGGAGCGTAGTTCTTATGACTTTTAACAACACTATACATTAATACGATAGCGTGTGTGTTATTTATTTTGTGTGTCACGATTACATCCGAGTGACTATTGTTTAATTATGGATTCCCATTTCTTAAAATAAATAATTTTCACAAAAAGTCTTCATAAGTTTTGGTTTCGATTATAGCTGATGGCACTCAAGTCATTTTTTTTCTTATAAATAATTTTACCAAGGATTGTTCATAAGTTTTGGTTTCGATTTCGATTATAGCTGATGCAACTCCAGTGATATTTTTTTAATAAATAATTTTATCAAGAATTCTTTATAAATTTTGATTTCGGTTTCAATTATAGCTGAAGAAACTCAAGCTGATGCATGAAAGTCATATGGATATTTTTTTTAATTTTTTTTGTTTTTGAAATCGCAACTTTATATAAAAATCGATAGAACATTAAGTCTATAATAATATATCCGAAATCTGCAAAAATTAAAATATCATATTTAAGCGTACTTTATGACTTGGCTATGCTGGCATCATTGCTAGCTTAGATAAATACTTTTGCAGTTTTAACTAGAGTTACAATAATATCAGAGCATCTCTATTTACGCCATGAATACCAGCGTCAATATATTTCATATGAATGAGTCTCCTGTGGAATTTCCACAGGTCCTGCTAGTTGTTATTATTTGCATCTCGTTTTTGTTTTTTGTTTTTTTACAGCAAAGCAAATCAATTTAATAATCCACCAAATTTATATAATTAAAATAAAATTTAAACACTCATAGAAGGAAGGCACATAACTGTAAACGAAGCCCAATGCCCTCTCCATGTTAAAAATAGTTTTCTTAATAGTAACATTATTATTTAGAAATTTGTTCGTGACAATAGGAGGGGGTGTTGTTAATATTTTGTTCTTACATCATTTTCTCATTTTACCTACCAATCGTCGACTATTTTCAACTATTTATGAAAACTTTCAAGTAGCATGTTGTATACTAACGACAAACTGATACAATTTGGCTTTGTTTAAAATCAAAATAAACCTTTTGTCTTTCAAATTGCAATACATTACAAGGAACACATTTGAGAAAAAATATACCCGGAAATTACCCGGGGATTTATGTAATAATTTGAAAATTTACGCCCCCACCAAAAAAAGAACAATAAATATGTAATTAAATATTAAAAGAATCGGAATCGGGAATCGAGTTGGAATTAGAAATTTAGAACGGAATCGGGAAAATTTTTTGAATCGGCCCAACTCTAATATATATATATATATATATATATATATATATATATATATATATATATATATAGGAAATTTATTACTGTGAGTCCAGAATGAGTTTACAAATTGTTTCAGCTAGAGGAAAATCCTCAAAGAGAGGAAAAAATCCAACTAGCATCGTCAGAATTCATAGATGGACGATGCTAGTTGGATTTTTTCCTCTCTTTGAGGATTTTCCTCTAGCTGAAACAATTTGTAAACTCATTCTGGACTCACAGTAATAAATTTCCTATATACTGCTCTGACTACACATTGAGCACTCTAGTCCGGTTTTTTCACCACTTGTAAATAAATATATATATATAAATATATATATATATATATATATATATATATATATATATATATATATATAGTCATCCTCATACAGTACTGTTTCGCTGTTTCACAGCTCATCAGTGCGGTTAGACAAGCAACTACCTCGCCAGGATCGAAACCCGATCGCCCAAATGACAGCTTCTAACCATTGTGCTATGCGGCAGTGAATTAACAATGTCCAAATGACATGCTGTTGCTCGGGATCAAATAAGAGTCAACAAATATATTACATATACATATATATATATATATATATATATATATATATATATATATATGAGAGAGAGAGAGAGAGAGAGAGAGAGAGATTTTACTAGCAAAAACCTGCCGTTGCGCTAGCAGTGTAAGAAACCGACATTAAAAATGTGAGAAAAAATTGAATAATTCGACCTCCTATCTTTCCAAGTTTATAACTACTTGAAAAATGTAATTCAAACCCTAATTTTGTTTACAATTAAAGGAGAAATTACAAAAATTTTAAAAAGTAACAGCTGTAATAGCAAATTATAGAAAATTATGCAATATTTGTTTTTTTAAATCGTTTTTTTTAAAGAAAATCAACGAAATTTTACTTACTTCGATTATAAAAACATATATAAATTCCAAAAAAATCACTTACCTATAAAAATACTATTCAATGGGCAATTCCATTCTTCATTCTTAAGAATTTATCCATATTTATATTTTAAATTCCATTTATTTTTTAAATAAAAGAATTTTTTTAAACGACTATTTGAAAAAGCCGCCATTACGTAAGCATTTTTACGTTGTTATCGAAACACCGGAAGTAGTGTTTGTTCTTGTTTTGAACTACGGATGGACAGAAGAAACTAAAAACCACACGTTTGCGTTAGCCGTCTGGTCTTGTGCGTGAAGAAATATGTGTTTCCATAGGTAAAAAATAGTCAAATTTTACTTGTAAGTTTTCGCCTTTAAAAGTCGATGATTTTTTTCTTTTCTCAAAGAAATACACAAATTTTTGATTTAATATATTTCAATTCTTCTTTATCAAGCGATTTTTTTTAATATCTAAAAACAAAAACATTGAATGAAATAGAAAATTGTTTCAGCGGCCAATATTTACTTGACAATATTTACTTAACATAAGCTTCCACTTAAAAAAAAAAATCAACGTGGTTAAAAAAAAAAGTTTTACACTTTGTAATTAACAGGTAAATTTCCAAAAAACACTTCTTTTTTTTTGTTTATTTGAAATCAGAATATCTTTTTCATTGATCTTTTATCTTCAATTTGTGATATATAAAACTTTGGTACGTAAATTAATTATTTAAATTTTAATAGGCATTTAAAAATAGGAAGGGTGAATTAAAAAACGTTTGTCTAAAATATTATATTTGGTTTATTGGAAAGAGCATCAAATTTCACATTGACTCTGAAAATATCGTGAAAATTGACAAAATAGAAAATTTTTTCATAGATGTTTAAAAATTAAAAATTGAAAAATATTTAATTCGTAAAATTCAATTTACGCAAAAAAATGGCTGCATGAAGGCGCGCCGGCACTTTGTAAACACTGTTTTTTAAAAAATAAAAAATAATATTTCTATTATTTTTTAAACAACTTTAATAGTTTATTGTGGAAGTATATTCCATAAAGAAAATAAACATCCCACTTTAAAAAGAGTTTTTTTATATTTTATTCGAAGTTTTGTGTTAGGGGTGTCAAAAATTCCCCAAAAATTTACATACATCTACCGTTTGCGCAGGGCAGGGTTTAGTAAAAATCAACAAATATTCGCACCACACCAGCACACCACTAAAGATAAAATTAATCACTTTATTATCGACCAAGATCATTAAATGACTATATATATATATATATATATATATATATATATATATATATATATATATATATATATATATATATATATGTGTGTGTGTGTGTGTGTGTGTGTTATTTTATTTGTTTTTGTTTTTGCGATACGTTTTGAATGAATTCAATTATCTGGAATACGTGGAAAGTGCATTTTTACCTAAACGCGAGTTGGAAATAATTTTCCCTTTGACTGATTTTGTACCCCAAAGTTATACACTGACACATATTTCGTCGTCTACGACTCATCAGAGTGGCTGAATCTAGTTAAATTCGACATCGGGACCTAATGGTAAGAAGCCTAAACACTTGCCATTGGGGTATCTCGAACGACTGTTTGGATATATCGCGATTTACGTAGATATTATTTTATTTGTTTTTGTTTTTGCGATACGTTTTGAATGAATTCAATTATTTATAGGAAAGTGCATTTTTACCTAAAATGCGAGTTGGGGATATTTTTCCCTTTGACAAACTTGGTAACCCCAAATGGGGAGCGGCATATATATATATATATATATATATATATATATATATATATATATATATATATATATATATATATATATAAATATACAGGGTGACTCAAACAAAACGGGCCTCAACTCTAATTAGGCCCCGTTTCTTAGTGTTTTGTCCGAATGAAATGAAACTTTGGCCATAACTAGTTTATTATATTAAAAAATCACATCAAACCACCAGGGTCTTTGGCCTTTTGTTCTCCGTTGACTGTAAAATGCTCAGAAAAACAATTGAATGTCCTCTGTATATATATATATATATATATATATATATATATATATATATATATATATATATACATATATACATATATATATATATATATACACCCCTCTTTCTAAACAAACATAATATAAGGAATACCCGAAAAGACTAAAACGAAAAATCACGTTACTAAAATCCAAGAATCCAAAAAATAAATATCAAAATAGAATGAAAGCACCCTACCCTTATTTCAGAAGAGCTGATTCACACATACACATCAGTAACGAACTCGGATCACAGTCACCTTCCTAAGAAAGAAAATAACCTCATCATACTATAAAACAGTATATACATTCTCAACCAATAAAAGCAAACACACACACACACACACACACACACACACACACACACACACACACACACACACACACACTACCCCACCCCAAAAGAAAAGGAAAAAACACTAACAGAAAGAGAGAGTGACTACAACCAGACAAGCCCAATAAAAGAGCAATAAAAATTGAACATGCCAATGAATAATAAACACTTACAAGCCTCCACCCCTTGGAAACACTTCAAATGAACCACGAAAATTGCCATTTTTACATCTCCAACACATTTGAAAATTATTTCTGATGAGGACGCTTCACAGAACGTCTGAAACGCGCGTAAAAACCATTTCAATGACTTAAAAACATTATTACAATGATCCAAACATAATTCTCAATGAAAAACCAACACACGGAATAATAAAATAATGTTAAAAAATACACATTGTTGGTGACTACTCCCTTATTTAAATATACATACATCTTTCTTTCGTTGGAATTTCTTAACCCATTTTATATATATATATTCAAAACATGAGGTTGGAAGAAAATTTAATAAATATTCATTTATTTAATGTTTATAATTTCGGCTTATAACAAAACACTCATCAGGCATTTTTCAAAAGCAGTACATTTTTTTCTTTTTATTTTCTGGCAGCTATGGTATCGTGCGACACAGGTTATTTGCCGATTATGGTGATTGTGTATCGTCCAGTTCAATGGGTAGGTGCCCGTTCAGACGTAAATGTGTAGCAATTAGCAGTAATCCACTATTTAGAAACATGAAGAAAATTAAATTCAATGAAAAAAATGAAAACAATACATTTTTTTCTTTTTTTTTTTCTTCTTACTTGCCATGGTGTCGTTTGGCACAGTTTATTTGTCAGAGATACTGATTGTGTATTGTTTTTAATATATATATATATATATATATATATATATATATATATATATATATATATATATATATATATATATATATAATGTATATGACGATTAAGCTACACTGAATATACCGCGTTTCATCCACTCTAGGATTTTTCAGGCTTATGCGCATAAGCCTTAAGAATTCTAGAGTGGATGAAATGCGGAATATTCAGTGTAGCTTAATCAACATATACATTTTGTAACTTATTAACTAGCTCTACCTACGTATTGAGCACTTTTGAATTAAATACTTAAAATTTACGCATAAATCTATACTTTCGTATATTAATTTTATGTGAGTAAATTAAGTAGTTATATATATATATATATATACACACACACACACACATATATATATATATATATATATATATATATATATATATATATATATATACGCGAGCAGACGACATGCCGTTGCCCGGGGTGGAATAAGAATCAAGGAATTTTCAACACCACTAAAGAAACAAGTAATTTTATTATTGACCAGGAATATTAAATAATACACACACACACACACACACACACACACACACACACACACACACACACACACACACACACACACACACACACATATATATATGTAACGACATGTCGTTGGAACTGAATGTAACAAGAAGAATCAACAACCAAGAACATTCCTCACGGTTATATATATATATATATATATATATATATATATATATATATATATATATATAAGAGGTGGATGTAGTTTGCTTGAAGCATTGTATAGTATGTAGTTAAATGGAATGTGTATAAGGTGGTACAATTCAGAGGTAATGGAAAGACACAAGCTGAAGCAGGTGAGAAAGTTTTATTAATACAAATTACAAATACAGGTGTACATATTCATATATTTCTTATACACATATTTATATTTGCATCGTGGTTACCTGGGAAAGTCGGTCTGATGGTATATCCGTGTTATATAATATTTCGAGAAAGCTTTCTTCGTCAGATATTTATTTGACTTTGGTTCAAACGTGCTGTTGTAAACAGTAACAGTCCCGCGGCAAACAATTTCCCGGAACTCGTAGAAAGCATTTTAATTTAATATGGTTAGGATTTATTTTTGTTCATTTCTTTGTTTTTATTTCTAATTTATTTTTATTTTTGTTTTTATTTATTTTATATATTTTTTCTATAATAGTTTATCTTTGGTTCAAACGTGCTGTTGTAAACACTAACAGTCTAGCCGTAAACGATTGCCCGGAATTTGTTGATAGCATTTTAATTTAATATGATTAAGTTCTTCATTCCATTTATATATATATATATATATATATATATATATATATATATATATATATATATATATATATACAATATTTATTACTATATATACATATTTCAAGGCCGTACTAGTGGTTTGATTGCACTGAGTGAATCAACCATAAAAGGTTGGAAAGAGTCAGTGCAAATTATTATCAATATTATTTTATTTTTTATTTTTTTACTTTATTATTTCAACATCAATATTATTATTGTTGTTATCATTATTATCATCCATATATTAACTAATACGATAGCGTGTGTGTTCTTTTGTGTGTCACGCTTACATCCAGGTTAATTGTTAATTAAAAAAAATTGGTGTCGTTGTTGAGGCAAAACGATTTGTTCTTCTTGGCCTTTTCGCCAAGATCAAAGTGTAGTATCGTTTCTTCAGATGCTACATTTCAATTTCATCTTCTCTCTCAGTTGAGGAGAAATCCTTTATGACTAAGACAATTTTTGTTCATTTTCTCCAGGTTAAAAAACGACTCTGGTGTCCAAATCTGTCCTGTGGCATTGTAAATAGGTACTATATTTAATGTAACAAAATATTACAAAAGTAACTGGGGAAAGTAATTTCTGATTTAATTACAAAATTCCCTGTAAATGTCTCTTCTGATTATTTTTTTTTTTTTTTTACTACCTCCTCACAAGGGCAGAGTTGGACATGAGGTCGGTTAAAAATTTGAGGGGAAACCAGCTCCCCAAAAAGGACACTCTGGCTAGTAACAAAAATAAAAATTGTATCAGTAATGAAGGATTTCTCCTCCATTAACCAAGACCAAAAAAAAGGGGTGGATTTAAGTCCCTGGAATGCTGAGACTGATTCTACATTCAGAAATTCATGTTGAAGCACTGGTTGCCAAATCCCTAACCGTGTTAATGTTTTTATGTATAATTTCGAAAAGCTCCTGAAACAGCTTATGATTTAAACATTACTTTATTTAAAGTATATTTTAGACAGTAGTGTGGAGGATATGAAGTCAGTCCCGGAAATGACTTAAACCACTTACGATTTAAACATTACTTTATTTCATGTATATTTTTAACAGTAGTGTGAGGGATATGAAATCAGTCCCGGACGTGGCTGAAACTGTTTATGCATTAAATATTACTTTATTTAATGTATATTTTTAACAGTGGGGTGGAGGATATGAAGTCAGTCCCGGAAATGGCTGCAACCATTTACGTTTTAGACATTACTTTATTTAATGTATATTTTAAACAGTAGGATGGTAGATGAGAAGTCAGTCTCGGAAATGGCGTAAACTATTTACGTTTTAGACATTGCTTTAGCACGTTTTTTAGGAGAAACGCTCGGCTCCGCTGTCTTGAATAGTGGTGCGTCTGGCACAGTTTGTGGAAGAAAATGGTTTGAGTGGTTTCTAGAAACCCTGCCAGAAAAACAAAAAAATAAACGTTCGAGGTGGAGGGAAAAACTACAAATTTGGTGATAGGAACACCGTTAAATCCACTCACACAGCAACTTTACCATGTGTCATTGCTGGCATTGAAGTCAGCATTATCACTGACGTGGTGGACGTCAAAATACTGCTTTTAATGAGCAAAAAGTCAATGAAAAGAACCAGCACAAGCCTCAATTTCGAGAACAACAGTGGCACCGGGTTTGGAAAAAAAATCCCACTGCAATATACTTCTTCAGGGCACTACCACATTTCCATAACAAGACCTCCACCAGACCGAGGTAAGTTCAAACATATTTTGTTTACCAAAGAAATTTCCAACAAAAATAGGCAAGAAAAAATAAAAATCACCGCCAAACTTCATAGACAATTTAGTTATCCTAGCGGTAAAAAGCTTTGTGACTTAGTCAGGAGCACCGGAATGAAAGACAAGCAATTCATTAAGATACTTCAGGAAATTCCCAATTCTTGTGAAATTTTCATGAGATACAAAAGGGTTGAACCCAGACCTGTCGTGGGGTTTTCACTGGGAACATATTTTAATGTGGAAACATGAACATGAAAGAAATTAATGGTAACACAGTATTGCACCTTATTGATCATGGTGCCAGGTACAGTGTTGCAGCTAAAATTCCGGGTAAAGAGAGGTCCGATATTATTAGTACTATTTTCAAAAATTGGATTACTTATTTTGGTCTCCCTGGATTTATTCTCACTGACAATGGCAGAGAATTCAACAACGAGGCGTTTAGGGACATGGTACAAAATATGAATATTGTCATTCGTACCACTGCTGCTGAAAGCCCATGGAGTAATGGGCTAAAAGACACAATGGGATTTTAGGGGAAATGGTGAAGAAAACCCTAGAAGAAACAAATTGCAGTTTCGAGATAGCTCTTGCATGGGCAGTAAGTGCCAAAAATACACTTCAAAGTATCCATGGATATAGTCCCAACCAACTCGTTTTGGGCAGAAATCCCAACCTACCTGGTTTTCTTAATGACAAACTCCCTGCACTAGAAGGTGTCTCTACTGATGAAATTGTTGCAAATAACCTTAACGCTATGCATGCCGTCAGGAAACACTTCATAGCGAGTGAATCTTCAGAAAAGCTTAGACGAGCACTCCACCACCAAGTTAGAACAAATATCACCCAATCCTATGAAAATGAAGATACAGTCATAGGGTGGGAGAACAAACAGGTGCTTGTCAAGCATGGCGGCACTTATGTTAGAGTACATCCGTCTCATTTATTTTTCTACCCTGAAACATACCAGAATCACAATGAGGGTAACAACGAGAAATTGAGCACCCTACAAGAGTCTGAAGGATCCCCAAGAGTGACAACTTCGAAGAGAATATTTTAGAAGATTTAGAAATAGCAAATAACACTGAACAACGCCCTATTGTGGAGACTCAAGACATAACCAATAAATGCGATACCACCACCAGGAAAGTCAAACTTCCCAAACCTGAACAAATCACCAAATGTAAGTTTGCCAACGACACAGAATCAGACTGGAAGAAGTTAAATGTCATAAATAGAGCAGGCAAAGCCACTGGTAAAAATAAACATTTAATGAATGTAGTTATGGAACAGGGTGAACTTTTTTGGTTGGACTTTGAACATGGAGTTTCCGATTGGCAAACCGATGAGACTGAAGAAAATGAAGAGCACCATGATTCCTGCACTGAGGAAGAAGTAATGATCACGTCTGTCAATGATAGCCTGGAACTAGAAGAAGCTAAACAAAAGGAACTTCAGAACTGAAAAAAAAATAAATAAATAAAGTCTATGTTCAAGTACCGGATCAAGGCCAACCAAAAATCTCCACCAGATGGATTTACACAAGCAAAAATTCCAATAACCAACAAACATTCAAGGCCAGACTCGTTCCCCGAGGTTTTCAGGATAAAGATGCTGAGAATCTAAGAAATGATTCTCCTACATACTCCAAAGAAGCTATAATGGCATCCAACCATTGGGTATGTAAACCCATGGATATCAAAACAGCATTTCTGCAAAGCAAGAAGTTGGACCGACTGGTTTATCTGAATCCTCCCAAAGAAGCTAATGTACCCCAAGACTATATTTGGAAACTCTTGGCTTGATCGATGCCTCTACGTTCTGGTATCTCACACTCAGGGAGGAATTGATGAAGTCAGGAGCTATAGCTTCAAAATATGATCAGGCTATATTTACATGGCATTTCGAAAACAAATTGCAAGGTATAATTGCTACACATGTGGATGATTTTTGCTTTGCAGGGTCACAGATTTTTCATAAAAAAGTTATTGGCAAAATCCGTCAAGTATTTGCAGTTAAATCTGAAGAAATTGCAGAGTTTCAGTACATAGGATTAAACATCAAACAGAATGAGTAAAGAAATTGAAAAATATTCCCGTGGAAACTGGCAGGAATATTAACGACAAAATATCCACAGCGGAAATTTCTGAAATCAGGCAAGTTATCAGCCAACTTAATTGGCTGGTTACCCAGACCAGACCTGTTCTCAGCTACGATGTCAGTGCATTAAGTTCCATCCTCAAACAAAGCAATGTGAAATGTATAAAACATGCCAATAGTAGTAGTAAAGAAAGCTAAGAAAGAAAAATCCCAGGTAGATATTCCTGACTTAGGAGATCTCAATCATCTCAAGATTGTTACCTACAGTGATGCCTCATTCGCCAACCTGACAGACGGAGGATCTCAAGGTGGTTACATAATCTTTTTAGTTAGCAATAACCACAAATATACACCAATAACCTGGCAGTCCAAGCGCATTAGAAGAGTGGTCAAAAGCACACTGGCTGCTGAAACCCTAGCCATGGTTGACATGTCAGAGGCCTGTCTATTTTATAGGAAACCACTATTAGAAATACTGCAATTAAAAGATGAACCCGAAAATATAAAAATAATCTGCAAAACAGACAATTCCTGTCTCTTTGACTCCGTGCATTCATCCATCCAAATACTAGATAAATGGCTTCATATTGAGATGGTTATTTTGAGAGAAATGCTGGAAAGAAAAGAAATAGCAGAATTCTCTTGGATACCTACCAATAGACAGGTAGCTGACTGCTTAACCAAGATACTTGAGTTCGTATCTGAACCCAAAGAAACTGATAATTAAAAATAAATTTTTTTCTTTCTTTTTCAGTAGTCATCTAAAAGATAAGAAAAAGGGGAAGTAGTACTTTACCCAGTTGTGTCCCTTGAACACTTTCCACAACAGAGAGTTAACTTCCCTACCAGAAACGGTGTAAAAAGAACTTTCGAAATACATAGCATGAATGGTACGCATGTGTTAAATAAGTTTATTCAAATAAAATAGTGGATATAATGTCTGGGAGAATTATCTCATAAAACACTTACCAATCCATTAACTCACATTTAATCATTTTTCATGATATTTGGATATGTTACTAATTTTGACATTCATTTTTCATAATTTTAACCCACATTATCACGCTCCCCTTTACTCAAATAAAAATGTTGAGATAATGTCTGGGAGGATTATCTCATTAAACACTAATCCATTAACTCAAATTTCACCGTTTTTGATAATTTTTGGATATGTTACTAATTTCGACATCGATTTTTGATAACTTTAACCCACATTATTGCTCCCTCCCTCTTACTCGAATAAAAAGGTGGAGATGATGTCTGGGAATATTGATCATTTAAACACTCGCAATCCATGAGACCATAATATCAAGTTGACCTCCACTTAACAACATATTTTTTTAACTTTGACCCTTTGGCAGCTAAATTGTCAACCAAAAACCTAACAAAAAGCTTGCCCTATGTTTGAATACACTTTATGTAAAATTTCAAATGTTTAGACCAGAAATTGGCTGAGTAATTTGGTAGAGACCGCAGAGATCAAATTTTTAAAACTTAATTTTGACCCCTTAACATTTATTGTTTTGGGCTCAATTTTGACCCCTTAGCATTTATTGTTTTGGGCTCAAATCAGATTATAAAGTTTGATCCATGTCCAAATAACCTACCTCTAAAATTTCAAAATTGGCGGACTAATTTAATAGAATTTTCAAAGGTCAAATCGTTGAACTTTGACCCTTTCACAACCAAATTTCTGGCCGAAAACCAATTAAAAAGATTTCCCCAAATCTCAATTCCCCTTATGTCAAATCTCCAGTCTGTAGACTGAAAATTGATAGAGTAGTTTGGCAGGGAAATATACACACAGACAATTTTACTTTTATAGATATATAGATTTGTTTATTTATAATATATATGTCCATATTATTAACTTAACATCCAGTGAATAGATATACACACCTACTTATATGATTTAAATAAAGGTGGTATACTGCGAATTATATTTTCCACTCTATCGTGTGTTCTGAAGTAATTACAGCAGCACAGGTTTTCGAATCTATATATAAACTTAATATCGATGGACATATATCTTATAAATAAACAAATAAATAAATAATTTGAAAACGAGAAGAAAATGAATAGAGAAGCAATCGAGGAATAAAATAAATAAATATATCTTAACAATAAAATAAATATATAATTTAACAATAAAATAGACAGAAAAAGAAAAAAACAACCATGAAACCATAAGGTAGGGAAGTTAACAACGATGAGGGAATAAAATTACTTCAGATCAAAGCGAAAACTTAGGCCAATAAACAACCGCCAAGTTAGAATAATACCAATACCTTCCACTGCTACAGCTTGATCACATGAGATTGTAATTCACCCTCTTCCCTATCTCCCACCCCTACTCCCTTCCTTCACTACACCTCCCTTGAAAACTCCTACTGCACAATGTGTACAACCCAGTTTCTTACAAAGCGAAAATCACACCCGAATATCCTATAAAAATGAATGTAATCTCAACTCTCTTTTTAATATCACTCCTTTTTTTTGTTTGATGAAGTGGTCTCCTTAAATTAGGATTTTACTGCATATATGTAACCAATAATATTTGTATAATAAACAGACAATATATATATATATATATATATATATATATATATACTCTTGATCAAAAATTTAAGACCACTTGAAAATCTAAAAAAAAACACTTTTTTTAAGGATAGATTTTAAACTCTTCCCACTTTAAAGGTTATGGAAAATAAAAGCTACATTCCAAACAATGCAACTCTGTCTTTGGGAAGTGTCGTGGGGCTTTGTTGGCATCTAATCACTGAACTGCGCGTCACCGGTTTTCATAAAGAACCCACTTTTCATCGCAAGTTACAACCTGGTCAAGAAACTGGTCGTTCTTGTTGCATACAGAAGGGAAGATGATACTTCATAACAGTATTCTTTTTGGTTGTCGTTCTTGAGGCAGTCATTTATAACCTAACCCTAACACCCATTTATCAAGTTTTTTGTCTTTCCAATCTCTTTGTTGGAAATCGTCGTATATGTTACATCTAATTCAGAAGCAAGTTCTCGAACAGTTAGGCATTGATTTTGTCTAAGGCTCTTAATTGATCGCTGTCAACATCCTATGTGAAACCATGATGCTTATCATCTTCAAAACTTATCGCCACCACAAAATTTCTTAAACCACTATTGTGCACTTATAATGATGTCAGATATATTATTATTATACTGCTCACATCTACTCACACTGGCGACTTTTTGCTGACAACTAATGGCTTTCCCTGTCGTCAGCAAGTCTTCGCAATATTTAAAGAGTCCACTTATTCCTTTATAGTGGTTCCTGGGGCAAACGCTTCGTTGATATTGCAAGCTGTTTCAGTAGTTTTTAGGTTTAGCTTGAATTGAAATAAGAAAATTGTGCGAATTTGCTTTTTTCCCCATTTTGTATTCAACGTTCTGAAAAGAAGACATAATTGCTTTAAAACGATTGTAATTTAAACGATTTGATAGAGCGAAAAACGCTCTTTAAAATGATGTATAAAGTGAAGGGATTATAACGAAAAGTTATTAGAAAATACATCATTTGAAATCAAAATAAAAAATTCTGCAGGAACTTTCTCGTCAACCTAATAGCAAAAAGTGACCCATCGGAATACCAATCGAGCTCGGGTTAGATCGTTTGAATCAGGAAAAAATGAGTTTGCAAAGTCAGTTATGTTTAGAAAAATAGAAAGGCAAAGTCCCAAATCAGTCTGTTTCATTTTCCTATATCTCTCTCTCTTTCTTTCTCTCTTTTATCTTCAGCTGTGAGTTCAATAGAATAGAATATGGAATAAGTGTGGTGGTATTCCTTATTGTTTATAATGAATTATTCCAATCTTCTGTTTTATAGTTAGTTTATTATTATGAGTTGGTAATAAAGAGACAGACAGACAGACAGACAGACAGGAAGAGACAGAAAGAGATAGAAAGAGACGGAAGAGAAAGTGACAGAAACTGTACAAAATAAGAGCAGAGAAGGTGAGTTCCACAGCATGCAGTGAAAGAGAGTGAGAGTAAGAAACAAAACAAACAGATGACTTGATGAGTTCATTTCAACATGATGAATTAGAACAGTTAAAATGAACATTTTTCAACCATAACTCAATCCAAATGCCAAGAAATATTTTAATGTGCATTTTTTGTGTGATTGAAATATATATGAAAAAAAGGGAAACAATGTTGATTAGTTTCAGCTATAAATTAAAATTGATGTATTTGGAATATATTTACAAATTATTTGCTTCATTTTGGTAATTAAATGAGAAATATTCATGCAACAAAATAGACTTATAAAATGACATCAATGTAGACACATAAATACATACGTGAAGACATACAAATAAGACATTTTACATTGTTCATAATTGTTCATAATTGTCCACTAGTGTTCTCTCTTAGTTATCAACGTCTTAATAATATATTAGATGATGTTTTTGTGAAAAAACGGTCCCCAGGAACTCATATCAAAGTCAGATATATTATTATTATACCGCTCACATCTACTCACACTGGCGATTTTTTGCTGAAAACTAATGGCTTTCCCTGTCGTCAGCAAGTCTTCGCAATATTTAAAGAGTTCACTTATTCCTTTATTATTGTTAACTCAGTTTTCTCACAGCAGACATTACTCGTGATTCCAGGATTCCTTGTAGTTGAATGAGAGTATGCCTATTCAGTATTCCTGTACTCTCTCTGCCATCCAATTCGTAATTTGGATGTATTTTTGTGATAATTGTTTTTAAGGGTGAATAGGTCAAGTAATAATTTTTGTGATAATTGTTTTTAAGGGTGAATAGGTCAAGTAATAATTTTTGTGATAATTGTTTTTAGGGGTGAATAGGTCAAGTAATAATTTTTGTGATAATTGTTTTTAAGGGTGAATAGGTCAAGTAATAATTTTTGTGATAATTGTTTTTAAGGGTGAATAGGTCAAGTAATAATTTTTGTGATAATTGTTTTTAGGGGTGAATAGGTCAAGTAATAATTTTTGTGATAATTGTTTTTAAGGGTGAATAGGTCAAGTAATAATTTTTGTGATAATTGTTTTTAGGGGTGAATAGGTCAAGTAATAATTTTTGTGATAATTGTTTTTAAGGGTGAATAGGTCAAGTAATAATTTTTGTGATAATTGTTTTTAGGGGTGAATAGGTCAAGTAATAATTTTTGTGATAATTGTTTTTAAGGGTGAATAGGTCAAGTAATAATTTTTGTGATAATTGTTTTTAAGGGTGAATAGGTCAAGTAATAATTTTTGTGATAATTGTTTTTAAGGGTGAATAGGTCAAGTAATAATTTTTGTGATAATTGTTTTTAAGGGTGAATAGGTCAAGCAATAATTTTTGTGATAATTGTTTTTAAGGGTGAATAGGTCAAGTAATAATTTTTGTGATAATTGTTTTTAAGGGTGAATAGGTCAAGTAATAATTTTTGTGATAATTGTTTTTAAGGGTGAATAGGTCAAGTAATAATTTTTGTGATAATTGTTTTTAGGGGTGAATAGGTCAAGTAATAATTTTTGTGATAATTGTTTTTAGAGGTGAATAGGTCAAGTAATAATTTTTGTGATAATTGTTTTTAGGGGTGAATAGGTCAAGTAATAATTTTTGTGATAATTGTTTTTAGGGGTGAATAGGTCAAGTAATAATTTTTGTGATAATTGTTTTTAGAGGTGAATAGGTCAAGTAATAATTTTTGTGATAATTGTTTTAAGGGGTGAATAGGTCAAGTAATAATTTTTGTGATAATTGTTTTTAGAGGTGAATAGGTCAAGTAATAATTTTTGTGATAATTGTTTTTAGGGGTGAATAGGTCAAGTAATAATTTTTGTGATAATTGTTTTTAAGGGTGAATAGGTCAAGTAATAATTTTTGTGATAATTGTTTTTAGAGGTGAATAGGTCAAGTAATAATTTTTGTGATAATTGTTTTTAGGGGTGAATAGGTCAAGTAATAATTTTTGTGATAATTGTTTTTAGGGGTGAATAGGTCAAGTAATAATTTTTGTGATAATTGTTTTTAAGGGTGAATAGGTCAAGTAATAATTTTTGTGATAATTGTTTTTAGGGGTGAATAGGTCAAGTAATAATTTTTGTGATAATTGTTTTTAGGGGTGAATAGGTCAAGTAATAATTTTTGTGATAATTGTTTTTAGGGGTGAATAGGTCAAGTAATAATTTTTGTGATAATTGTTTTTAGAGGTGAATAGGTCAAGTAATAATTTTTGTGATAATTGTTTTTAGGGGTGAATAGGTCAAGTAATAATTTTTGTGATAATTGTTTTAAGGGTGAATAGGTCAAGTAATAATTTTTGTGATAATTGTTTTTAAGGGTTAATAGGTCAAGTAATAATTTTTGTGATAATTGTTTTTAGAGGTGAATAGGTCAAGTAATAATTTTTGTGATAATTGTTTTTAGGGGTGAATAGGTCAAGTAATAATTTTTGTGATAATTGTTTTTAGGGGTGAATAGATCAAGTAATAATTTTTGTGATAATTGTTTTTAAGGGTGAATAGGTCAAGTAATAATTTTTGTGATATTTTTTTTTAGGGGTGAATAGGTCAAGTAATAATTTTTGTGATAATTGTTTTTAGGGGTGAATAGGTCAAGTAATAATTTTTGTGATATTTTTTTTTAGGGGTGAATAGGTCAAGTAATAATTTTTGTGATAATTGTTTTTAGGGGTGAATAGGTCAAGTAATAATGTTTGTGATAATTGTTTTTAAGGGTGAATAGGTCCAGTAATAATTTTTGTGATAATTGTTTTTAGGGGTGAATAGGTCAAGTAATAATTTTTGTGATAATTGTTTTTAGGGGTGAATAGGTCAAGTAATAATTTTTGTGATATTTTTTTTTAGGGGTGAATAGATCAAGTAATAATTTTTGTGATAATTGTTTTTAGGAGTGAATAAGTCAAGTAATAATTTTTGTGATAATTGTTTTTAGGGGTGAATAGGTCAAGTAATAATTTTTGTGATAATTGTTTTTAGGGGTGAATAGGTCAAGTAATATTTTCTTATTCTTGCATATCATCAGTCTTTAACAGGTAGTTTGATTATTATTGTTTGGGATTTTTCTCACAATTCGTTATCAATCATTATTCACTGTCAATAACAAGTTTTGTTCCTTTGAAGACTGAATGGCCAAAAGTTTCCTCAGATTACAGCACTCGTCACCTCTTTTGAAAATCATTAAAATAATATTGCATATTTATTTATCACTGATTTCTCGTTAGCAAGCTGATCTTCTCTGGAATAAAGTCTCTCTAAGTTTGCTTGAATGAGTTTGTGTGTATCTTCATGTTTCAGAAGATTTTGTAATTTTAAAGTAATTGTATAGTCTCCTTTAGCTCCTCCCTCAAATAAATGTGCACCTTAAGATAATTATGTTTTCGGCATGATGACATTGAAAAAGAATTCTCTACTAAATAATCAGACAATTCTGAAAAATACACATCGCAACTGGATGAATTAAGAACAGCAATAAAAAAAATGCCCACGATTAGCCATGATTGTGCTGTATTCCATCATGTTTCTTTAATAAGCAGACAAAAATGTTTGCATCTCAGCAGGCATATGTTATTCAATCATGAGTAACCATTTAGATTATCTTTAGATTAAGATCTTTAGATTATCTTTAGATTAAGATCTTTAGATTATCTTTAGATTAAGATATTTGCAGAATAATCTTAATGATATTTCAATCCTTTGGCATAAATTAAAACAGCTTCATGAGTTATTTATCATGAAAGCATCACAATTCAGGGAGAATAAAAAATTCAGATTGACTGAAAGGTAAGGGTTAGAGCTGTGCAACAACACGATTCATATTTGGTTGAATAAATATTTAATGGCATTAATATTTTCATTTTCAGCACAAACTTTTAGGATGACTGAGAGAAAAATGTAGGAAAGTTGCCAGCCACCTAGATTTCCTCCTCCTTCTTCTCTTCTTAATCACTATAACAGACAAGTTTGGGTGAAGAATGGATGAAATATTTTACCACGATAATAACCAAGAGCAGATTATATGACACCAGATTATTGCAAATCAGGTAAATGTCAATTCTTTGTGATAAACAAAAATATAACAAGACAATAATGTGAAAGAACATACTCACAGAAATTTAACGATTCCACCTTTAAATTTTGGAGGGATAGGAGAACACTGTAAAAACAGTAATATGAAACATCATTTGCTTCTTTTTATTTGCTTAAAAAGATAGAAATCCCATTATTGTTATTATTAGACTTCACCCTAAACATTACTGAAACAGGACATATGCACACTAAATTCTACAGAAAAGACGCCTGAAGAAACATCTTTATAAATTATAAATCAGCTCTTCCCACTAAATCTAAATTAGGATATGAACACTTATGCTATAAACGAAACAACCCGCATTTGTAACAAATGCACTACCATGAGATATTTCTAACAAATATTAAGACGGAATGGAGGAATGGATGCCCCACTAATGCCATGCTCAACCCTAGGAAACCCATCAAGCAGCAATCACATGCACACTCCAACATTTGTCTCCTTAAACTACCACACTTTAATGATAAAATAACATTAGCTATCCGCAGAGCCATCTGCAGAGAAAAATTAAACATCAAGCCCACACACTCGGGACCCACACGGAGACAATCATCTAAAACTGAGCAAACATCAAACAATGACCCATGTACTTGCTCCATCAACAACATAAAACTATGTGGATGAACATACTCAGCTTATCAATTACAATGTGTGATATGTAGCGATTTCTACATCAGAAGCACAATTAGGCCACTACATATACACATAAAAGAACGCACCACTACAAAGACATCATCATTCTACTAGCACATATCACAAAACCATAACCTTACTAAAGATATAAAGATAAAAATGTTAGTCATCGAAAGGGATTAGGGAAAGTTAAGATTGAAAGAAGCAATATTAAAAAAAAACAAACTCAAATAACAAAACAGAACTGAATTACAACCTCCTAATATACTTAATAATATATACATATTACGATAAATAAATAGATACGAAACAATTATCAACCGAAACTAAAAAGTAGATTAGAACCAGTAACAACTTCCTACATAAAAAAATTAAAATTTCATAAATTATTATCTAGCGAGATAAACTGTTATGTACCCTCACTAATAAGACACGGATATATATAACCCCCCCCAAAAAAAACAAAAAAAAACAACAACAAAATACGGTTAAATTAAATTAAATTAAAACTAAAATAGAAAATTTAAAAAAATTATTATAAATGAATATTAAATAGGAAATAAATCTCTCTATATATAAATAAAATTAACTCATTTTTTCCCCTCCGACTTTGATCTTAATAGGATTAAAAATCATGACATTACATGCAAATGTAATGCGTACAAACTATAGCATATTATCTGAGGTGTGCTATAGGCCTATTACCTCTATAGTTCCTCAACAATGATTTTTTCCGGTGAGAGTTCACTGCCAAAATCGGTTAGATTCAATGGAAGTTGCTACATCGTTTCTCTCTATTAGATTCCTCCTTTCCCCGCTCCCCATTTACACCACAGCGGATGCATTCACAAGGAACAGTACGAGGAAACACTGGTTTGGAATCGTACAAGGTTATTTATGCCGTTTTTTTTTTTTTTTTTTTGTTTTTTTGAAATCTTTTTTCTCTGATTTATGCTTTCTGTTTTCCCCATAATAAAAAAAAAATTTTAAATTAAAAAAAAAACAAAAACAAAAAATGCGAAAACGTGATTACTATTATTGTTTTCTTTTTGCTTTTTTTTAGTGTAAGACGCAACCTGCGGGACTAACCCGTTCTTACTTCTGGTTTTAACGAATCTAACTGTGAAATCTATCTATGACCTTTATTCATTATTGCTTGCAACTAAACATTTATTTTTACACAAAGAATTAATTCTTTACTGTTTATTATTACAACACAACGATATCGTGAATTCACTTGCATTACACTTAAATTAAAATGAAAACAAGTAGATTCAGTTAGAATTCGAGAAAACAAAAAATTCATTTAGAATTCGATTGTGATGCGGGACTACTCAAACTGAACCAAAATAAACTTCCCTGCAGAATTGATATTTGACCTAATTCACTTTTTACTTAATTCATCACGTTTTTTTTGGGGGGGGGCGCTTTCGCCTCAATGATTCGAGTTCGAGCCCCCCCTCAAATTTTTTTGGTATTTTTCAAACACCCGGGCACCACTAGACCGTTCGTATTGCATCACGTTCATTTTTTTAATTGTTTTTTTAACAACATTGTTTGTTTTTATAATATTTAAACAGGGTTATTACTTTGCTTTGTTTTCGTTTTACCACACCCCAACCACACACGTCTCTAAAAATCCGGGCAACGCCGGATACCCCTGCTAGTAAATAAATAAATAATAAATAAAGAAAATAACAAGTAAATAAAAAATACACAGACATGACAGAAAAGAATAGACACCCATAGAAACAGGTTATTTCAATAAACATAAAATTTATAGAACACAATCAAAAATAAATAATCACAAATACTTGGTTGACATTCCCTTTGTTGTTTTTAATGCTAAGACCCTTCTAGGCATGGCATTGATCAGTTGTCGAATATGCAATAATGCTAAAAGTTCAGGCTTAGAAGATGAGGTCTAATACGCCCAAAGGTTTTCAATTGAGTTCATATCCCGGGGCTGACTTGGCCATGGAAGGTTATTAATCCCATTTTGGCTAAACCTATGTTGTGTTGCTCTAACACAGTGGCAAGGAGCTCCATCTCTCATAAATAGGGAGGTAACTTGTTTTAACTTGAGAATATTGACATGATTCATGTAATATTGAAACATATTTAGTAGAAGTGATATTTCCTTCACACTCCAGCAGGTCTGAGCGACCTGCATTCCAAATTGCACCCAATACCATAACCGAAAAACCTCCAGATTTCAACATTGACTGCAGTTTTTTTAACGCAAACTTTTGCTGAGGAAGCCACCATACCCATACACTTCCACTATCAGGAAATAATGCAAATCGTGGCTCATCAAAGAAGATGACATTGGTCAAAAAGGTTATAGGTCTTTCCACCATCTCATGAGCCCAATCTTTTCTGCATTTAATATTGGCAGGGCAAAGAAGAGGGTTCATTCTCACAGATCTAACATAGTAGCCCAGCTTGTGAAGATACCTGACAGCTGTTCTGGGACTGACATCAGCTTGTGTTGCAATATCAGAGGCTTTGAAACGAGGATCCTCTTCAACATTTCTCTTCACAAGACGCAAGGTTCTTTCAGAGGACATGGGACGACCTGGATGAGGGTTTGTGCACTCTTTGTCCTCTCTTGTGAATTGTAACAATAGAAAGAGGTATTGAAAGATTTCCGGCTATTTTGCATTGACTAAGACCACCTTCATGTTGATCCACGATTCGTTCTCGCATAAATTCAGAAAGTCTAATGCTGCTTTGGTTTGTGACGCTTCAGTGCTGTTAGATGCAATTTTACTGAGATGCTCTAAATTATTTCAGCACTATTCTTATCTGTAAATATAAATAAGCATATACAAATCTTAGGAAAAATATTTATTTTAGTGTCTATTCTTTTCTGTCATGTCTGTGTACATACATGCATGCATTAAAAAGCTGAACTTGAAAAAAATTAAATGGAAATTGAGTTGACATCAATCTGCATTCGACTAGAGACAAAAATATATAAAACCAAAATATTTTTCTAACGTCGTCCTTGACAATGGGATTTTAACCCTGAAAATTTGGATTACACACTATCAACACCCTTTACACTTAATAGGTAATAAAGGAAATTATTGAAAAAAAATTATTATTCAATATTTTTAAATACTTGAAAAGCGTACAAGCGGTGGAGAAAAATACATTGTATTGTCTTAAGAAAAATTCTTTAAATTTTGTATTTTTCTCTTATTTTTTATTTTTGTTTTATTTGTTTTATGTTTCAGTAATTCAAGTTGATCATCTTCATTTTCATAATTTTTATATGAAACTGCAGGGAAGATAACCCAGGGGCCAACTTTGACAGTCGGTCATCTTGTTCAGTTTCTTTTTGATTCTGTGGGAGCATATGAATTAATTCTTGTGCAAGCATGTGAATTTGCCAGGGCTGCTGCGGGAAGGTGGGTTCTCTCTACTGTGCTAGAAGTTTACTCACACCGAGAGTATGCTGTATCTCTACAAGGCCACGGTTCGCCCATGCATGGAGCATTATTGCCACATCTGGGCTGATGCATCTGTGACTAGTCTCTCGCTTCTAGACAGGGTAAAAAAAAAAAGAGTCACTAACCTAATAGGTTCTGAATTATCAACTAAACTCTAACCACAGTCCCATCTCCAAAACGTGGCATCCTTGTGCCTATTTTACAAGTATTTCAATAGCAAGTGCTCTGATGAACTCTGAGCATTAGTATCCCCTCGACGACAATACCCATGACAAACCCGACAAACAGCAAAATCCCATTCCTACACTGTAGAGATCCCTAGATGTTTTCTTAGACTGCTGCACTTTGGAATTCCCTCCCGGGTCCCAGCTTCTCTGACACGCAGCAGTTCAAATGTAATGTGAACAAACATCTCGCTGCCCAACTTCATAAATAATATCCCTGCAAATCTGGTTTCAAGTAGTAATCCTTCATGACTAATTGGCCCTGTATCTTGTTTGGGGTGCAATGACAATAATAAAAAAAATATTACCTGTGTGTGGCAAGATATATCTTCATCCATACTAGGAGGCGGTGGCACAACTAATTTTGCTATTAAAGTATCAATGTCTTCATCTAAAATACTGGGGCAGTGTTCTGCACTCGCTGACCTGACCATCTGTTGGCCCCGCTTGGCCCTTGCCTTACTCCGTCTTGAGTTCGGGATGTCCAGGCTGCACGAGAGATTTTCAGACTTGTGACCACTGTCTCCGCTGCCGCTGATATCGTCATCTTCCCCTTCCATCATTCTCGCATATCTGTTACATTTGGATTTCTCACTGTCACTTCGATTGTCGATGCACAATAGCGAAGAAGGAGAATGAATTTCCGCAGTGACGTTGTAGACATCTAAAAAAAAAGAAGAAAAAAAAGAGAGTGACACATCCTGCAATAAAGTATATAAAGTAGACAAAATTGAGAAAACTATAAAAAGTCAAGCAGTACAAAATAGTAAAATAGCTCATAAAGTGTAATTATGAGTTTTAAACACATACTTGGATTTGATGAAGATTAAATCTGAATTCTCATTTTTGAAAAAAATGCTATTTTATTCTAACTGAGGATGGGGCACCCACTATTTCATACATTTAAACCGAGAGACCTATTTGCCTGGATAATGCCCGCATGTGTGCAGACTTTGATGATATAGTATATGAGACTGGATGTGAGTGCTTTAATTAATAGATGTAAAGCAGTTCGCAGAGGAATGTCAAGGAAAATATGGAAGGAAGTAATTTGAGGTGGATTTGAGAGAAAGAGATAAGTCAATTTATAAAATGGCTGTTTAAATAGAATATAATGATGATGATAAAAACCGGATGATTTTAACACATTTCCTAAGAATATTTTCTTTTGAATTATGTTCAATTTCTTGGCTTTTTGGTTAGAAGCAAAGTGTAGTATTTTTCTGATACCACATTTCATTCTTTCTGTCCACGGTCAGTGAAAGAGAAATCCTTCTAGACTGAGCAATTTTTGTTTCTGTTCTAATCTAAAGTATCGTTTTGGGGAGTTGGATTTCCCGCATTAAAACAACTTTGTGTTTAACTCTGTCTATCTGTGGAATAGGGTTCCATATGTACAATCTGTACATGAAACAGCTAATTTTCTTACAAATCTTAGTTGAAATAAAATCTACTGATACAAAATTTACTCAGATAAACTTCTCATTTTCGGGAAAATGGTGTTATAGCTATGTGACAATGTGAGGTGAAGATGGATGTCTATAAATACAAGATATCATTGAATATTGGGAAAAAGCCAGCAGAAGAAATACAGTGAGAAAAGGATTGTGAATACCTGTATTGTTATTGCTCATTTAGTATTATTAGGCAGGAGAAGTAAAATACAATGCAAGAAAATACAATGTAAGAAAAAAGTAAATACAATACTGAAATAATGTAAAGACACATCATCACAAAGTGCATGCTCACTATGAATTTGTTTGCTGGGGGAGGAGGTGGCCTTATCAAATAAACATAAGCATCAATCTAATTTCGCATTCTATGGAATAATATTCCAGTTTTATTTACTAACAGACACATAATCTCCATTATAATAATTGATGATAAAGACTCTTACCAGAACTAGGACTTGATAACAGTTTGACTGTAGCTTCGTCTGGTCCCAATGATACTGGTTGAATAACTTTCTGACGATGATGGTGATGGTGATGGTGATGATGGTGATGGTGGTGATTTCTACACATGCGTCGATGAGCTGCAATCTCAACTTCATCATCAGAAAATCCTGGGGGTGGAGCACTAGTCACACTGCTATAAAGTCCTTTTCTAGCTTCTTCATCTACAACTTCAGGTGGAGGAATTAGGGTCAGGTCTACAAAGAATGGAAATATAATAGGAAATCGTAAATGTTCAAACAAAAATATTCTTTTATAAATTTATATGATGGTTATCATAATGTAACTCTTGTTGGGTAGGCCACCATTTCGGCGGGTCCCCCTTTTGGAGAGTCGTCGAAATTAATAAGAAGACGGGAGTGTTGGAACGGTCTAGAAACTGACCTGGCAATAATAATCAAGAAAAAAGGCATTTCAAAACAAAACGGTTTTTATATACATTTCAGCGTACAAGTGGTATCGGGTCATAGAAAGTTCGGGATTTTCATTTGTGCCCTGACACTGGAACAACTCGTCTCTCCATCTTTTTGTTTCCAAAACCTTTTGTGTCTCCTTCTTTCCCACCAGAACTGTTCTCCGTCCTGATTGGCTACAACCTCTGATCACATGGAGAGAAAAGAAAGAAGGAAGGAAGAGAAAGGGTAAAGTAGAGAGAAAGAGAAATGTAATGGAGAAGTAGTAGTCTTGGCTTCACTACACGTACTAGGAAGGTCACTCAGCAATTCACTGCAATTATTGTCTTCCATAGTTGTTATCAGATAATAAATAAACATGAATTTATAAGACCAAAAAAATTCAACCTTGATCGCCCTTCGGGGCCCGTGGCGTAGTTGATAGAGATGTTGAATTTCTACGGTTCCAGGTGAGAATTGTCTGAAGATAGCGGTTTCAATCCTACCCAAAGCAGCCCAGAGGCCAAAATGTGGTGAGACTACAACAACTACAGAAGGCAGTAATTGCAGTCAGGAGATTCAGATTGCGATTGCCACCTGACAAAGGCCAGAGGAATAGTTGGCCGAAACGTCATGAAACAACTAAGAGAAGATGAGGATAATAGTCCGCAATAAATACAATTAACAAATAATACTCATCTCAATGAATTCCAATAAAAATAATATATTCAGGAGGAATGTTATCTAAACCTGCAGCTTTACGATTCTTGGTCTTCTTTAGTACATTTAGAAGTTCCTCCATTGTAAAATCACCCTCCTCAATATCGAGTTCCTGTACAACAATCGGCTGAATTAGTTGGTCTGTTACTTCTGGTTTGTTTCCGAGTAGCTTTTCAAAATGTGCTTTCCATTTTGAACATGCATTTTCCTACCAAAATTAGTGACAAGCAAGAGATCCTGAATTTTTTTTTAACTATCAGCACTAGTGCACTCAATCCCCCAAACTTAATTTATTGGTTATCAGAGCGTGACCTCTGATCTAGTCCGAGTCAATATTCTGATCGACAATGACTAGATGCGACCTTTCCAATGCAGTAGAACTAGTTGGTTGTGCTGGTCAATCTTCCATTCGTGGCTGGAGATTGTTAGTTTCTTTTGCGTCAGGGTTGATAAGCTGTCATCTCACTGGTTGGTCGTCCACTGAGGAAAAAAAAAAACAGTAATTCAAAAATTCACCTTCCGATAGGAAGGCATTCAATGCACAGAGGAAAGACAACAAAACCCAGCTTCTTCTAGTAGTTTTTAGACCTTCCCTCTTTCTTTCTCTCTTGGTAATGCGAACTTCCCCATGTCTAGATGGTTCCTTTTTTTAGAATTTTCACTCTCATACCTGGAAAGGTTGCAAGCTGTTTATCAGACCTTTGGGGTCAACTCGTGATCCCCAGGTCAGATGACTGTCCTCGAGATGTAAACATTTATTTTCCAACGTATAGATTCGCTTTACTTGCACCAGTTCACTGCATGTGTTTCCGCTCAACTTTTAAAGTGACATTGTGTTGATGGATAAAACCCAAGATGAATATAACACAATCATTGATTATTTTGTGATTTTCTGTCAGCAGGGATTTTTGCTGTCGCCCAGGGGCACCATATTTAATTAAGGGTTATGTTTGCCCATTTTTTTATAGTGAATTTTAAGTTTTCGCTCTCTCCCTTGGAGAGCACAACCGCCCTTCAGGTCGTTCATGTCACAGGGTCACATGAATGCGCACATAGGATGGGAAGACAACAAGCATAAGTTTTCTTTCCATGGTGAAACAAACTGAAATGGAGAGTATCTATTAACTTTTCTCCTTGAAAACAACCTACAATGTATGAAAACCCGTTTTCAGAAAAGACCCAGTAAGCTCTGGACCTATCAATCCCCAAATGGAAACATGGCCCAACTAGACTATTTTTTTATGAATAAGAAGTGGATCAATAGCTGTCATAACTGTGAAGCTTTCAGCAGTTTCTATGGCGGGTCTACTGATCATAGGATTGTTACCTCTAAGTTGAAGTAAAGTCTACGGGCAAACAAAACTAAAAAAAATCATCAAGACAGCCCTACAACTGGTCACCATTGTCACACGACAATCAGATCAAATAGAGATTCATATTCGAACTGCGAAACAGATTTTATGCCTTACAAGCACAAGAGCAGGAACCAATTCTAATACCACCTATGAAAACTTTGGTTTGATCGCACCAAGAAGCAGCAAAGAAGGGTATACTGTCGGAAATTTATTTTTTTATCGACATAGTCGCAGAAGGCAGTGCAGGGGAAATGAGAGGTCAGCATTTTGTTCAGCCTGTTCCCCATCCACTTCTCATACTGGCCCGTTGTCTAGCAGTCGTTGAACTGAAAAACCTTTCTACTGTCGAAAGTGTGTGTACGTCATTCTCTCTCTCTCGCTCGCTCTCTCTCTCTCTTTCTCTCGCTCTCTCTCTCTCTCCCTTTCTCTTTCTCTCTCTTTCTCTCGCTCTCTCTCTCTCTCTCTCTCTCTCTCTTCCTTTATCTTGTGGATGTTTGCCGTGTGTTCTCGTTAATGATTGGCTAATTCTGAAATCAATCCCTGGAACCCCTTTTTTTCCTAGCACTCTTTTTTCGAGTCAGTTCCAGAAAAATGTATTGAGAAAAATACTCGTTTTTGGGCTCCTTCGTACAGATCGACGTAAACGAGTACATTCAACCACACGAAGAAAAGCCTTTATTGAATGGTTGATATTGGAGGTTTACCAAACACCATTTGTTGAAGAAAGCAACACCTTTCAGCGAAAGAGGCTTTTATTGTTAGAGAAGAAAAAAAAAGACAACCCTTTTCAGAGGAAAGGATCTACATTCGGACTCTGCTTTTGGGCGAGAGAGAGCCCAACCTTCAGACCCTTTGAAAGTTTCATTTGTCGCGAAGAAAGGACGAAAAATGGACACCCATGAAGAAGCGAAACATAAAAAACAAAAACTTTAAAAGAATTTCAAGAACTTTTTCTCTCATGTTTTTTTCGCCTCCAAACCTTTTTTCAAGTAAGCCTTTCTTTAAATTTTAAGAGATACGAGAACGTTCCCTCCCCCTTTTTTTGAGAGGTCTAATTTCGTGACTTCATTGTAAAACTGGTTTTTTCCTCAGTATTTTTTTCCTTTGAATTGTAATACGAATGTTTATTGTTCAAATTCTTTTTTACTAGATTTGTTAATGTGGTAAATGTTACCAGTGCTTTTGGGAAGCAAAAAGCAATTCGCCACTCCCCTTTTATAAATAAACTTCGGACATTTTTAACTGTAATTCAAGGTCTTCCTTTCATTTTTTTTCTTGTTGTTGCATAACTATTTCCCCTTTCTTTCTTTTTTTTTTCATGTTACATTACAAAGTCGAATTTTGGTGACGACCCCGAAAATTTCGACAATACCTCTGAAGCCCAAGATAAAGCGAAAAGTACCGGAAAATGACAAAATAATATCAACACGAGAAGAGTTAAAAAAAAACATAAACAAAAAGCAACATAAATACCCCATTCGACAAAACTAAGGAAGTACACCTTTCAAGAGCTTAGTATGATATACCTATCAGAGCAACAGACGTATGTTCAAGAACAAATAGATTGAATCCAGAATGCTGCGAATAACAAACAATCATCTGGCTTGGCAACTAGTAAATCCGGGTACAAACAACCTGCCAAAGCTAAGTTAAAGGCAAACACCCCGGAAAATGCATGTTCGAAATGGAAAGTACATTTTGAAAAGCTACTTGGAAACAAACCAGAAGTAACGAATACCACCACAACTCTTCAATTGGCGATGAAATCCATGAGAAAACAAACCACTTTTTCCCTGAATGAATATTAATTATCAATTTCTCAAGATTTATTAGAAAACATCTTAATAAATCAATAAAGTTGCTTGAGGAATCACATATTTTCAAATATTGTATTTTTTTTTCTTCGGGTTAATCATCCCAATAAAGTCTTTAAATAAAAAGGCAGATGAACATATAATTTGATTTGTTCCCAATGTAATGAAAATTGAATGTGACTGCAGTCACGGAGGTGGGCTGCATGTGCGAACTCGAAACCTGAGCGATGGGAAACGAGAAGGCGACGAATCAACAGATTCGAATGCGGGAGTTAAGATGTTTGGGGGAGTCGAGCCGTTGAGTTCTCGAGAACCTCGAGAACCGGATGGAACGTGGCTAGAGCGGAGAGTGTCGCCGAGAATCGAGTTCAGTTTTTTTTTTTTTTTTTTTTTTCAATTAGAAGCTATTTCGGCTTTAAATATGGAGGCAATGCGGCCGAGATGAAATCGGAAATTTTAAATGATTCGCGTCGAACCTGGAAAATTAAAAGTCGAGTTGAAAATTTAAAAGCGTTGTCAAAGAGAGAATTGAATGAGTTGTGTCAAACTGCGAAGGTTGAAGATATGAAGTGAGTCGGACTTTTTTTGTCTTTTTGTTTGTTAATCCCAGTGGGATTCGTTGGATTTCTTTAACTATCGTCGTCAAATGAACGTGGAATTTGGAATGAAATTCGCTTACATTTGTTGAAAAAAAAAAAAAAAGTCGTCGCTGTTAACAGAACTTAAAATGCAATTTGGACGACTTGTGCATTTAAATTCGTTTTTCACCGAGAAATTTAAAATGAGATTCTGTTGTGTTAAAAAGAAAAAAGTTGTTTTTTTAAACGAAAATGATTTTATAAAAGTACAATTCCATTCGGATTTTATTGTTTGAAAAAAGTCATCGTTGTTAAAAGAACTTGAAATGTGATTCAGATGACTTGTATGTATAGAAGTCATATTTCAATGCGGAATTTAAAATGAAATCCTGTTGTGCTGACAAGGGAGAAGGGTGTGGTTTTTAAACGATGGATTTATTTTATAAAAGTACAGTTCTAGTCGGATTGTATTGTTTGAAAAAAGTCATCGCTGTAAAAAGAACTTAAGATGCGGTTCGAATGGTTTGTATCCACTGAATTCGCTTTTCAACGAGGAATTTAAAATGAAGTCCTGTTGTGCGCGAGCCTTTTTTAGTCTCACACAAAAACACGCGTTCACATCTCAAGCTATATTACTTGTCATATGCATACGCGCACACAAACATACGTTCACACGTACACACACGTACATATATTCACGTTCGCGTACATACACTCACATCCATGTGTATACACACACACGTTAACGTACACACTTGTACGCACACATATGCGCACACGTACGCACACATGGGCAACGTCACTTCCACTTTGAAGGAAATCCACACATGCACAAAAGACCACCGGAAACAACTATAAAAGCAAGAGCAATAAGCTGATTCCTCCTTTTCAACTCGCCTTCCGAGCCTCATGCCATTTGCTACTATTTTGGGGGCAAAAAGCTAACAAACAGTACGTACACTTTATACGCTTTCTCTCTCCATGACCTGGATTGACTTTCTCTCTCTCTCTCTATCTACAACTTGTGCCAGAGAACACCTCCGCGTAGCTGACCTGCTAACATGGCGCGCAGCTTAACTGATGTCAACCCTCTCTCTCTTTCTCTTTCTACATGCCGGATGGCCATTTCTCGTTCCACTACATTACTCACTCCTTTTTCCATGCGCGAACAAATGAAGGTGACCTGAACGTGAGATGAACACACATTTCCTTTTCCTTCTATACTACAAGTCCCGCAACAAACGATGGTGACACCCGCATGAACATGAACACGTGTTACACCTAAAACATTAATTCTTCAGCAGTAAATAAACAACATGTATATTTTATTCAGCAATTGAGTCTTTGTTTCCTTCATTCCATTCGTTTCCTTATTTTCTTTTGTAATGGGATTAGGATTTATATATCCTAGTCCTCTACAGTTGTGTTAAAAAGAAAAAAGTTGTCGTTTTTAAACGACTTTCATTTTTAATGAAAATACAATTCGAGTCGGATTTTATTCCGTTTGAAAAGTCGTCGTTGTTAAAAGAACTTAAAATGCGATTCGGATGACTTGTATGTGTAGGAGTCATATTTCAATGCGGAATTTAGAATGAAATCCTGTTGTGCTGACGAGGAAAAAGGGTGTCATTTTTAAACTGAGTCGGATTTTATTGCGTTTGAAAAAAGTCGTCGCTGTTAAAAGAACCTAAAATGCGATTCAAACGACTTGTATGCATTAAATTCGCTTTTCAACGAGGAATTTAAAATGAAGTCCTGTTGTGTTAAAAAGAAAAGGTGTCGTTTTTAAACGACTTTCATTTTTAATGAAAATACAATTCGAATCGGATATTATTGCGTTTGAAAAAAGTCATCGCTGTTAAAAGAACTTAAAATGTGATTCGGACGACTTGTATGTATTTAAAAGTTATTTTTAAATACGGAATTTAACATGAAATCGTGTCGTGCTTAAAAGGAGAAAAAAGGTGTCGTTTTTGAACGATAGTCATTTTGGTGAGAATACAATTAAAGTCGTTTTTAAATGAGAAACTTAAAAATTAATTTCTGTGTCTAGCTGTGTAGCCCCATTTTGCTAAGTAGTATCTGTCTTTGTTGGAGAGTAGTGAAGGCTAGCTGTACCTAGCAGGTGTGTATAGCGCTAGCTGTGTCTAGCAGGAGTGTAGAGCGCTAGCTGTGTCTAGCAAAGACGGATACTACTTCACTACCCAGTTTATGATCATGCGATCATTGGTGGGTGCGCTTGCAGCAGTCATGACATCCTTTGGAGTTGCATTATATCTATAGACCGCCTCTGCGATCGTGCATTGTTTTCTTGCTGCGATCCTCTTCACGCTTTGATGGCACTACTCTGCTATGCCATTGCCACTTGGTACATATGCACATCTGTGTATGAGCTGGATCCCCTACTTGTCTATGAAACGTTTGAACTCCTCACTGCAGAAGGCCGTGTCATTGTCTGTGAGTATCTCTTCAGGCGGCCCCCTTTCATAAAATATGGACTCCAATTCACGGATGACACTGGAGGAATGCTGTCTTATTAATGGGAACCAGATTGCAATCATTGTCAGTCCACAATCGATCAGGGTGAGGAAGTTCTGGTTGCCATAGTGGGTTATGTCTATACCCAGTTGGCTCCAAGTCACGTCTACTCCCAGCCGACATTTACGCCATCTGGCCGTGCAGGGTCGATTGACTGGCATGTTTGGCATTCCTTGACTACCGCTTTCACTGCACTTTTGGACACTGACGGATTGGACAACTGCACAAAATAACATGTCTGTCTCACTCTGGGGTGTCCACTGAGGTGGTGTATCTTCCTGATTTCATCCACCACCTCAATAGAGGCGGCACATAATGGTACTAGCTCGGCTTTCTTCTTCATGGTGTCATAGCATCTCTGTGGCACCCGAGTGAGCCTATCAGCAATGTTGCAATTTGAAGTGACCAGTACCGCATCCATAGACAGGTTGTACTCTGTTACCAGCTTTTTTATGGTCTCCAACCTCCATCTGATCAGCATCTCGCTGGGTGCCTTAGTGCGCACCCTGGTCTTGCCTGTCAGTGTGTCAGATATCCAGTGGTACACACATAGTGAATCTGTGTGTATGCGTAATTTCCTGACTTTCCACTGGAGTGCCAGGTTGATACCTTTTATCACTGCATCGAGCTCTGCCAGGTTGATATGAGCAGCGTCATTCGCCAGTCGCAATCAGCAGGCGTCCTCAATCGCAGCACGATTCTTCTCCAACAGCACACCAATTGCCAGAGAGCTCGCATCCACCCACACATTCAGTTTGTCTCCCTGCACGCACCAGTCTCCTTTGGCAGGGTCATCCTGCTTTACTCTTGCGATAGTCTCCTTCACCATGTAAACCAACAGATCGTAAGCTGTTTCATCATCCCAGCCTTTGTGACTGCACTTGCCCTCCTTTTTATGATGCCTGTTGCCACACGAGTCCATCTACACACTGGTAGGTGCCCCACAAGTTTTCCACGCAGGGAGAATACTGCTCACCTCGTGAGGACATCAGGCACATCAGGAACTGCAGTTCCGCACCTCCATTTCAAAGTCCCTCTCTCCTGTTGAACGTTCAGGCCCAAGACACGAACACCATTCACCAAACGTTCTGGATCCTTGCACGTCAAACCAAACTCAGCCAGTTTGGCCATCACACATGACGATGACACAATGTCTTCATTCAAATATATGTCATCAAGGTATGCCGATGTCCCATCTTTTATTGTTTCTTCCTGTGACAACACAGCATTAATAATGGTTTTCATTATTTGGGGTGCCAGGTTCAGCCCGAAGCCTAGTCTGGTAAGGCAGTACTTCCTGCCAGCAAACATTACCGTCTGAAATGGCCACATTGTTTTACTGATTCGGACCTGCAGGTATGCTTTTCAGCAGGGACACATTGGAACCCTGCTGGCGCCACTCTCAGAACTTGCTGGCACAAACGTCAGCATCTGCCATGAACACATCAACATGTGCATTCATTCAGTTCATGATAGTCCATCACTGACCTCACCTTTGCTTTGTTATGCTGAGTGACCACCGTCAGCGGAATCAAGCCTCTGGGAGGTCCAAGTTTCTCATAGGGGTAGGGAATTAATCAGCCATCCTTGATCCAATCACGAAGTTCCTCTTCGTGTGCAGGCCTCATTTGGTCGGGCACATGGTACTCTGTTACCTCATTTCGCAGTTTGGCTGGTGCCTGGTTTTCCAACTACTTCAACGCAGCTGTCCAAGCCTTCTGCTGCTGGTCAAATTCGACAATAAAGTCTGGCTGATCAATCTTCAAAGCAGCACACACTGGAACCTTCTCCTGAAACTGTATCGCCCCCATCTGCGTTATGTGAGCACCACGTAGGGCTCTGATGGCATCGTAACCAAGAAGTAAGTCAAAACTCAGCGGTTTCTCGAGTACTACCACCGCTTCAATGTTAGCTGAATTTCCAGTTTTAGTGCGAATGTTCACAGCGCCCACCCCACAACATGTCCGCGTTCTCACTCACTGAGACTGTTTGCTCTAGTAGTCTTCTTCTTCCAAGTGCCGCAGAGGTCCACTCTCACTACGGTGCAAGAACACCCAGAGTCGAGGAATGCTGAGCACAAGGTCTCATTGACATAAACCTGAATGGTCGGAAGCGCATCGTCCAATTTCTGTTTGAGGAAGAGGTCGACGCTGGCACCTTGTCCCCGACCCCATTTCCCGAACAATCCCGGGCCATATGACCAGTCTTATTACATCGGTAGCAGCGAATAGCTGTCAGTCACCGCCGACAGTTCCTCGCAATGTGGCCCTGGCCATTGCACCTATAATACATGACTTCACCACACTTGGACGGTCTATCATCACTTGATGCGGGCTGTGCAGCAGCAACTACTGGTTCTCTCATCTCATAAGTATTCTTCATCACAGTCCTGGCCCGGTCTACCAGGTAATTAAGGGACAATGAAGCTATGCTTGAGCCTGCAGAAGTTGTTTTGCTCCGGTTGGGAGCCCTGTCAAAAATTGACATGCCAAAGCCTGCTCAGGTAGCCCACCAAACAACAACGTCAACTTTGTCAGCTCGGGCAAATAAATTATTTCGACGTTTACTCAAATTGCTCCCAAGCAGTGGTGGGGTCGATAGCAAATGCCTTGTATAATGCCGCCTTGATCCTTTCATAATCCTGTTTTTCCTCAGGACTAAGCTGTTGATGTACTGCGATGCCCTGACAGACATAGAGAAACCATGTGTTCAATGCTTTTCACACTAGACAACAAGCAATGTAGTTCCATCTTATCCACTCAGTCAAGTACCGGGGTCGAGCCGTCAAATTCTGGTATTAATTCAAGGTCGAACTTGCCTCCCATTACACTGAAATAGCTTGCAGTTAAATGGGCTATTAAACAGCAAAACAAAATAAACCAAATAAAATAAGCAAAAGTTCAGTTAGAATTCGTCACTATTCTCTCTCAACTTCCAGCACATGTTCTCCCCACTGCCTCTGCCAACAGGCATTTTATAAGAAAACTGACCCCATTCCATTTGCATACGTGTACAGTGAAAGATGAGATCTGGTGAGATTCCACAAGACTACACCTTATAAATCTATGGCTACCATCTTTAATTTCTCTCTCTCAGATCCCATCCGAAGGTAACTTGTATGATCGCACGATACACACATGCACGGGCACTTTCTTCTCTGATTATTACATTCAACTCTACATCTGGATGTTCAAAACAAATCCTCAGGTTGTCATCTGGATGAGAAGGGACTGTGATTCCTTTAGCCTTAGATATTACTAGAACGATATTTTTCCTATCTTTTTTGGCCTCATCTTAAGGGCCTATTTTAGGGATTAAGTTAGGGTCTAATAGGCATTGATATTCAGCATTAAAAGGCCAGAATACCAAAACCCATCTATCCTATGATAAGATGAATCTGGGGGCAGCCACAGGGACCTTGAAGCAATCATCTTTGTGGGCCTTGTATGTACAAGCCCTTAACTGGGAGCCGGCAAACTTTCCACTCATCCACTCATTTTGCATGGATGAAACTAATTATCGCCTGCATGCTTTATTGGTTGATAGGTCATTGTGAAAGTACACAATGTCTCTGACACTCACCTCCATACAAGGTCTACGTGAGTGGTTAGGAGCTTTAGACTGCTCACTGTAAACATGGTTGGCTTTGCGCCTACGATGCTGCTCTTCTATAAGATCCATATCATTGAAGTCGATGCATTCACTAGTAAACTGGTCCTTGTGATACAAGATTTCTCTGGAGAACAATCCGAGTGATCCAAACCTACAGTTCAATGTGCAACATGCTACAGAGAGCAAGAGTGTAGAGATCTGCGAACCAGCTGGGTCCAACTTGAGGAGCTCTCGCTGGACATCTTGGACGGCCTTTTCAGCAACAGGGTTACGATTGACGTTTTTAGGATTACCTATTTCTATTGAGATATGGTGAGTGAGCAGAAACTCATCATTTTTAAGGGATTTGAATCTGGGGGAAGAGTTTGTCCTTATGACAGCAGGTGGATTAATGATGGGTCTGACGGGCAAACAGGTCTTTAGAATAGCCTCCTGCAATGTTTCCTTTTGCTCATTTGAAATAAGGACTGCCACGGAATAAGAGCTGACGTACTCCCGTAAGACAAAAGTCACTTGTCTATTTCTTTTGATGATATCAGCAGCAAACCTAAGCCCTAGTGAATTTGGGGGGGGGTTCTTCACAGGACTGAGGAACAGCTACGAGTGGGGAGCTGCTGAATGAAGTGCACTAGTGGCATGAGGATACAATTTTATTCACGGCCTCAGCCAAGTCCAAGGCATAAAAACATCAGCTCACTACCTGTTGCATCTGATGTTTGGTAGGGTGTCCCAGATTAATATGCAGCGCCGTCAGTAAGGCATGTAGAGCATGTCACAGGACAATAATGGCATATCCCATTGTGGGAGAAAAGGATCCTTTTGACAAACAATTACAAGGCCATCCTAGACTAATGTGGCAGTCTGAAGATATCTTTTCACATCCTTAATGCCATTTCGTGGATGAGTTCCCTGCATCAGGTGTGCATGTGTTCATCTAAGGTCTGAGCAGTCATTTGGAATTTCTTTCCATGCGGGACGGCTGGTATACAAGAGGCTTAATGATCCCTAAATTATCTCCACAAGGGAAGTCCTAAACATGCGACCTCCTCCTTTACCTGTAAGAAGGAGTAGACCTAACATGTTGTGTGCCTGCACTCAGGAGCATTACGGCTGGCAAAGTAGCAGGCAAGTTTGCTCTGCTCGCAAGATGTCGGAATCCTGGAAATGGCAGACAGTTGACAGGAAAGATGTTAATCTGGGGTTGATTGAAAATTAGCCTCGGCAGTGCTTTTCATAGGCCTGAACACAGGGCTTGCTATTGGTGAGGACAGCAGGGTGACGTTTTAATTGAATTAAATATTGCTGCAGCAATAGCCAATGCCTCAACTTCACATGGCCACCAGGTGGGTTGTTGGACATGTAGTCTCGCAGAAAAATGTCCACAGAGCAGTAGTCTCCCTCTACTGTCTGCATACATCAGGGCACCACTACTGTGTTGTCTGAAAGAACCGTCAGTCATTATCTACAAATGGTCGGCAGGACAGGATACATGAATAGTTTTTGCCGAAGTCAGGTGTTTCCAAGCAGTGAAGAATATCTCACGTAAGACCAGTTTACAGCATCCTATGACTCTTTTCCTGCAGTGGCTTCATCTAATGGGATAAGAAGGTGGGAACAGTTAGGAATAACACGGTTTAGGACCTTGAAGGCTTCTATGAATGATTGTAAACCCTTCACAGTTCTAGGAAGTTGACAGAAGCTACATGTAGCAATATGGTGGGGCCCAACTAACAAGGATCCCTCTGACCATATCCATCCAAGGATGATTGTTTGCTTAGGACATATTATGGTTTTGCTGGTGGGTACTCTTAAATTAGCCAGAGATAGAGTTGTGAGGACTCTACACCAAACTGATAATAGGTCTTCAATGCTGTTTTCCACTGCAGATCATCAGCAAACTTTGCCACATATCCCTCCATCAACAAGTCGTCTAGTAATCTAAACATGAGTTCTCTTAAAGCTGTTTCTGATTCTGGCATTTGTGCATCTTGTATTGACATGCATGCCTCTGAAAGAGGTCACAACACCACAATTTCTCATGGATTCCTTTGCCAAGGGGATTTGATAGAAGACTGATTGATAACCCATCGCCACTGACCTATCTTCCTTAGAGTTGAGTCAATGTTCGGCATTGCAGATGGTTGAGGCTTTTCATATCGATCAATACCGGAAAAAGTCAATAACTAGGCAATGTCCTCCATTAGGCATTTTGACGAGGAAGGACGGGCTCTAATACTCCACTGCTACTCCAATATCTTCTGGACGGGAAAATACACCAATGTGTTCTAACTTGTATAGAGGAAGGCGACCTCGAAGCTGGATCCATGTTAATGGAAGCCTTAAAGTGACTAAATGAACTGCTTTAACCAGGTAGATCCTCTCCAAAAATGTCGTAAAATTTGGAATTAAGCTGTTAAAATTTCAGCTTCTCTGCAGAGGATAACATATCATCTAGGTCGATGACCACACAGGAAGCGATGTTGTCATGGTGTTTTCTTGAAGTTGGGTAGGTACTTGGCATGCCAAAAGATGTTATTGGAATGAATGGGGATATAGCCTGACAAATGTGTTGTGACCTACGTATTCATTGTGGTTAACTGGTATTGTTCACAAGACTCACCTTTCCTCCTACACTTCTTGTGATTATGGGTAATGGCCAAGGTTTAACTGATACTATGCAGCCTGAATCCCAACGAGGTTCAATGGCAATTCTTCATCATCAGCAGGCATGGTGAGTTCCAAGGACTCGCCAGACTACACTGTGGTTTATTGGGGTGGGGCACGTAAAACATGAGCACATCTGATCAGTCTTGTGTCGGGAGGGGATGTAGTAGAGCCATACCTGAATTGTGTGTTGCCAATCACAATCTCAAACCTAGTGCGTTTCACTGACGGGTCATTACTGCGCATGAATGGGACACTGCCAAGTATTTTGGTATCAAGATCCTCAATAACCAAGCCCTCAAAGAAGCACATTCTCTCTGCAGACTAAGCCTGGTCTCTCCTAACCACATTGAGGGTGAGGATCTGTCTGCTTATTTGGCCGACTGGGAAGTTTTTGTAATTTTAGTGCCCAGACGCTTGGCTGTTGAGTGTCGAATCATATTCCTGGTGGCACCACTCTCCATAATGATCTGTACCGGATGATGATTTGAGAACATTTCGATGTAGGGGGATTGTTCGGTTTTCAGTCGTCGAGAGGCTGTCATATTTTCATTGTCTATGTGTAAATTGCTTAAGGTCTCTGGACAATCGGGCTCCTCATTGTCGAAGATGTAAAGGATCTGACGAGCCTTGGTCATATATCTACGGTCGGATTCAGGAAGGTAAATGCATTCACTCAAAAAATGGTTTGTGTTGGGTCTCTTAGCCTGAGCCTTCTTTGGTTGAGTCTTCCTAGTATATCGAAGTGGAGTAGTAAATGTCCAGCTCACAGACGCCTCATTTCCCAACTCCTCAAGTAGAGAATCCAATGCCAAGGAGATCTCGAGCTTGATTGATGCCAATGTGCATGATCTCAACTCCGTGTCCCATAACATTGCTTGACTAAGTTAAGGAGGGCTGGATGAAGTAGGCACAACCAAGTGATGACTATTAGATTCCCGTATGTAGGCGTGACTTCTTCATCTTCTGTGGGAACAATGTCATGATGGCGTATATTGGTATCAGTGTATAGTAAGGAGTCATCAATGAAGGCTACAAGTCTCTGAAATAACACTTCTGAACGTACGTCCGGTTCAAGCCTTATGGAATCAAAGTCCAGAAAGTGAGAGCCACTAGTCAGGAAGCCACAATGTTGTCTTATGGTTTGCTAAACATTTGTTAATGATGTTGAGTTCTTAACAATGGCACTCTGCGATATGCTGGGGCAGTAATTTCTACACAATATTATTTTTTGGATTGCGGTGAGTCTGTTGACATCAGGTATTTTCATACCATCATTTGGTAAGCCCTGTGTGGATGAACGCGTGATTTCTTTTCCCAGTTTATCTCAAGGAATGGTGCGTAGTTGCCATCGAGAGACAGACAATATACAAGGTTATTTCTCCACACTGTAAAAGAAGTAAAGATAGTCTCATTATTTCCTAGGCGCCACTGCTTAGGGGCGCGTGCAGACATACTGAGTGAGATAAACTAGAACAACTGGTATATATGGATAAGAGACGCTATGATAGTTCGGTCTTGTCAAGATAATCTCTTCAGGCGGTCGGCCAATTACATACAGAAAAAAAAAATCCTTTTATTTTTACTCTTTCGGAATAGCGAATGCGGGTAAATAAACCGCTGCCACACCAATGTATAAAGGTGTATCACACGAAACCGTTTGAAGGGATGAAGAGCCTTTATTCTCGAGCAGACAGAACGAACTCAAAACAAAACTGAAAACGTAAACACAAAATGGAAGAGACAGACGACAATTTAAATAACACCTCTCTTGACTGATATGCGATCATAATTCAATATTAGTGGAATGATTTTTTTTAAATAAAATACTTGCATTTTTATGTGGTTTCAAAACAGCTTGTGTCTTTATTTTTTTAAAGTTTTTGGCGCAATATTTTGGACACACCTATAAGGGTAAATATTTATTTTTAATAAAAAAATACAAATTTTGAAATGAAAAATTGGGGAATGGGAAAGGCCTATTTTATCAAACTAAAGTTGATTAAGCTAACCTAGTTCTTACTTTCACTCTCACCACAATACTGCATTCGTATTATGCTTCATCAGTTGTGTAATAAATTGCGAACAGACGGGCTTACCTGACAAACGCTCGAGGTGTGCATTCTGCAAAGCGGGCACGTCCAAAGAAAAATGGCAAGATGGCGGCGGCCGGTTAATATTGCCAAGTAATCACGCAAAATCTCGTGTTCTCTCGCACACACGAGAGTTCAGCTTAGCATAAAAACGGGTCACTGTGAGCAAGAAGGGAGAAGGAAAAACGTAGTCAAGAAAAGACGACGCTTCTGACGACTGAGAAGAAAAAAGAAGAAAAAGAGCAAGAAGTAGAAGAGAAAGAAGAGAACGATACATGAGAAGACGAGGTGTGTGCGGTTTTGAGTAAATCGAAACAGACAGAAAAAAAACTCTGATTACAAGCTATCTCGGCTTTGGTATGGAGAAATTTGACATCAGATTAATTCCGGAATTCGATGGCTCCCCCACTGGTCCCTCGGTGGTCGAATGGCTGGAAAAGGCTGAGCGCATTTGCCGGTTGTGCAAGATTAAAGACCCAGCTATGGTTATCCCATTGAGACTCACTAAAGGGGCTTATGCCGTGTACCAGCAGCTAGGGGAGGATCCGACCATGGAGCAGATTACACAAGCGCTATACGGGGCATTTGGTACAGACCCTTTTGTCGCCTGGAGGCAGTTTTCCGAACGCCGACTTGGGCCGGGGGAGACAGTGGATGCCTACATGGCCGACTTGAAAAAGCTTGCCACTCCCTTCGGCGGTGCAAGTGATCGCATATTGGCATGCGCCTTTTTGTCGGGACTTCTGGATGAGGCAAGTCGACTGCTGCGAGCATCGTCAAGACTCACTGAGATTGGATTGGAGGAGTTATTGGCGAGAGCACGAAACATCTTGAAAGACGATCGAGAACTAGTCTCCGCAGCTGTTGACACTCTGGACTCGCCAACGAAGGGTCTACGATGCTATACCTGTGGTGGCCCCAACCACTTTTCCAGAGACTGCAAAAGCGGTACAAGGCGCACCCCTAATTATGGAGCACGACAAGTAATACGGTGTTACCAATGCAATAAGCCAGGCCACATAGCGCGGAATTGTCCGGGAAACGGGCAAGGGGAGGACGGCGCAGCGCTAGCACCCTCCCCAACGCGGCATTGAACAAAGCGCTACCTGCAGTAACAGTTCAAGTTGATGGATGTGAACGTTCAGCGCTGGTTGACACCAGCTGTACCCAAACCCTTCTTCGAAAGGAATATTGCACCACATGGAAGAAACGAAGGATCCCTGTACTTACTGTCGGCCAAGGCTCATTGGTGTGTTGTGGGGTCAGCGTTGTTCATATCAGCATTGGCAATGGCTCTCCGGTTGCTGTGACGGTGTTAGTGGTCGATGGGGAGCTGCTCGGATATGACCTTCTCCTTGGAATGGACGCTATCACACAGCTAGGCGGAATTACTGTGAACGGCGCCGGTGATGTGAGCTTCTCTCGACCAAACAAACAAATGTGTGCAGCAATCACTCTCGATGAGCCCGACTTCCATGCAGAATACGATAAGGGCACAAACACTAGGACAGCGTCCTGGAAATGGGCAGGCGACCAGCCACCAGTGTCATTGCGGAATCGACTTACAGAGTATCCTCCTCCTGCGTGGCTTAGGGGGCAGTACGAGGCAGAACTTCAAGTGTGGCTGGATAATGGCTGGTTAGTTCCATACCCAGAGGATGAGCTCGGGCCCCCGCGGGGGCTAATTCCCCTGATGGCTGTCAGACAAGAGAATAAGCAGAAAGTTCGACCTGTTCTTGATTACTGGGAACTTAATGAATACGTTGACCCACACACTGCGGGGGCTGATGTCTGTGCTCATAAACTACGGGAGTGGCGGCGGCAGGGTGCGGAAGCAGCCATACTGGACTTGCGAAGAGCGTACTTGCAAATACGTGTTGAGAAATCGCTGTGGCCGTTCCAGACGGTGGTGATCAAAGGAACTCGCTATTGCTTGACCAGGCTAGGATTCGGCCTGAATGTAGCCCCTAACATCATGACAGCAATCATGCAGGCGATCCGGCGTCAAGATGAAGCGGTGCAACATGCGACATCGTCGTATATAGACAACATTTTTGTCAATGAGAGCCTCCTGTCTGCCCAGGCGGTCAAAGAACACTTCGAGCACTTCAGATTGTCGTGCAAGGAGCCGGAGCGGCTACAGGACGGGGCGAAAGTGCTCGGACTGCAGGTGAGCGGAAGTGCAGATGGCCTTCAATGGGGAAGGAGTGGTGAAATCCCAGAAATCCCATCTACCATCACACGTCGGAGCACGTTTTCCATTTGCGGAAAATTGGTGGGTCACTTCCCTGTGTGTGGATGGCTCCGAGTGGCTGTAGCGGCCATAAAGCGACGGGAAACTTCTATGTCAACTGGATGGGACGATGAGGTGCATGATCCTGCCCTGCGAAGCATGCTGGTGGAAGTTGTGGCCAGAGTGACCAATGATGACCCTGTACGGGGGAGCTGGTGCGTCGATGGGAGTGAATTTACAGTTTGGGTAGACGCCAGCTCACTTGCCCTTGGCGTTGCTCTGGCGGTCGACGGAAGGATAATAGAAGATGCCTGCTGGCTTCGGCCGGAGAATGACGCCAAGCATATAAACCTAGCTGAACTCGATGCTACACTGAAAGGAGTCAATCTAGCGCTTCAGTGGCAGGCTAGAATCCTTCATATCATCACGGATTCCACGTGTGTGCATCGGTGGATGACCAATGCCTTGAACGGAAAAGCACGTCTGACAACGAAGGCGTCGGCCGAAATGTTGATCCGGAGGCGGCTTGCTACCCTAACCGAAACCACTAAGGAATACGACTTGGTCATAGATGTGACACTGGTGCAGTCCTGTTTGAATCAGGCGGATCGTCTGACCAGAGTGCCACACCGTTGGCTAGACCTGCCAAAAGAAGTGAACGAGTCAGCACCTGTAAATTGCGCTGCAGTGGGACATAGACTCAGCCCGGAGCATATTAATGATGTCCATTGCCAAAGCGGGCACCCCGGTGTAAACCGAACGCTTTACTTCGCCAGATTGGTTGACCCCTCTGTGTCTCGGAGGGCTGTGAAATCTGTTGTGGGAAGCTGCAACACCTGCCGATCGATCGACCCAGCACCTGTCCGGTGGAAAAAGGGAATACTCAGTGTGAAGCGTAATTGGGATAGGATTGCGATGGACATAACGCACTACAACGGGAGGCATTTTTTGACGCTTATCGACTGTGGACCATCTAGGTTTTCATTGTGGCGGCCCCTTCGCCGGCAGGACGCGGCTGCCATTATCCATGAGTTGGAAGGTGTGTTCCTCGAGCGTGGCCCTCCTTCTGAGATACTCACCGACAATGGCCCCACTTTTGTTAGTGAGCCGTTTAAACAGTTTGCAGATGGCTGGGGTGTCCATCTGCGTTTTCGGTGTGCCCATGTTCCCAGTGGAAACGGGATTATTGAGCGCAATCACAGAACGGTTAAGACAATCGCAGCGCGGAAGGGGTGTACGGTACCTGAAGCAGTCTATTGGTACAACGTCACCCCTAAGGACGATGTTTCACCCTCCACCGCGCCAGCCAACGTGCTACATACATACCGTGTCAGGGTGAGAGGTTTGGAGAGCAGCTCACTACCCGAACCGGAGCCACCACAAAAGAACATAAAAGAAGGAGATGTCGTCTGGGTTAAAAAACCCCGAGGCCAGTGCACGACTCGCTACGGAACCGGTCATGTCACTGAAGTGATCAGCCCGCAGGCGGTGCGAGTTGATGGAGTACCTCGTCATATTAAAGACTTAAGATCAGTATTCCAAACGCAGCTGCCGCTTGACGAAGATAGTGAAATTGAATCCGTGACCAGCGACCCATCATTCTGGTTCATGACGGCTTCAACGCACAGCGACACTGAGAGTGGTAGCCTTCAAAGTACTGACCCTCCTGCTGATGATGAAGACCCGGACAGTGATACTGCGATGCTCAGCTTTAGGTTCGCCGACCTTCGTGTCACGGAAGACAGCGCAGACGATGATGAAGCCCCGAATCCCCCTCTCCGAAGAAGCACTCAGAGAAAAAGGCCACCGCCTCCTTGCTCTTTCTGTGATAATGAGATCAGGGGGGAGTGTGTAATAAATTGCGAACAGACGGGCTTACCTGACAAACGCTCGAGGTGTGCATTCTGCAAAGCGGGCACGTCCAAAGAAAAATGGCAAGATGGCGGCGGCCGGTTAATATTGCCAAGTAATCACGCAAAATCTCGTGTTCTCTCGCACACACGAGAGTTCAGCTTAGCATAAAAACGGGTCACTGTGAGCAAGAAGGGAGAAGGAAAAACGTAGTCAAGAAAAGACGACGCTTCTGACGACTGAGAAGAAAAAAGAAGAAAAAGAGCAAGAAGTAGAAGAGGAAGAGAACGATACATGAGAAGACGAGGTGTGTGCGGTTTTGAGTAAATCGAAACAGACGGAAAAAAAACCTCTGATTACATAAATCCTTCAGCAATCACCATAAAAACATCATACCATGACTAATCTACTTAAAGCCCATTCTTTTTTACAATATTTAGCAGGTAGGGCCATAAAAATTGTATATACAAAAATAAAATATTTACAATGAAAAACTGGGGTTAGTAAAATGGGGTTACAAAACTATGGCAGATATAACAATTTGGCAGTTGAAATGATGCGATGTCGAACGCCATATTACTTAAACATTTATGAAAACTTTGGAAGAAAATCCATATTTCTAGCAAATCAAGCGATCTGTCATCTAATTGGGGAAGGGAAGGGGAATTAAAAAAAGTACAAAGTAAAAATGAGGCCGAATGATCACTATCACACACTAGATACGTTATGAATTTAAATGCTTAAAAAATGGATTCTACAGTGTTATATTAAAAAACTGAGCGTATGGAAGCGAGAAAGTGACAAACGAAAAGGTTGAGTTTAAACGTTTTATTTAAAGTTTTTTTTAATTTTTTTTATTTTATTTTTTTTACACAGTGATCACCACTTATCAAGGCCCGGAAGCCACTCAGGGATAAGGGTTATTGTAAGTACATCACGTTAGTGAGGAGATTTTATGAAGTGTTTAATTAGGGGGGCGGTTCATCAGGAATTTGTTAACATTAGACTTGAAGACATCCAAGTTGTAGTCCGGAGGGAAGCAGGCAGACGGAACAGAGTTCCACAGGCGTGCAGTTCTAAGAAAGAAGCTTTGCTCATGAAATCCGCGTTTTGATTTAGGCACAGATATAGAGTGGGGGAAATTTTTCACAGTGGATTCAGCTAGACGGGTGTTTTTCGTGAAAGATTGGCGAGGGGGGACCAGGGATTGGAGTTCAGACGAGCACCTGCCATGAAAATAACGATAAAACAAGGATAGGCTCGCAACGTCTCTTCTGTGGGAGAGGGGTTGCAGGGTAGAGAAAAGGGCATCCCCCACTAAACCACGAAGTCTATTTTGTACTCTGTCAAGGCATGATAGGCTGTTTTTGGCAGCTCCTGCCCAGATATGGCAACAGTATTCCATCCTTGGCCGTACTTGGCTTTTATAGAGATAGAGAATTGCATCAGTAGTGAGATATCTTCTGGAGCGGTAGAAGGATCCCACCATCTTTCCTGCGACCTTGGCAACAGACTTGATGTACGTGTTCCATTTCAGATCAGGAGTAAAGGTCAAACCCAGAAGCTTGTCAAAACACGAGGCCTCACCCAGACGAGAGCCATCCATCACAATTGATGCCAGCTGGGGATCAGAGCGTTGATGATGTAAGGATAGGAGAAGTTTAAACGATTGTTAAACGAACTCTTTGGTGTGTCAGTATAATTCGGCGGCATGGGGGCGTCGGTAGAAATGCTGGTCGGATGTTGATATGCACTCGGTGACAATCTAAGTTATTGCCAGGCTGAGGTGAGGGGCGGCGATGGCAGGAACGTGGTTTGTGTGTTCTGGCGTCTGGAATACGTGTGCGGTGGCGGCAATGACAGGAATGTGGCTTAGCGTTCTGGTGTTGGCGACGGCGGGTAGGAGTAATCCTAATAGTAGGTGTCGCTGTGGAGATTTGGTGACAGTGGCTCCTGCGATTGGCGGGGAAACCTCGCTTGCTGGTGAGCTGTGGTGACCTGTGTCAGCCATGAATCTCACTCCGTCGCAGCCAGCAGCAGTTAACCCCTCGCCAGCGACACCAGCTATTGAAATTATGTGGCGCCGCCGCACCACCACCGCCATCTCACTCATGGTACTGGATAGTAAGCCTTAAAGATCACCCCTCTTCCAACACTGGCGGCAGCGGCGGTGTTGGAAGAGGGGTGATCTTTAAGGCTTACTATCCAGTACCATGAGTGAGATGGCGGTGGTGGTGCGGCGGCGCCACATAATTTCAATAGCTGGTGTCGCTGGCGAGGGGTTAACTGCTGCTGGCTGCGACGGAGTGAGATTCATGGCTGACACAGTGGCCGAGCTATCTGCTTGTCGAAAAAGATGTCATTTTTATACCCGCGATGTGGACCTAATAGTAGATGAAAAATGGGTTTTATCGTTGGTCAGCGTTTTCGCTTTTTATTTGTGTTTGTTTTTTGTGTTTTAATGTATTGTAGGAAGTCGTCTCTTTGGTGTTTGTATACATGAGTTATATCGATTTAAAGCTAAGAAAGTTATGAATGTGTTCTAGTAGGTGTTGTACTGGTTGCAGTGTTTTGTGAAATAATTATTCGTGTTTATATGGTGCAGGAGATGCGTCTGTTGTGATGTTTGTGTTTTGTATTTTGATTTTTCTTTCGATGTGTGGCTTCCTCTGGCGGTTTTCTTTGTTGAAGTGAGGTGCGAGTTATTCCGTTGATGTGTGTACATAAAAAAATGGGTTTTGATGCTGTCATGTGTGTTTAGTGTGTTCATTTGCGTTGTATCGACAAACAGGCTTTGTCTTATCATCGCCATTATTGTCACTGTTGCTGCTCCAGCTGTTTTCCGGTTTATTCATTTAAATATGGAGAAATATGTGATATAACAATGCCCCCCCCCAGATCTCGATCATATTTTCATGATAAAGTCTCTGAGACGCGTGGAAAGTTGTCCCCTTGTCGTTCTTGCTGGGATTTTTGATAGGAAGGTAAAGTAGGCATGGATCTATACGTCGGATATGGTGTGTCTATGTTGTGGTGCCTGTTACTGCAGATGTAGCGGTTGCTGTTGCGTCGTAAATGGTTATAAATGCTGCTGTGGTGACTTTGGTCATATGATGGTGGCTGTGTGCGTCGAAACTCCTTGCGCGGGTGTTGGTATCTGCATCTGTATTTGAAGCATGGAAGGTCTTTGAGATATCTCTCACATACGGGGGAAACGTGGCTGTTGGCGAGCGTTGTATATGTGATGGCTGCTATTGGGTTGGGTCGGACGAGGCATTACATCTCGACCTGAGTCCAGAAAGTGAGAGCCACTAGTCAGGAAGCCACAATGTTGTCTTATGGTTTGCTAAACATTTGTTAATGACGTTGAGTTCTTAACAATGGAACTCTGCGATATGCTGGGGCAGTAATTTCTACACAATATTATTTTTTGGATAGCGGTGAGTCTGTTGACATCAGGTATTTCCATACCATCATTTGGTAAGCCCTGTGTGGATGAACGCGTGATTTCTTTTCCCAGTTTATCTCAAGGAAAGAGAAAATTCTGGTCCTCCTATTCTGGCATGCTGTCGTTTGTTGTTGTGACAAGGGCTTGTGCTTGCGTGCGGGGCGGGTGTTGATATCTGCAATTGCGTTTAAAGCAGGGGAAGCCTTTGAGATATCTCTGGCATACGGGGAAACTCTGTAATTGTTGACGAGCTTCTTGGTGCTGCTGTTGGCGTGGATTGATTTGTTTGCTCATGCTTGTACAGTTTGGGTCGGGTGTGTTGGTTCGTTGTATTTCTCTCACTAGAGTCATGTTCTTGAGAGAGAAATACGGTGTCTTGGAGAGTGGCGAAGTCGGATTTTACACCGCAATCCAAGTATCTTTGAACTTCAGATGCTATGCCAGTTGCTGTATAGTGGCTGTCCATTGTCTTGACGAGGTGGGGGTAGATGTTAGAATTCCATGCTTTGACCTTTTCGCTCATAAGCATTGCGCCTATGATCGAAATAAGCCTGTCGACAGATAGCTTGGAGTTCCTATCTTTCTTAAATTTGCTCTTGATGTGGACGGCTGCTTCTCTAAGTGCATTTTCAAGTCAGCCTGCGAAATCCGTCAGTTTTTCGACTTCTCGCCGTTCTAGGTCCCAGGCTCAGCTTAAGTGCTGAAAGGTGGTCATCTGGCTGCCGTGGATTGCTTTAGAAGAATGAAGGTGGCTGTCTTGTTTAGAGTCGAGCATCTGTTGGAATACACCTTTGTCCAACAAGTCTTTTGCGGACTTAACAAATTCACCTTCCAAGCTGGGGTATGTTGCAAGCTCTGGTGCGACGTGAATCATATAGATTTTTTCAATACTGTGTTAAATTGATTCACGTCGTTTCTTGGGCGGAAGGCCTTTTGGTGTCTCATGGTGTCTCGAATTATTTGGTGACGTATGAGTAATTTATAATCGCCATTAGCCTGAGTGGTGCTGATTTTAAGGCAGTTGTCATATATCGAGTCGAATTTCCCGAAGTGCGTCTTAAGAAGGCTGTGTGGGTCTGGTCATTAGGCTAAAAAGAAGCTGTTTTTGCTCTTTAATTATCGTAAACAGTGAAACCTGTATAGTTGTCCATATTTCTCTTGCTAAACGCTCTGACACCAATTTGTTATATTACAAAACTGAGTGTATGGAAGCAAGAGAGTGACAAACAAAAAGGTTGAGTTTAAACGTTTTATTTAAAGTTTAAACGATCGTGGAACAAACTGTTCGGCATGTCAGGATAATTCGACAGCGGCGGCAGGGTGGCAGTAAGAATGCTGGTCGGGTGTTGATATGAACTTGGCGATAAAAGTTTATACCGAAAAGTTTGTAAAAAATCGGAACTTTTGGAGCTATTGGCATCGGAAAAATGTGTCCATATTTTATGAGCGGCACATGTCAAGGGCAGCATTTTGAAAGGGTAAAAATAGAAAATAGAAAAAATAAATAAAAGTTAACACAAATATCTAATGTTTTATACCGAAAAGGTTGCAAAAAAGCGGAATTTTTTGGAGGTATCGGAATCGGAAAAATTTACGATTCCAAAACCGATTGTTTTAAATTTTTTATTTAATTTTTCATTATTGGTACTAATAATAAATATTTATTGCTTTTAAATTATCACTAAAACTAAAATGATTATAACATCAAAATACGATGTAAATTTATTTTATTTGTAAAACAAAGTTTTAAAAAAGTTGCATAAATTATCGCGGTAACCTTTCAAAGAAAGCAGTTGATTTACATGTTCCAAAAAATGTTTAAAAATTAAACAAAACATTTTTGTCAAGAAAAATACTTTCAAGCATTACTGATAATTAAATGATACAACGGAAAATACGCAACAGAAAACTACGTAATTATCAGGGGATATAATTTTAAATGGAAACCAAGCGCTACACCTCAAATACTATTTAAGTGGCTTTCTATTCGATAGTTTAAATATTGCTGATTTCCTATCAAGTTTCGAACAATCACGGAGCAATTAGTTTGTTTTTTTTTTGAATCTATTAACAAAATTTTATAATCACTGACGTATTTATGTGTAAACCAAAAATTATTATGATGAATTAATTCTGGTAATAGGATTTTAATTTTTTATTTTTTTTACTTTTTTTTTAATATAATAATTGTAATACAAGAAAAATCTCCTTAGAACACGTACCTAACTTAGAAAAATCGACTTACTTGCTTTCAAACAAGAGTAAATATTTAAAAATATGTATATTTCTGTGAAAGGCACTTGCATCCTATTTAAAACTATATCGTCCTTAAGAATGGTTTTAAACTCTATCTTCAATTGACATTTATTCCATAGATGCTTAATTTTCATACCTTTCCAAAAAGAGTTCCCCACCCAGTGTCTAATTTTCCTAAATTTAATTGAATTAAAATAAAAAAATAAAAATAAATTTTTAATGTTTTTGATTCATTTGGAATTTTATCTGTTTTTGCTTTAATTAGCTGGTGGGTTTTGTTCGGTGTCTTTTTGTCCGATCCCCTAGGTGTATATATATATATATATATATATATATATATATATATATATATATATATATATGTGTGTGTGTGTGTGTGTATGTGTGTGTGTGTGTGTGTGTATACTAGTGATGGGACAATTCCAAATATTTTCCCAATTCCGATTCAATTACCGATTCTCTCTTAAATTTCCGATCCGATTCTTTTTTAAATTTCTAAATATTTAATTAATGATTTGTTTTTGTCTTTTTTTTTTTCGAATTACTCTAAAACCTTCTGTAGAACTATAGCCTCCTTCACTCAGGGTGGCAGTGGCAGCCATAGAACGTTGTGCCACATCCATCCGTATCATTGGGATGGGACGATAAAGTACATGAAAAGAAAGAGCAATAAGCGGCTTCTTCCTTTTAGGACCAGCTTTCGAGCTGTGCGGTCTATGGACCGACAGCGGGCCTTTTCAGCATGCGCACGCGCGTACCTCACGCGTTATTGCTCTTTCTTGTTTCCGGTGGTCTTTTGCACATGTGTGTATTTCCTTTGAAAGGAGAAGTGACGTTGTCCTTGTGTGCGTACGTGTGCGCGTGTGTGAGTACATGTGTGTACGTTAGCGCGTGTGTATATACACGTGAATGTGAGTGTATGTACGCGAATGTGAATATATGTACGTGTGTGGACGTGGGCACATATGTTTGTGTGTGCGTATGTATATGACAAGTAATATAGCTTGAAATGTGAACGCGTGTTTTTGTGTGAGACTAGAAAAGGTTCGCGCAATACTCCTCTTCCTAAGCAATGTCGTCTGTCCCTTCCATTTTGTGTTTTCTGTTTTGTTTTGAGTTATATTCTGTATGTTCAAGAATAAATTCTCTTTGTCCCTTCAAACGGTTTTGAAAAAAAAAAGAAAAAAAGGAATAAATTACCCACCAACTAATTGGTCGACTGTCTGAAGGGATTATCGTAATGAGATCAGACTATCGAAATGTCTCTTCCCCATATACCAGTTGTTCAAGTATATCTCACTTAGTATCTCTGCATGCACTCCTAAACAGTAGTGCCTAGGAAATAATGAAACTATCACTTTCTCTGAGGCGTGGAGAAATAACCTTGTATATTATCTGTCTCTTGATAGCAACTATGCCCCATTCCTTGACAAAATCTGGAAAAAGAAGTCACGCGCTCATCCACATTGGGACTGCACAAATGATGGTATGGAAATACCTGATGTCAACAGACTCACCGCTATCCAAAAAAATAATATTGTGGAGATGATGATGCGACAGGTGATAAATTACTGGCCCAGCATATCACGGAGTGTCATTGTAAAGAACTCAACATTATAAACAAATGTTTAGCACACCATAAGACAACATTATGGCTTCTAGACTAGTAGCTCTCACTTCCTGGACTTTGATTCCATAAGGCTTGAACTGGACGAATGTCCAGAGGGTTTATTTCAGAGACTTGTAGCCTTCATTGACGATTCCTTACTAAACACTGATACCAATATACGCCATCATGACATTGTTCCCACAGAAGACGAAGAAGTCACGCCTACATACGGGAATCTAATAGTCATCACTTGGTTGTGCCTACTTCATCCAGCCCTCCTTAACTTAGTCAAGCAATGTTATGGGACACGGAGTTGAGATCATGCACATTGGCATCAATCAAGCTCGAGATCTCCTTGGCATTGGATTCTCTACTTGAGGAGTTGGGAAATGAGGCGTCTGTGAGCTGGACATTTACTACTCCACTTCGATATACTAGGAAGACTCAACCAAGGAAGGCTCAGGCTAAGAGACCCAACACAAACCATTTTTTGAGTGAATGCATTTACCTTCCTGAATCCGACCGTAGATATATGACCAAGGCTCGTCAGATCCTTTACATCTTCGACAATGAGGAGTCCGACTGTCCAGAGACTCTAAGCAATTTACATATAGACAATGAAAATATGACAATCCCACGGCTAGTAAAAACCAAACAATCCCTCCTACATCGATATGTTCTCAAATCATCATCCTATACAGATCGTTGTGGACAATGGCACTACTGACAATATGATTTGACACTCAATGGCCTTCCTCTATACAAGTTAGAACACATTGGTGTATTTTCCAGTCCAGAAGATATTGGAGTAGCAGTACTCCGTCCTGCCGACCAGTTGTTGATAGTGACTGATGGTTCAGTCAAACAACACAGTAATAGTACCCTGATGTATGCAGACATACGTATGCAAACAGGGAGGGAGATATTATATGCTCCGTGATCATTTTTCTTCAAGACTACATGGTCATCAACCCACCTAGTTACCATATGAAGTCGAGGCATTGGCCCATATCTGATTCACTCAAGACATCACCCTGCTGTCCTCACCAATAGCAAGCCCTGTGTTCAGGCCTATGAAAAGCTCTGCCGAGGCTAATTTTCAATCAACCCCAGATTAACATCGTTCCTGTCAACTGTCTGCCATTTCCAGGATTCCGACATCTTGCGAGCAGAGCAAACTTGCCTGCTACTTTGCCAGCCGTAATGCTCCTGAGTGCAGGCACACAACATGTTAGGTCTACTCCTTCTTATGGGTAAAGGAGGAGGTCGCATGTTTAGGACTTCCCTTGTGGAGATAATTTAGGGATCATTAAGCCTCTTGTATACCAGCCATCCCGCATGGAAAGAAATTCCAAATGACTGCTCAGACCTTAGATGAACACATGCACACCTGATGCAGGGAACTCATCCACGAAATGGCATTAAGGATGTGAAAAGATATCTTCAGACTGCCACATTAGTCTAGGATGGCCTTGTAATTGTTTGTCAAAAGGATCCTTTTCTCCCACAATGGGATATGCCATTATTGTCCTGTGACATGCTCTACATGCCTTACTGACGGCGCTGCATATTAATCTGGGACACCCTACCAAACATCAGATGCAACAGGTAGTGAGCTGATGTTTTTATGCCTTGGACTTGGCTGAGGCCGTGAATAAAATTGTATCTTCATGCCACTAGTGCACTTCATTCAGCAGCTCCCCACTCGTAGCTGTTCCTCAGTCCTGTGAAGAACCCCCCCCCCAAATTCACTAGGGCTTAGGTTTGCTGCTGATATCATCAAAAGAAATAGACAAGTGACTTTTGTCTTACGGGAGTACGTCAGCTCTTATTCCGTGGCAGTCCTTATTTCAAATGAGCAAAAGGAAACATTGCAGGAGGCTATTCTAAAGACCTGTTTGCCCGTCAGACCCATCATTAATCCACCTGCTGTCATAAGGACGAACTCTTCCCCCAGATTCAAATCCCTTAAAAATGATGAGTTTCTGCTCACTCACCATATCTCAATAGAAATAGGTAATCCTAAAAACGTCAATCGTAACCCTGTTGCTGAAAAGGCCGTCCAAGATGTCCAGCGAGAGCTCCTCAAGTTGGACGCAGCTGGTTCGCAGATCTCTACACTCTTGCTCTCTGTAGCATGTTGCACATTGAACTGTAGGTTTGGATCACTCGGATTGTTCTCCAGAGAAATCTTGTATCACAAGGACCAGTTTACTAGTGAATGCATCGACTTCAATGATATGGATCTTATAGAAGAGCAGCATCGTAGGCGCAAAGCCAACCATGTTTACAGTGAGCAGTCTAAAGCTCCTAACCACTCACGTAGACCTTGTATGGAGGTGAGTGTCAGAGACATTGTGTACTTTCACAATGACCTATCAACCAATAAAGCATGCAGGCGATAATTAGTTTCATCCATGCAAAATGAGTGGATGTACATTCGAAAGTTTGCCGGCTCGTAAGGGCTTGTACATACAAGGCCCACAAAGATGATTGCTTCAAAGTCCCTGTGGCTGCCCCCTGATTCATCTTATCATAGGATAGATGGGTTTTGGTATTCTGGCCTTTTAATGCTGAATATCAATGCCTATTAGACCCTAACTTAATCCCTAAAATAGGCCCTTAAGATGAGGCCAAAAAAGATAGGAAAAATATCGTTCTAGTAATATCGTAAAAGTGATATAAATATATTAAAAGAAAATAAATAATTATTCATTTGTGTTAAAAAAAAGCTAAGATAGCAAAATAAGATAGGTCTTCCTACTTCCGGGTCGTGATTCAGTCAGTGCCCTTGGCGAAGTGATATGATGCCAAGCCCTTTCTGAGATTAGACTCTGGAGAGAACAGGTCGCTCCATTTCACTATTCGGCCAGTTTCAAATGTAGTAGCAGTTTTTTTTTTCTTTAACCCCTAAAAGTGCCAACGAGATAAGAATCCAAAATCTTTATATTTTGTTGCTCATGAATTAGTTATAAGGTAGTATGTAGCCTTATTTTTTAATAAGAATATATTCAATCTTTCTTTACTTATATATATATATATATATATATATATATATATATATATATATATATATATATATATATAGAATGGCTTAAGAAATTCCAACGAAAGAAAGATGTATATGGACTACTCCCTTATATATATATATATATATATATATATATATATATATATATATATATATATATATATATATATATACACGTTCGGCAATCAAATTTCTCATTCCACTTGAGATCTGGTGTCGCTGCCATGTCTATCTCCTATCGTTTTCTTTGTATTATTTTATTTGTTTTCATGTTATTTTTGTAAAATATTATATCGTTATGTTCGTTTTGTATTGCCTTTGTGCCAATCATTTTTATTGCTGTTTTCACAGCTACACATGTACAAGAATAAAATTATTCTAACCATAATTAACGCAGTTGTCAGTTCTCTCATGCGTGTCAGGAGGCTAAAGGAATCACACAGTCCCTTCTCATCCAGATAACGAATTTAGGAAAACTCATCCCGAGGAAAACTCGTCTCGGGAAAACTCGTCTCCGGAAAACTCCACCCCGGAAAACTCGTCCCTTTTCGCTAGGTAGGAAAACTGGTCCCTTATTGAATAAATATCGAGTTTTCCGGAGACGAGTTTTCCGGAGACGAGTTTTCCCGGGACGAGTTTTCCGGGCACCCCAGATAACAGTTCGAGGATTAGTCTTGAGCATCCAGATGACAGATGACAGTGTAGCCAACGACAAGGGATTACTACTGGGTACGGGCAAAATAAATGCCGTTGCTCAAAATGTATAAACATTTTGACCCATCCCTTTACTTAAAAAATCACCAAAAATTAGGAAATAAACCAATTTTAATTAAATTTTCAGTATTTATCAAATAATGATCGCGGAATATAATAAACTAATGATTTTGATTAAAATCTGAGTGTAAATGTATTATTTTGTTTAAACAAAAAATACCTTTACTAAAGTTATGGTTTTCAGTAATAAATAAAAAACGCAAGACTTTATTTTTGCTTTTTTTTATATAAATAAAGCATCGTAATTTGTAACAATAAAAATAAAATAAAATAAAATAATTTTTATAGGAACATTACGAAAAAAGCCCCTAAATCCGTATTAATGAATTCGATACAACTCAAAGAAAAATGAATTTCTCGAACTACTAATATTACCATTGAATTAAGCATTGCTTATTTAATATTTTCACACAAAAAAATTATAATTGCAAAAAATATTATTTCTACTTTTTTTTTTTAATTACGGGTTTCGCATAATTTTTATATGCAAGATTTTAATAATTTCCTTGCTCACAAGAATGTTAAACTTTCGGCATAACATATTTTTTATATAATATTGAACAATAATTAAGAAAAAAATTAATTTAAAAATAGGAACATAGAAAAATAATTAAATTTAAAAAATGCAAAAATGAATACAAACGTCCAGAAAAGGAATGTACGGATGCGCGACTGTGAAAAAAAAAAAAAGAAAAAAAAAAGAAAAAGAAAGAACTTCCTCCTTTTTCATTACATGACGTCATTTTCACAGTCTTTCGACTGCCTGAAATTTTGGGCGGTCGTAATTTTCGTGTTTACAAAATTTTAGTTTGTTGCGTTTTGCGAACGCCAGAATCACTCGGTTTTTTGGCTAATTAATTTATGTTTTGTACAAACAAGGTGTTTTTTTTGTTTTTATTAAATTCAATATCTTAGGACTTTACTTTACCAATTATCTTTCAAATAGACCCAGAAAACTAATATTTATCTTTTAAAAGATTTTTATAGTCACCGCCAAAACTGGGGGGGGGGGCAGGTAAGTACTTTTTGACGGACCGTCTTTTTAAAAATCTACCAAAAATCAGATAATTATCCGATCAATACGAAATTTTCAGCGATTATTAAGAGAAGAATGAACTTTATAACAGTGTACTTATTTTTCATAAACGATATATAAATATATATATATATATATATATATATATATATATATATATATATATATATATATATATATATTGCTTTAAGGGGGGTACAAATATGCTTAAAATAATCATCTGAAACTGAACACAACATATTGTGTTGTTGTAAGGGACAGAATTATAGATTAAAAAAAAAAAATTGTTTGCATACCTTATTTTGACGTCTGAATATCAGAACTTCGATTTTGAGTTTTGAAGTGTGAAATTCGGTGAAAGTAAAATAATTAATTTAAGTTAAGCACACACACAAAATTTTTTTTTAAATATTTATACGAAAAAAGCCATTTTAAAATCTTTGATAAATAAATTAACAATTTTTTTTTAGCGAGCCGAATAATGCATGACCATTATTAAACAGGGCAGGCTTTGAAGAATTGATACAAAAAAAAAAAAAATCGATAAATATTGTGCCCTTTGCGTTAAAAATAGCACCATTTTTTCGATCCCGTTTGAAAACGTTTGCCGCTTTTCGACTACGGTGGACCAAACGCGCTGAAATATTTTTTTTTTATTCTGCTTTAAATCCCCCCCCCCCCCATTTTGGGGAGTCTGGCCCACATACACATTAAAAACCAAACTCATTCAAATGGTCACCCATCTGGTACTGGCCAGCCTCAGCGTTAATAATACAATGAAATTTTCGTCACTGAAAAATAAGTTTTTTTTGGCCTGTTTGGTCTTCCATAGTTTGCTTTTTATCAACTACAAACGTAAACATTGTCGATCTAGACTCTAGATCGACGCGAAATAACTGGTTACCTATATGAATTAGTGGAATTATTTGAAATCCAGGTACTTATATTATAATATTTTTGCATATTCTCATAGAAAATCATCCTAAATCTTAGTTAGACAACAAATAAATAAATTAATTATTTCAAAAACCTTTTTTTAAAAATATTTATGTACGTTTTTTGTGCAAGACAAAAAATGTCAATTGTTAACTTTTTGGGAAAATTTAGCATTTAAAATTTAATTAAAAATAGTAGCCTGAATGAAGGTAGTGAAAAGTAACATTCAAAACAGAGAATCAGCGGGAGTCCGAACACGGTACCCCCGTAATAATAATAAAGGGTTGGGTTCGAGACTCCTAACAGACGGTTCCCCAGTTCGATACAAAACACCTGATGAAGGCTGGAGGGCAAAACGGCCGAAACGTTGTGACTATAATAACCAAGATGAGGAAGTCAGTCCGATAATCTCAGTCAATAAAAACACCTCATCTCAAAAATACATACAATTTCTGGCAACCCTGTTCCAGTTAACTCACACACCCCATCTCATTGACGGTCAATAGACGTAAGGCGAAACCAACCCACCTGAAAGACTATATTACTAACCCTTTGTGACAAGAACACGAAGTAGAAGAAGGAGGAGGAAGGGGAGGGCGTCACGCCAGTATTGAATTATGATCGCATATCAGTCAAGGAAGATAACTCAGCCACAATAATGAATAGTAACTATTTTCTTTTTTCTACTTAATTGTTGATATTACCAGGCTTTGAGCTAAGTTTCCAAAACAATTATTCCGGTTTAAGAAATTAATATTCCTCCTATTCTGTGTAATCGTTACTTCACCCTTCTTTTTTCCATGGTAAATTTGTGTGTGCTCCCTATCTTTTACAGCGGGTGTTTAGTGGTGATACCTATTTTGAGTTTATTTTACCAGGTTTAAGTCTCGAGAGTAGGAATTTATTTCTATGAAGACAATTTTGTATGGCATCCAATTTTTTGTTTAAAATTTCATCTTTGGAATGCACTAAGTAAGCTTCAAGCAAGTATAGATTGCATCTTTTGGACTTTCTAGATCGGTATCTTCTACTCTTGTCCACTATCAGCCTTTGTATTTCAAATTCTTTATTATTTCTACATAGTTCTCTGATCCAATTCCCTAACGCAGTTGTGTTCTTCTTTTTGTTTTGTATTTTATATATATATATATATATATATATATATATATATATATATATATATATATATATATATATATATATATACGACTTACCTGTAATATCAAGATCAAAGCATAAACTGGATTCACATTCATGTTGAAGCATCTCTGAAGGTAGCTGGTCAGGACTATGAAGTCCAAAACTGCTGGAATGATCCCTCATCAGCAAGTCACTATTAGTTTCAGTTAATTTCTGAGAGTCAGCACCAGAGTGTTTAACTGTAAAAGAAAATATAAATTTCCTGAATAAGTTGTAAAATGTTGGATTTTTTACAAAAACGTAAACAAAACATCTAAAATGAAATAAACAAACAAAAAAGAATAATCGAGAGAATTTTTTATTCTTTTTACTTAACCTGCACAGTTAATTGATTCCCAACTTGAATTCGAAACAAGTCAGTTAAATGCACTTTATTCAATTCTTTTATTATGGTTATTCCGTGAATCAAACCGAATCTCAAAATATACTGTAGTGTAATATCGTGGCTACCGTAATATGATGGCCTAGCAACAACTATAATTTAGTCTGGTGACGTCATGAACATCGGTTTGTTGAAATTTGGTCATGTGTCTCCTGACTAAACCGGAAGTTGGTTTAATGTTTTGGAGGGTTAAATAGATTTAAACATGCCGTCGAGATGTATAATTCCAAAATGTCGAGGTAACTACGAAAATGGACCAAAAGTTACCGTGTTTTCATTTCCCCCAAAAAGGAAATAATTTAACAGTGGATAAATGCAATAAAAAGAAAGGATTTTGCTCCATCTAAATATAGCAGAGTAAGTGTTAAAATGTTTGAGATATTTAAAAAAAACGCGCCTTTTTTATTTTTATTTATTTATTTTTTAGAGCGTATTTTAAAATAAAAATGAAAGTATGTATATAAAAAATGAATTTAACATGTAATTTAAGTTATGTGCTGAAATAATAAATTATTATTTAGACACTTATTTAAAATGGGGAGTGTGCCAGTTGGCACAGTTTAATATTCAAATTTAAAATCGTTAAATACAATTTAGGCGCGCAGTGCAATTGATTGTTTCGGCGCGTTAAAAAATGAAAAATGACACCCACGCAAATGCCGGCGTGACCTTTATATACCAAAGGTGCGTACGTAGTTGAAAGCACCCCATGTGATGTCTTCCGTCCAATGGAATTCCTCCTAGGACACATTTTAAAACTGATTTTCTAGAGCTCGTTTGGAGCCGATCAAATCGAATATAAACATGCACAAACACAAAATCTATCTCTTTAGTCTCTTAGCCTTTCGAGCATTCTTTCGTCTCTTTAAACTCTTCCGACTCATTCAACGCTTTCTCATATGGACTTATCACGCGTGCAAACATCAATTATTTCATTTCCACTGCTCCGCGCATTAATACTCTCTTTTAACAGACAAACATTAATATTGTTTCTGTCACATATTTGAACATTCAAAGAACACAACAAAAAAGAGACTCTCCATATTTCATATGAACTCAAAAAAAGGAACTCTGAAATATTGAGAACTATGTTTTAACTTGTTATTGTTTGTTATTTCTATTCCAGAAATAAACCTCCGTTTGTGTTGCACATAAGATTTCTTATTTTTATTTTTATTATTTGTGGAGGAAGTCAGTTCCCAAAAAAAGGCCAGGCGACCCCCACAAGTTGGTGACCCGACGCAGAAATCATATGCACAACGGAATCTTATAAACTATTAAACAACCATGACTCAGCGGAAAAAGCGACAATTTTTTTTCGACCACAATTTCAAGCTCCGCGTCATCGAAAAAAGTCAGTTGACAGTTTAAAGGCTTTGAAATCACTTTCGAGCGAAGAAAACAAACATGGAACCTTCCTGTGTTGAAAAACCTCTGGCAACGTGTAGCAGAAGTAGCAATAACTAAAATGAGGGGAAAAAGAGCTTACCTCGGGTACGTCTGTTGTGTCACCGGTGGGGGGAAAAAGAGAATTCCAAGATGGCGTCCGGGGGTTTTTATTAGCGTTTACCCCATGCAACTCTCGGAAAATCACGTTTCTTTCTCATGTGATTATGCAAATGGATAATTCCCGGCCACTATAAAAGCAGGAGGCTAGAGACGAGTCGGCAGTGTCCTGCAAATTGTGTGTGTGGGTGTTTCTGGCGATTGGAGTGTGTCTTCTTTTACCACGGTTATCACGGACAGGAATTTCCTCTCTTCTGGAGGTGGGCGATATTGACTATTTTGAAGTTGTACTGTTGCTGACAGAACATTTATTTTTTTTTGCCTACTACATTTTTGTTTCAAGCTATTTCGGCCCGAATATGGCGAAGGTGCGGATAAGCAGTGATATTATCAAGCCGTTCTCTGGCGAGGGAGACGTTGTAGCGTGGCTGAAAAAAGTGAGACTTGTCGCACAACTTCAGCAGGTGGATGACGTAGCGAGTCTGCTACCTTTATACCTGGAAGGCGATGCGCTGGCCCTCTACATGGAAATGGAGGAGGACGATCAAAAGAAAATAGACCAGATTGAGGCTCGATTAAAGGAGGCATTTACTGATGATGCGTTTGCAGCATATAGAAAAATAACTATGGTTAGATGGGCTGGTGAACGTGTGGATGTGTACGCCAACAAAATCAGGTAGTTGGTTGGATTGGCCGGATTCACAGGAGAAAGCTTAGAGAGACTCACAAAATTAATTTTTGTCACTGGATTCCCTGACACCATCTCAATTGCTCTTCAACAGGTGCCGAACATCAAAGCCCTGACCATGGGGGAGCTAATGTCGAGAGCGAGAATTTTGACGACGACTGGCGAACAAAATCAGGATGTGGTTGCGGCCACACGCTCACCCAACAACAGGGCCCAGAATAATCCTATTAACGTGACCTGTTTCAAATGCAATGTTAAAGGCTACCTTGCAAGGGACTGTCGAAAACGTGGAACACGGTGTTACCGTTGCGGTGAGAGTGGACACTGGGCTCGGAACTGCTCGGGAAACGAGCAAGGGGAGGATGCATAAGCGCCAGTCTCCTTCCCAACCAAGATATGAACACGACGCTCCCGGTGATAAGCATCCATGTTGACGGGACGTGATGTTTGGCGCTTATTGATACAGGATGCTCCAGGACAATTTTACAAGCAGACCGGTGCCGGTCTTGGAGAAAAACAAACGTAAATGTCAACACAATTGGTGGAATGTCCCATGCGTGCTGCGGTGTTGGAACGGTCTCTGTATCCACTGATGAAGGTGTGTCTGCCAGAGTCGATGTGTTCGTGGTGCATGGCAAGCCACTGGGATTTGACTTGCTTCTAGGGATCGACGCCATAAAAGCTCTAGGAGGTGTCGTTGTCAAGCCTACAGGATCAGTGCGGCTGGGCGCCAGGAAAAGTATTAAATGCGCAGCCATTTCTATCGATGAACCAGATTTCACTGCTACCTTTGACCATCAAAACCGAACGTGGACCGCATCGTGGAAATGGTCTGTGGACCACCCCCCTGAAAGGCTGCATAATCGAGTGTCAGAGTACCCAGTGCCAGCAGAAATTCGTGAAGAATACACGCAGGAGCTCCACACCTGGATAGATAATGGTTGGCTCATGCCATACCCAGAGGATAAATTGGGACCCCCCAAAGGTCTAATTCCCCTGATGGCTGTGATACAGCAGAACAAAGCCAAAGTGCGCCCGGTGATGGACTACCGGGAGCTAAATCATTACGTAGACGCATTTACGGCCGACGCAGATGTTTGTGCGGCTAAGCTGCGTGAGTGGAGACAAAAAGGTGCTAACGTGTCTCTACTGGACCTCAGAAGAGCATACCTACAAGTCCGGGTCCATGAGACACTGTGGCCATACCAGACTGTTGAAATCGATGGGAAAAAATACTGTCTGACCCGTCTGGGGTTTGGTTTGAATGTGGCTCCCTTGATAATGAGAGCAATTGTCAGCGAAGTACTATCTCAGGAAGAAGTTATAAGCCGTGCAGCATCTGCTTACATTGATGACATTTTTGTCAATGAAGACGTGGTGCCCGCGACCCGTGTGAGAGACCACCTCGCGCAATTCGGGTTGGAGTGCAAGAACCCGGAGCAGTTGAAGGACGGTGCGCGGGTGCTGGGATTGGCAGTCAGGATGGAACGCAATGAACTGCGGTGGAAGCGAGGAAATGCAATTCCGGAGGCTCCCAGTATTGTTACGCGACGAACAATCTTTTCCCTGTTGTGTCACCGGTTGGGGGAAAAAGAGAATTCCAAGATGGCGTCCGGGGGTTTTTATTAGCGTTTACCCCATGCAACTCTCGGAAAATCACGTTTCTTTCTCATGTGATTATGCAAATGGATAATTCCCGGCCACTATAAAAGCAGGAGGCTAGAGACGAGTCGGCAGTGTCCTGCAAATTATGTGTGTGGGTGTTTCTGGCGATTGGAGTGTGTCTTCTTTTACCACGGTTATCACGGACAGGAATTCCCTCTCTTCCGGAGGTGGGCGATATTGACTATTTTGAAGTTGTACTGTTGCTGACAGAACATTTATTTTTTTTGCCTACTACATTTTTGTTTAACGGTAAATATACCAGCATTTAATCCTACCAACATAAAGACCTGGTTTATCCAAATCCAGGCCCTTTTCGACGCAAAGCGGATAACGTCTCAACGAACCAAATACTGTTACTTGGTGGAAAAACTCCCGGCAGACGTCGTCGAAGAGGTGGCGGATTTATTGGAGAATGTGCCAGAAGACAACCCATATGACGAACTTCCATCTTACGATGGACGGGCTTTTCAAACAAAACAAGGTTACGCAATCTTTTCACCCAAGTAGAATTGGGAGATCGCACTCCGTCACAACTTTTGCGATACATGCGTACATTGCTAGGGGACAACAAAATGTCCGAAAATATAATGAGAAGTCTGTGTCTGGAAGTTTATCCAGCCACAACAGTACAAATTCTAGCACCCACAACGGAAGAGACAAATATTGAAAAACTCGCCGATATGGCAGATCGAATCCATGAAAATCTGAGGCACCGCAAAGTAAACTCAGCACAAGCACAGCAGAAACAGACGTGCGACGACGATATATCGGGACTAAAAATGACGGTCGAAAATCTCACTCGACAAGTGCAGGAATTAATGCAAATAAACCGTCGTTACTCATTTTATAAACAACCTAACTACCGAAAACGAAGTCTTAGTAGAGATCGAAGCAACACACGGGAACGAGCGAACGAAATCTGTTTTTACCACAAAAAATTCGGCACACAAGCTCGGCGTTGCACTTATCCTTGTTCTTTTAAAAACAAGAATCAGGGAAACGAATATTCCGGCCAGTAGAGACGACGACTGTCGCTGGATTTTCCACTAAAAGTCGTCTATTTTTTATTTGTGATAATAATCATGGATATAATTTCTTAATAGACACTGGAGCTGAAATCAGCGTATTACCACCTCTACATAAACAAAAAGCTATTCCATGGCCTTACCACCTCCAAGCAGCTAATGGCACACAAATACCGACATACGGTGAAAAATATTTAGATGTCAATCTCGGCCTGCGCCGCACATTTCCGTCGATTTTTACCATAGCCAACGTGACGACACCAATAATAGGAGCAGATTTCCTAGCACGATTTAATCTATTGGTAGACATGACTAGTCGCACACTGACTGATAACCAAACAAAAATCGTAATTAAAGGTATCACCACAAGATACCAGTCTACTGGGATTAGTTCTGCCTTACCTGAAGAGACGTACATTCGTCGGCTGTTTCAAAAATACCCACAACATTCAAAGTCACGGATAATATTAAACATAATGCAAAGCATTATATTAAAACGAATAGACAACCAGTCTACGCCACCCCCAGACGTCTGAAGCCGGATAAGTACAAGATCGCAAAAGACGAATTTCAACGCATGTTGCAACAAGGAATTATCCGACCTTCCAAAAGTGCGTGGTCATCTCCTCTACACATGGTACAGAAAGCAGACGCGACAACATGGCGTCCATGTGGCGATTTCAGGAGATTAAATGCACAAACTGTACCGGATAGATACCCTATCCCACACATTCACGATTTTGCAATCAGAATGCAAAATGACACGGTATTTTCCAAACTGGATTTAGTAAAAGCGTATTACCAAATACCGGTGGCGGATGAAGATATCCACAAAACAGCACTGACCACACCATTTGGACTTTACGAATTCGTCAGAATGCCATTCGGACTTAGGAACGCTTGTCAAACCTTCCAAAGGTTAATAGACGAGGTTTTTAGGGACCTTCCATTCGTATTCGCTTACGTGGACGATGTCCTAATTGCTAGTAGAAACCTCGACGAACATAAACAACACTTGGAACAAGTTTTTCAAAAACTGTCCCATTACGGTTTAAAAATAAACTTGGACAAATGTATTTTCAGTCAGCAAGAAGTAAAGTTCCTTGGACATTCAATTGATAAGGATGGTATATCACCATTACCCGAAAAAGTAAGCGCCATTACGGATTTTCCACAACCTACGTCTGTTAAACAAGTTCGTCGCTTCATAGGTATAATTAATTATTACAGACGATTTTTACCCAACTGTTCCACAATCCTTGCACCGTTAACGTCATTATTGAAGAACAAAACGAAAAACCAACAATTAAAACTGGACGGATCAGCTTTAAAAGCTTTCCATCAAGCTAAAACTGCCTTAGTCAATTTCACAAAATTGAATTATATTAAGGACAGCGAAGAATCGAAGCTTACACTTACAACAGATGTGTCAGACATAGCTGCAGGAGCAGTTATACATCAACTGACAAGGGATACTGTGGTGTAAATGAAGAAAAAAAGAAACAAGAACGACCGACCGCGTTTTTTGTGTGGCTTACCTCGTGTTCATAATGAAGAAGAAGAAACAAAAATGGCTGCCCTGTTTCTTTATATGCCTACAGGGTGACCACGAGGTATGCAAATGAGATGCTCCTGATTGGAGATAAAAGAGGAGTGATTTGGGGAAGGAAGGCATTCTGAAGTTAGATTGCGAGCAGAGAAGTTGTATTTGTAGAAGAGAAAAGTCGGATTCGGGGAGAGAAAAGCTAAAGTTGCAGAAGTTCGTTTTGGAGTGGAGAGAAGACGCGTCAAGTGGTAACCTGAAAGTGAAAGTTCGGACAGCAGTGTCACGCAATCGACAAGCTATTTCGGTGTATCAAGCAATTAACATGGCTGAGTGGAGACGGAGCACTCAGATGTTGAGACCCTTTACTGGGGAGGGCGACCTGATTAAGTGGCTGGAGAAATTAAAAATGGTGGCGAAGCTGCAAAAGATAGAAGATGTGGTCACCCTGCTGCCGCTATACTTAGAGGGGGAAGCCCTCACGATTTACCAGCAGATGCGAGATGAAGATAAGGAAGACCTTGCCTTAGTGGAGCAAAGGCTGAAATTGGCCTTCGCGGAGGGCCCATTTGAAGCACTTGGCAAGCTGTCAAGTTTGAGGTGGACCGGCGAGTCCGTTGACGTCTTTGCGGCAGAGATCAGGAGACTGGCAGGGTTGGCTGGTTACATGGGGAGGAGCCTGGAGATGACGGTAAAGCTGTACCTAGTGAACGGCTTCCCAGAGGAAATCTCTGCGAACATGCAGAGAATCACGAGGATCCATTCTATGGAAGTGGACGATCTCTTGGTCCACGCCAGAGTCCTAGTGAAAAATGTTAAAAGCCCAATCGTGGCTGCAGCTGTGAGTGGAAATATGTGCATGAGGCCTCACTTGAATGAGAGACAGCTGGCGAGGCGACAGGAGGGGAGACCTGCCATCAAGTGTTTCCGGTGCCAGGGTCCTCATCTGATCAAGGACTGCAAAGAGCCGAGACTGGGGATCACGTGCTACCGATGTGGACAAGTGGGGCATATTAGCCGCTATTGTGTTGCTGCACGGGACCAGGGAAACGAGTGAAGGGGAGCTATTGCGCCAGTGGTTACCCCTTCTGTGTGGAAATGGCGCATGATGGAACATTGCCTCGGTTACCGGTGGTAGTCAATGGGAAGAGAGCCATAGCCCTTGTCGCCACAGTATGCACTACAACGCTGTTAGCAAGGAATGTCGCGAGGTCATGGAGCGGAACCAGGATTATTAGGACCGTGGATGGCAGGGATGTGAAATGCCTAGGAGAGACGACAGCGGAAGTAATGGTGCAAGGGGTGCCCATTGGACTGCAAGCCCTAGTGTTGAATCATCTGGTCGGTGGTGTCGACGTGATTATAGGTATGAGTGCAATTAACCGACTGGGGGGGCGCTACGTTAAGAGGGGGCCAAGTGACGTTTGGACGTCTCGGCGCAGTGGGGATGGCAGGAGTGGAAGGTGATAGAACCGTCAGAACCCCAAAACCGGAGGTTTGCTGCATTGAGGACAAAGATTTCCTGGCGAAGTTTGATGGCGTGAGGTGGATGGTGGAATGGAAATGGATCTCCGGGCCCCCAGAACTACAGAATAAGGTGGGCTGCTACGAAAACACCCTGCGAGGAGAAATAAGAAAAGGATTCGAGGAAGAAGTGGAGAGGTGGATAAAAGAAGGAATTCTGAAACCGTGGACAGGGGAAGAAAAAGGTACTGGCGGTTGTTCAGCCTACCAAAAACAAGATTAGGCCCATGCTGGATTTTAGGGAATTGAACAGACACGTAGCCTGCCACACTGGAACGGGGATCGACGTATGTGAGGATGTCATGAGGAAATGGAGAAGAATGGGGCGGGCCACTAAGATTGTCGATCTGAAATCGGCATATCTGCAGATCCATGTAGATGAAAAACTCTGGTAGTACCAACTGGTCCGGTACAAGGGGCGGGTGTATTGTCTGACGAGGTTAGGCTTTGGGCTGAGTTCAGCCCCCAAAATTATGACTGCCGTGCTGATGACAGTGCTGAGCAAAGACTGTACAGCCACTAGCTCGTACATTGATGACATCCTGGTTGAGGAGGCAGAGGTGACAGCAGAGAAAGTAAGAAGCCATGTCGAGAAGTATGGGTTAACCGCAAAACCGGCGGAGGCCCTAGATGGAGGAGCGGTGCTGGGGTTGAAACTAAGGCGAGATGGAAAAGAAAGCCTTGTCTTCGAACGAGGGAATGCAATACCTGAAGTCGGATCTGAGCTGACGAGGCGAGAACTCTTCTCAGTCTGCGAGAGGCTGGTCGGGCACTATTCTATCGCTGGCTGGCTCAGGATAGCATGCAGCTTTATTAAACGACAAACAGGCACTGATGACTGGGAAGGCCGTGTGACGAAGGAGGTCATGAACATGCTGCAAGAAGTCATTGCGAGAGTGAGGAATGAGGACCCAGTGAAAGGGAAATGGTATGTCAGCGACGAAGACGTGGGTGTGGTTTGGTGCGATGCCAGTAACCTGGCGTTGGGCGTCGTACTAGAGATAGGAGGTGTAACTGTGGAGGATGCGGCGTGGCTAAGAAAAAACAACGACTTCTCCCATATCAACGTAGCAGAACTAGATGCCGCTATAAAAGGAATCAATCTGGCCCTGAAATGGGGATTGAAAATAATTGAAGTCAAAACCGATTCGGCAACGGTAGCGTCGTGGATTCGGTCGGCAGTAACTGGCGATAAGAGAGTTAAGACAAGGGGTGCTGCGGAAATGCTGATCAAGCGCAGACTCGGAGCGCTCACCGACCTGATAGCGGAATTCCAGTTGAGAGTATCTGTTGTGTTGGTCCCGTCAGAAAAAAACAAGGCGGATTCGATGACACGCGTGAAGAAGGCCTGGCTGCAGGAGGGAAAGGAGGTCTCCTCGGTATGCTGTGCAGGGGAAGAAGTCAAAGAGTCACACGAAATGCACCACTTTGGTTGAGAACGAACGTTATTCCTAGCCAGAGAGGTTTACCCGGAGACCACCGAGGAGGAGGTTAGGGAGGTGGTGGAGAACTGTCGAGAGTGCCAATCAATTGACCCTGGACCGTCCAGACACGAAGCAGGAGAGCTACACGTTGCGGAGGACTGGAAGCGATTGGCCATTGATGTGACACACTATCGCCAGAAATTGTATCTGTCGATGGTCGACTCTGGACCGGGAAGGTTTGCCATCTGGAGAGAGATCAGGGCAGAAGCTGCATGGGCGATCGGAGGGGTCATCGAGGAGATATTTTTGGAGAGAGGGCCGGTTGAGGAACTCTTAATGGTCAATGGACCCGCTTTCCGATCAGAAGCCTTTAAAGGGGTGTGCGATAAGTGGGGAGTAAGGCAATTTTTCAGAGCAGCGTATCGGCCGAGTGGCAACGAAATAGTGGAGAGGAATCATCGCACCATTAAAGCCGCTGCGGAAAAAAGCAACGTATCACCCATAGAGGCGGTGTTTTGGTATAACATCTCGCCGAAGACCAAACAAGATGAGACAACTGTGCCTCATAGGGCCATTTTCACATATAAGTGGCGGCATCCGTGCAACAAAACAGCAGGAATTGAGAGTGAAGAAGCCACTATCAAAGTAGGTGAAGAGGTGTGGGTGAAACTCCCCAATGCACAGTGTACCACTCGTTGGAAAAGAGGGGTCGTAACAGGATTGCAGTCGAAGAACAATGTGATGGTGAATGGCGTTCCCCGGCATATCTTAGACCTGCGTCGTGTGACATTGCCGGTATGCAGTGAGGGCAGTGAAGAAGAAGAAATCGAGGGCCACCGAGAAGCAAATGATGCTGCTCGACCTGACTTAGGCCCGCGTTGTAGTGAACCTGAAAACGTTAACCCCCGAGAAGTTGTCCCCCAGAGGCCTCGACGTGAGAGGAGGCGGCCTGCTTGGATGGAGGATTACGAAGTTTCCTATTGATCTCGAAGATCAGGGGGGCGTGTGGTGTAAATGAAGAAAAAGAAGAAACAAGAACGACCGACCGCGTTTTTGTGTAGCTTACCTCGTGTTCATAATGAAGAAGAAAGAAACAAAAATGGCTGCCCTGTTTCTTTATATGCCTACAGGGTGACCACGAGGTATGCAAATGAGATGCTCCTGATTGAAGATAAAAGAGGAGTTATTTGGGGAAGGAAGGCATTCTGAATTAGATTGCGAGCAGAGAAGTTGTATTTGTAGAAGAGAAAAGTCGGATTCGGGGAGAGAAAAGCTAAAGTTGCAGAAGTTCGTTTTGGAGTGGAGAGAAGACGCGTCAAGTGGTAACCAGAAGGTGAAAGTTCGGACAGCAGTGTCACGCAATCGACAGATACAATGACCCCTATATCGTTTTTCTCAGCCAAACTGAGCAAGACACAGACAAAGTACAGTACCTTTTCAAGGGAACTATTAGCAATTTATTTGTCAATTAAACATTTTAGACATCTGTTAGAAGGAAGAAACTTCTGTATTTACACTGACCATAAACCGTTAATATATGCACTGCATACGCATGTAGATAAATATGGTCCAAGAGAAATCAGACACCTTGATTATATTGCCCAATATTCCACAGACATCAGATACGTCAAGGGGCAAGAAAACATCGTGGCAGACGCATTATCACGAGCTGCAATAACTTCACTAAATTCCAGTTCGTTAACTATGGAATTAATTGCACAAGAACAAAAGATGGACAAGACACTCACTGACGTACAACAGAAAACGTCTTTGCAACTGAAGGAAATGCCCGTACCTTTTAGTGTAACAACACTTTATTGTGATACAGCAAAAGAACAACCGCCAAGCATCAGACGACATGTTTTTCTACATTTTCACAATATGTCGCATCCAGGCAAACGAGCCACCGTAAAAATAATAACAGACCGTTTTGTTTGGCCGAATATGAATGCAGATATTCGAAATTGGACCAAGACGTGTGTATCCTGTCAGAAAAATAAAATACACAGGCACACGAAGTCACCGTTGGGCACTTTCAGTGCGCCTGATGCCAGGTTCACCAATATCCATGTTGACTTGGTGGGGCCATTACCGCCCTCAAAAGGACACACCCACATTCTCACCATAGTCGACAGGTTCAGCAGATGGCCAACAGCCATACCCGTGAAAGACACATCGGCAGCGACAGTAGCTGGAACAATACTAAAAGACTGGATAGCAATTTTTGGAGTACCGTCAATACTCACAACGGACAGAGGTTCGCAATTTCAATCGAAACTCTTTGCAGAGTTCAACCAATTGTTGGGAACAACCCACATAAAGACTACTACTTATCACCCTTGCTCAAACGGCCTCGTCGAACGCTTTCACAGACAGCTAAAAACTTCTTTGGCTACGAGTCTTAACAACGCGGACTGGTCAGATAATTTACCATTAATCCTATTAATGATCCGAAACACAATAAAAGAAGACTTACAAAGCACACCAGCAGAGCTAGTTTTTGGATCTGTAGTCACACTACCTGGACAGTATTTTAATGCATACACAGATATTTCACCCACGGCTACATTTGTGACGGAATTAAAGAACAAAATGTCTTCTCTCAAATTTACCCCCACCAGGAGGGCTGACAAACAAACATATATACCGAACGACCTTCACACATGCAAATTTGTGTTTATCAAGAATGATACGGTCAAAAAGCCATTTTGTCCAAATTACACTGGACCATACCAAGTTTTGGACAGAAGTGAAAAATATTTTACTGTCCAACGGAAAGACAGGAAATACAACATCGCGATCGACCGAATTAAACCAGCATACATTGAGGAATACCCTCAGACAATTTCCCCACCAGAACAAATTCCCTTAGAACATGGGAGACCAGCAGAAAATGACGAGGACACCAAACCCACGACAAAAACAGGTAGGAAAGTCCACTGGCCGAAACATTTCAAGGAATACATTACATATTAAAAAAAAAAAATTTTTTTTCCAATCTGGGGGGAGTATTTGTGCCAGTTGGCACAGTTTTATATTCAAATTTAAAATCGTTAAATACAATTTAGGCGCGCAGTGCAATTGATTGTTTCGGCGCGTTAAAAAATGAAAAATGACACCCACGCAAATGCCGGCGTGACCTTTATATACCAAAGATGCGTACGTAGTTGAAAGCACCCCATATGATGTCTTCCGTCCAATGGAATTCCTCCTAGGACACATTTTAAAACTGATTTTCTAGAGCTCGTTTGGAGCCGATCAAATCAAATATAAACATGCACAAACACAAAATCTATCTCTTTAGTCTCTTAGCCTTTCGAGCATTCTTTCGTCTCTTTAAACTCTTCCGACTCATTCAACGCTTTCTCATATGGACTTACCACGCGTGCAAACATCAATTATTTCATTTCCACTGCTCCGCGCATTAATACTCTCTTTTAACAGACGAACATTAATATTGTCTATGTCACATATTTGAACATTCAAAGAACACAACAAAAAAGAGACTCTCCATCTTTCATATGAACTCAAAAAAAGGAACTCTGAAATATTAACTATGTTTTAACTTGTTATTGTTTGTTATTTCTATTCCAGAAATAAACCTCCGTTTGTGTTGCACATAAGATTTCTTATTTTTATTTTTATTATTTGTGGAGTAAGTCAGTTCCCAAAAAAAGGCCAGGCGACCCCCACAGGAGTATGGTGAAAATATTATGTACTTTCACCTAACAATTTAATAAAAGCGATATCGTAAAAACGGAATTCCTTGTTTAAATAATTCTAAATACGAAAAATCATTTATCTTTTTAGTTCAACTATTTTACTGTGCAATATTTATATCAGCGTGAAATAGATTAAACTTTTTTTTAAAGTTTATGACTTTTTTTGTTATCCCAAAAGCTTGTTAATAATTATTTGTAGTAAATATTATGAGTTATGTCCCCTTCGGTCAACTCTTTAATATAAAACAATACAAGAGTTGCGTCCCTGGTGGTTAGTAAAAATAAATAAATGCACTTGCTCCATGGCTTATCATGCTTAAATGTATCTTGTCTTCTGGTGTCTTTTTTTAATAAGGTTCATCCCATATCATATAATGAAACACACATAATCGGACATGGTGGCAGCTACGGGGATTTTCTTAAAAAAAAAAAGAAAAGAAATCCATCCACAAATAGAATGAACGCAAAAGAAAACATCAGTCTTCGTGTTGCGCGTAAACGCACGTGGTAACGACGACAAGCGCCATCTTAAAAAAAAAAAAAAATCTATGCACAAAGTTCGCCAATTTCATTCAGTCATGTCATTGTTTTGTTTCTTTGTTTTTTTTTTTTAAAAAAAAAGGGGTATTAGTATAATAATAATGTAAAAAAAAAAAACAATAATTAAATTAAAGTAAAATGAGTTCTAATGCAAGCGAACCCGTTATGCACTGGGGGGTTGAGAATCTATTTGAATCGTTCAGATTCTTCAAGCAACAGAGTGCGCATTATATTTCTCCGTAAAAAAACATTCCCGTCGAGAAGCAGGTCGACCACATTCTACTGCTGTCTGGTGAGGAAGGGTTACGGCAATATAACGCCTGGACATTTGACGATGATGCTGACCGGACGGACCCGGAGGCAATTTGGCATAAAGTTGAGGAGCGTCTAGAGCCCCAAACCAATTTTCGTATTGCACGTTGCTATCTGCGTGAATATAAACAGAAGAATACGGAAAGCATCGACGACTTCATGGCGAGATGTAAACTACAGGCAAAAAAATGCAGGTTTAAGGATAATCAAGAGACTGAAGAACGTCTCATTGAATAAATGATTACCGGCACCAGACACCCGGAGTTACAAAAACTTCTATTTTTGAAAGCTTACACTCCAAGAGGCCTTAAATAGTGGTAGAACGCACGAAGCGTCCCTTAACCACATGCGGCAAATGGCTGAAATTCGAGGCGATTGTTAGGAAATTAGTGCAATAAAAACAAGCCAGTGTCGACGTTGTGGAAATAAACATGAAAAAGAAAAATGTCCAGCCTGGGGCACCACATGCTCAGCGTGTGGTAAAAAGAACCACTGGGCAAAAGTCTGCATTAACAAAAAGGAGGACACAAGAAAATACAACCAAACAAAAACGACGAACAGCCAAAAGCAGCCGCAAGAAAACAGATACAGAAAGCGGAACAGTAAAATCTGCTCAGTAAAATCTGAGCCCAAGGAGATGTATAGAGAATTTGAGCAGTTAAACTTTAATGCGATTCATCAGCCAAAAGACGAGCGTACTGAAATAATAATGAAACTTAAAATAAAGCTTCCCAATAGACCAGGCACTCATATACTCAAAGCAAAAGTGGACACAGGTGCAGAAGGGAATGCACTTCCTCTACGAACTTTTCAAAACATGTTTCCCAACAGAGTTGATGACTTAGGACAACCCATTCCAGGCTTCACAAAGAAAGAGCACACGATTCTGACGGCATACAACGGCTCAAACATAATACAACATGGATCGATCTACATACAATGCGGACACAAAGACAAGTGGAAAACTTTAAAATTCTTTGTTGTCACAACAGAAGGGCCTACAATCATAGGATTACCTTCTCTCAGAGACTTGGAGCTGATAAGCTTCCACTGCACCATTCAACAAAAGAAAGATCCGATTAACTCCGTCAGCGAATTAAAAAATGCATATGCAAGTCAGTTCGATCGCATAGGACATTTTAAAAGTGACTACCACATCGTCCTAAAATCTGATCATCCTCCAGTAATACATGCACCGAGGAAATGCCCTATCCATCTTTGAGAAGACATAGAAGAGGAGTTGAAGTCCATGGAAGCCCAAGGCATCATCAGAAAGGTCACCAAACCGACTGAATGGGTCAGCAGCATAGGATATGTTCCAAAGAAGAATGGACAACTTCGCTTATGCCTTGACCCAAAGGATCTGAACCGGGCAATAATGAGATGTCATTACAAGACTCCCACCATGGAAGAGCTAGCACACAAGCTATCAGGTGCTCAACACTTCTCCAAGCTAGATGCCAAAAACAGATAATTGGTCCATACCTCTTGACGCAGAATCCCAATTACTAACGACCTTCAACTCACCATTTGGGAGATACTGTTTCCAAAGAATGCCCTTTGGTTTGGTAATGTTACAGGATGTATTCATGCAGAGAATGGACATGATACTGGAAAAATGCCCTGGTACAATTGGACTAATAGATGATGTTATCATCTTCGGAAAGACTAAGGAGGAGCACGACAGCAACCTCCGCCGGCTTATGGAAGTAGCACAAACGGAAGGATTGTGTTTTAATGGTGATAAATGTGAGATAGATCAAAAGCAGATAAGCTTTTTTGGGGCTATCTATGACAAGAATGGCATTAAACCAGATCCTAGTAAGGTAGAAGCTATAAAGCAGTTTCCCAGCCCTACCAACGTCAAAGAATTGCAAAAAGTGTTGGGAATCATCACTTACTTGTCACCATTCATTCCGCGCCTATCGGACTTAACTGCACCCATGAGAGAGCTGTTCAAAAAAGAAGCAGAGTACCAGTGGACTGCCAGTTACTAGAAGGCTATGCAGAAAATAAAGGATGAGATCTGCAAAGAAATGTCTCTCACTTCGATTCAATGAAAGAGACAAGCCTACAGGTAGACGCCTCAAACTAGGTGCAGTACTCTTGCAAGAAAGAAAGCCCATTGCATTTGCATCAAAAGCTCTAACAGCAACAGAACAAAGGTATGCAAACATAGAGAGAGAGAGCTTTTAGCTGTAGTTTTTGGCTGTGAGCGCTTCAAAACATACCTATATGGAAGCAAATTCCAAGTAGAAAGTAATCACAAGCCATTGGAAATGATCAGCTTAAAAAATCTAATTGCTGCTCCACCTCGTTTGCAACGTATGCTGCTGTGCCTACAAGGATCTGATATGACCATCATGTATCACCCAGGTAAGGAAATTACCCTGGCGGATGGATTCTCCTGACTACCCAACAGAAGGAGTAACGAGGAGATCGACCTTAATATCCGAGTTGACTTTGTCCAATTTTCTGCTAAAAAAGTAACACAGATAAAGCTAGCAACAAAAGCCGACACTATACTCTGTGAACTTAAGGAAACCATCCTGCACGGCTGGCCCAATACATCCAGGGAAATAAGCAAAAACTTGCAGCCATATTGGTCGTATTGGGATGAGCTGGCCGTCGAAAATGGAATTTTGATGAAGAGTAATCGGATAATTATACCCAAAGTAATGCAGCAGGAAATCCTACAAAAAATCCATTATGGTCATCAGGGTATGGAAAAATGCAAACTGCGGGCAAAAAGTTGTGTCTTTTGGCACAACATTAATAAAGATATAGACAGCATCACACAACAATGTACCATATGTCAACAGCACTAAAAAGCCCAGAGTGCAGAACCTCTGATGCCACATGAGATTCCGGTAAGGCCCTGGCAAGTAGTGGCCACTGACCTGTTCCACAGTGAAGGTCACAATTACCTGCTGATGGTGGACTATTACTCAAAGTTTCCCTTTGTAAGGAAATTAAAAGAATTTTCCAGTCAGGAAGTAGTCAAACTAATAAAGCAGATATTCGGAGAACAAGGGATTCCAGAAAGAGTCATCAGCGACAATGGTCCTCGCTATAGCTCCAGTCTTTTCAAACAATTTGCAAACGAATGGGGATTTGAACACGTCACATCATCCCCTAGATACCCCCAATCAAACGGTCTGGCCGAGCGTTGTATACAAGCCATAAAATCAGTGATGCAAAAGGCTGCCTCAAGTAGTCGTGATGTAGACATGGTATTGCTGTGTTTATGGTCAACCCCAATCGACCATGCAATTCCGTCACCGGGTGAATTGCTATGGAACCAAAAGCTGGTGGGAAACTTACCAGTGAAGTGCCCCAACAATTCGACCCTCAAAGAAAAATCAGCAACTCGCCTCTATAAAAGGCAATCCTACCAAAAGTCTCACTATGACCAACACACCCGAGAGTTACCAGAGATACAGGAAGGACAACATGTCCGCGTATATGATCCAGACTCCAGCAAATGGTCTCCAGCAGTCGTCACACACAGATGTGTCGAACCAAGATCATATGCGGTGCAGACTCCATCGGGGAAGTCACTTCGCAGGAACCGCAGACATCTGAGAACAGATAAGTCTGCAACAAGGCTGAACTCCAAAACGTATGCAGCCACACCCATGATGACCCCAGAATCGAATGATTCGTCAATGGATTGTATACCCATGGAGCATACCAGCCCCAACACAACCAATGACAGACCCGGTACAAATACACCCCACAAAACACTGAACACTCATCCTAGAACACAGAAAGTATCCAGATCCGGTCCTATAATAAGACCACCCAAAAAATTTTCTTATGATGAGAACAGCCCTTAGTTGGACACTCACACTATTGTACTAGTGTCAAGGTTCCTTCCTTATGTAATTTTTATTGTTTTTGTTTTATTTTTCTTTGGAAAAGAGGGATGTCATATTATGAGTTATGTCCCCTTCGGTCAACTCTTTAATATAAAACAATACAAGAGTTGCGTCCCTTGTAGTTAGTAAAAATAAATACATTGACTTGCTCCATAGCTTATCACGCTTAAATGTATCTTGTCTTCTGGTGTCTTTTTTTAATAAGGTTCATCCCATATCATATAATGAAACAAACATAATCGGACAGTATCAGAATTTTGGAGAATATACTTCCAAAATAAACTATTAAAATTGTTTAAAAAAATAATAGAAATATTATTTTTTATTTAAAAGAAAGTGTTTACAAAATGCCGGCAATAAAAAATAATATTTCTATTATTTTTTTAAACAATTTTAATAGTTTATTTTGGAAGTATATTCCATAAAGAAAATAAAAAACCCACTTTGTTCATTCCTACATCAAAGAGGCACTGCGCCTTGTTTGAGGCGAAAATGTAATTAAAAAAAAAATTGCTCGTTGCTCATGTAAAAAAAAAAAAATTGGCCATAAAGTGGGTGCTCGTTTTAGGTTAAATTATCCCCCCCCCCTTTTTTTTAACTAACATCTCTTTATATCTTGAAAACTTCTAGTTTGCCGCAATTTTAAACGTTATTTTCGTTTTCAGCACCCCCAAAAAACCTATAAAAGTGGTAATTTAAAAGGATTTCTCGAGGGTGGACTAATTCTGCACATTTACCTTATTTTTGTATTTTATCGTTTTTTGTCATGTAATTTTCTTTTTTTTGTATTAAATCAAACATGGTAGGATTTTCTTTTAAATTATTTCTTTAGATATGTAAACTTCATTTTCGACCTGAAGACATACAGCGAGAGGTCTCAGCATTTGATGAAAGGACTGGAAAGACAATTAGTGTTAAATTAAAAAATCCCTATCTTAAGAATGGTGCTATTCTTCGAATATTACCAAACTGTCCCTCCTATTTATCGTCATCAACAACTTTTAGAGAGTCTCCTAACACAAAGAAAATGCGTTTAGAAAATTCTGCTCAAGCGTGCATTATGTGAAAGTATTGCTGACGAGTTAGAGTTACGGAAACGTAAAACTTTCCATAATATTGATGATTTAGAAAAATATCAACGTTTATAGATAAAAATTATTGGACTTCTATTAAGCAAGACAATACCATCATTATATGCTATATAAAGAGATGCCCATGCCCCAAAATAAAAATGTCTATGGTGATTGAACCGGACTTAGCCGTTAAAGTATTCTGTAGTGATGTGGAAATGAGTGCTATAGGGGAGTATAGAATTCCTAAACATGTAACAGAGGAAAATACTCTGCAGATTTTGATGGAAAACATGAAAAAAAATGGACATCGAAGAACAAGAAATGAAAACTTCTAATATAAATTCTCTATCAAAATTAATCTTATCATTTTTGCTATTAGTGCAAGATGAATCATTTAAATATTTTAATGCCATTAAGTTCATATATGAACAAATTAACATAATGACAATGAATAAGGTTAATTATTCGAGTGAAATGATGGTATTTTCTTTTTTATTATATAACTGCTCGCCTAGAGGGTACAGACTGTTAAGAGACACTAAAAATGTAATTTTTCCATGCTATTCAACCATTCGAAGATTAACCTTATCAACTTCTATGAATCCTGTCATTGAACAACACGATAACAATTTTCTCATGTATATTAATAGTAAGTTCAAGTTACTAATGCAGAATGACATCACAGTATCTTTACTTGTTGATGAAATACATCTCAAACCTTATCTTATTATAAAGGTGGCAATATTGTTGGCTTAGCTAACAACAGCAATGAACCTGCAACAATTGCATTTGCTTTTATGCTTAGCAGTGTATTCTCACAATATAAGGATGTTGTGCATGTTATGCCAACTAAATGTCTTCTAGCTGAGAACTTATTTGACATAATTAAACGTGAAATAATTAACTTAGAAGATATAGTTTTTTTTGTTTTTTGAAATCGGCGTCACCACTTATCAAGGCCGATAGGCTATTCAAGGATAAGGTTTAAAGATAGTACAGCAGTCAAAAGGACAATATAGTAATCGATAGTAATGGAGGTTCGGTAAATTTGTTAACTTAAGTGGAACGGCTCATCAGAAACTTGTTCACGTTGGAAATGAAGGCAACCATATTATAGACAGCTGGAAAGCAGGAAAATGGAAGACAATTCCACAGGCGTGCAGTTCTCAGAAAGAAGCTTTGTTAATGGAATCTATGTTTAGGTTTAGGCACAGATAAAGATTGAGGGAAATTATTGATAGTGTTTTCAACTAGATGGATGTTTCTTGTGAAAGTTTGGACAGGGGGGACCATAGATTGAAGCTCAGTCGAACACTTTCCATGAAAATAATGAAAAAGCAGAGACCAACTCGCAACATCTCTTCTGTGAGATAGAGGTAGCAGTTAAGAGAAAAAGACATCTCCCACCAAACCACGAAATCTATTTTGAACCCGATCAAAGCAGGTCAAGTCTTTTCTACCAGCTCTTGCCCATATTTGGCAATAGTATTCCATCCTTGGACATATCTGGCTCTTATATAGATGGAGAATTGCATCAGTAGTGAGATTTCTACTGGATCAATAGAAGGATCCGACCATTTTTCCAGCGGCCTTGGCAAAAGATTTGATGTGCGTATTGTTGATTAGATAATAATGTCTAGTGGTGTTTGATTAGATAGTAATGTCTAGTGGTAGTTGATTAGATAGTAATGTCTAGTGGTGTTTGATTAGATAGTAAATTCTAGTGGTGTTTGATTAGATAATAATTTCTAGTGGGGTTTGATTAGACAGTAATGACGAGTGGTGTTTGAATACATAATAATATCTAGCAGGGTTTGACTGGATAGTAATGTCTAGTGGTGGTTTATTAAATAGTAATGTCCAGTGGTGTTTGATTAGACATTAATGTCAAGCGGTGTTTGACATGATAATAATATCTAGTAGTGTTTGATTAGATAGTAATTAGGTGGTCGATTGGATATTAAATTAATATCTGTGGCGATTACTTAGATAGAAATATCTAGTGGTTGATTAGATAGTAATGTCTACTAGTATTTGATTAGATAGTAATGTCTAGTGGTGTTTCATTAGATAGTAATGTCAAGAGGTGTTTGATTAGATAGTAATATCAAGTGGTGTTTGATTAGATAGTAATGTCAAGTGGTGTTTGATTAGATAGTAATGTCAAGAGGTGTTTGATTAGATAGTAATGTCAAGTGGTGTTTCATTAGATAGTAATGTCAAGAGGTGTTTGATTAGATAGTAATGTCAAGTGGTGTTTGATTAGATAGTAATGTCAAGTGGTGTTTGATTAGATAGTAATGTCAAGTGGTGTTTGATTAGATAGTAATGTCAAGAGGTGTTTGATTAGATAGTAATGTCAAGTGGTGTTTGATTAGATAGTAATGTCAAGAGGTGTTTGATTAGATAGTAATGTCAAGTGGTGTTTGATTAGATAGTAATGTCAAGAGGTGTTTGATTAGATAGTAATGTCAAGTGGTGTTTGATTAGATAGTAATGTCTAGTGGTGTTTGATTTGATAGTAATGTCAAGTGGTGTTAGATAAGATAGTAATGTCTAGTGGTGTTTGATTAGATAGTAATGTCAAGTGGAGTTTGATTAGATTGTAATGTCAAGTGGTGTTTGATTAAATAGTAATGTCAAGAGTTGTTTGATTAGATAGTAATGTCAAGTGGTGTTTGATTAGATAGTAATGTCAAGTGCTATTTGATTAGATAGTAATGTCTAGTGGTGTTTGCTTTGATAGTAACGTCAAGTGGTGTTAGATAAGATAATAATGTCTAGTGGTGTTTGATTAGATAGTAATGTCAAGTGGAGTTTGATTAGATAGTAATGTCAAGAGGTGTTTGATTAGATAGTAATGTCAAGAGGTGTTTGATTTGATAGTAATGTCAAGTGGTGTTAGATAAGATAGTAATGTCTAGTGGTATTTGATTAGATAGTAATGTCAAGCGGTGTTTGATTAGATAGTAATGTCAAGCGGTGTTTGATTAGATAGTAATGTCTGGTGGTGTTTGATTAGATAGTAATGTCTAGTGGTGTTTGATTAGATAGTAATGTATAGTGGTGTTTGATTAGATAGTAATGTCAAGTGCTGTTTAATTAGATAGTAATGTCTAGTGGTGTTTGATTTGATAGTAATGTCAAGTGGTGTTAGATAAGATAGTAATGTCTAGTGGTGTTTAATTAGATAGTAATGTAAAGTGGAGTTTGATTAGATAGTAATGTCAAGAGGTGTTTGATTAGATAGTAATGTCAAGAGGTGTTTGATTAGAAAGTAATGTCAAGTGGTGTTTGATTAGATAGTAATGTCAAGTGGTGTTTGATTAGATAGTAATGTCTAGTGGTGTTTGATTAGATAGCAATGTCAAGTGGTGCTTGATTAGATAGTAATGTCTAGTGGTGTTTGATTAGATAGTAATGTCAAGTGGTGTTAGATAAGATAGTAATGTCTAGTGGTGTTTGATTAGATAGTAATGTCAAGTGGAGTTTTATTAGATTGTAATGTCAAGTGGTGTTTGATTTGATAGTAATGTCTGGTGGTGTTTGATTAGATAGTAATGTCTAGTGGTGTTTGATTAGATAGTAATGTCAAGTGCTGTTTGATTAGATAGTAATGTCTAGTGGCGTTTGATTAGATAGTAATGTCTAGTGGTGTTTGATTAGATAGTAATGTCAAGTGGTGTTTGATTAGATAGTAATGTCTAGTGGTGTTTGATTAGATAGTAATGTCATGTGGTGTTTGATTAGATAATAATGTCTAGTGGTGTTTGATTAGATAGTAATGTCTAGTGGTGTTTGATTAGATAGTAATGTCTACTGGTGTTCGATTAGATAGTAATGTCTAGTGGTGTTTGATTCGATAGTAATGTCCTGTGTTGTTTTATTAGATAGTAATGTCTAGTGGTGTTTGATTAGATAGTAATGTCTGGTGGTGTTTGATTAGATAGTAATGTCTGATGGTGTTTGATTAGATAGTAATGTCTAGTGGTGTTTGATTAGATAGTAATGTCAAGTGGGGTTTGATTAGATAGTAATGTATAGTGGTGTTTGATTAGATAGTTATGTCTAGTGGTGTTTGATTAGATAGTAATGTCTAGTGGTGTTGCATTAGATAGTAATGTCTAGTTGTGTTTCATTAGACAGTAATGTGTAGTGGTGTTTCATCAGATGTACATATCGAGTGGTGGTTCCATAGATAATAATGACGAGTGGTGTTTGATAAGATAATAATGTCTAGTTGTGTTTAATTAGATTGTAATGTCTAGTTGTGTTTAATTAGATAGTAATGTCTAGTGGTGTTTGATTAGATAGTAATGTCTAGTGGTGTTTATACATCGTAATGTCTAGTGCTGTTTCATTAGATATTAATGTCTAGTGGTGTTTGATAAGATAGTAATGTCTAGTGGTGTTTCATTAGATATAATTGTCTAGTGGTGTTTCATTAGATATTAATGTCTAATGGTGTTTAATAAGATAGTAATGTCTAGTGGTGTTTGATAAGATAGTAATTTCTTGTGGTGTTTCATTAGATAATAATGTCTTGTTGTGTTTAATTAGATAGTAATGTCTAGGGTTGTTGATTAGATATTTATGTCTAGTGTTGTTTCATTAGATAGTAATGTCTAGTTGTGTTTTATCACAGAGTAATATCTAGTTGTGTTCTATTAGATAGTAATGGCTAGTGATGTTTTATCAGATAGTAATGTCTAGTGGTGTTTGATCAGATTGTAATGTTTAGTGGTGTTTCATTAGATAGTAATGTCTAGTGGTGTTTCATTAGATAGTAATGTCTACTGGTGTTCCATCAGATAGTAATGTCTAGTGGTGTTTGATCAGAGAGTAATGTCTAGTGGTGTTGCATTATATAGTAATGTCTAGTGGTGTTTCATTAGATAGTAATGTCTAGTGCGGTTTCATTAGATAAAAATGTCTAGTGGTGTTTGATTAGACAGTAATGTCTAGTGGTGTTTTATAAGATAGTAATGTCTAGTGGTGCTTAATAAAATAGTAATGTCTAGTGGTGTTTGATCAGAGAGTAATGTCTAGTGGTGTTGCATTATATAGTAATGTCTAGTGGTGTTTCATTAGATAGTAATGTCTAGTTGTGTTTAATTAGATAAAAATGTCTAGTGGTGTTTGATTAGACAGTAATGTCTAGTGGTGTTTGGTCAGATAGTAATGTTTACTTGTGCTTGATTAGATAGTAATATCTAGTGGTGTTTCATTAGGTAGTAATGTTTGGTTGTGTTTGATTAGACAGTAATGTCTAGTGGTGTTTCATCAGATGGTAATGTCTAGTGGTGTTTAATTGGTTAGTAATGTCTAGTTGTGTTTTATAAGATAGTAATGCCTAGTGGTGTTTGATTAGATAGTAAATTCTAGTGGTGTTTCATTAGATAGTAATGCTTAGTTGTGTTTAATTAGATAGTTATGTCTAGTTCTGTTATGAGATAGTACTGTCTAGTGGTGTTTCATCAGATAGTCATATCTAGTAGTGTTTCATTAGATAGTAATGTCTAGTGGTGTTTGATTAGATAGTAATGTCCTGTTTTATTGGATTAGATAATAATATCTAGTGGTTTGTGATTAGATCGTAATGTCTAGTTCTGTTTGATTAGATAGTAATGTCTAGTTGTGTTGCATCAGAAATAATGTCTAGTGGTTTTTCATTAGATACTTATGTCTCGTGGTATTTCATATGATAGTAATGTCTAGTGCTGTTTTATTAGATAGTAATGTCTAGTTTTGTTTCATTAGATAGTAATGTCTAGTGGTGTTTCATTAGATAGTAATGTCTTGGGTTGTTGATTAGATAGTAATGTCTAGTGGTGTTTGATTAGATAGTAATGTCTAGTTGTGTGTGATTAGATATTAATGTCTAGTGGTGTTTCATTAGATAGTAATGTCTAGTGGTGTTTTATAAGATAGTAATGTAAAGTTCTGTTTAATTAGATAGTAATGTCCTGTTGTGTTTTATTAGATAGTAATGCCTAGTTGTGTTTAATTAGATAGTAATGTCTTGTGGTGTTTCATATGATAGTAATGTCTAGTCGTGTTTAATGAGATAGTAATGTCTAGTTGTGTTTCATTAGATAATTATGTCTAGTGGTGTTTAATTAGATAGTAATGTCTAATGCTGTTTCATGTGATATTAATGTCAAGTGGTGTTTTTTTTTGCTTTTGTTTTTTTACATGGGTGTCACCACTTATCAAGTCCCAGAGGCCACTCAAGGATAAGGGTTAATAGGTGTACATTAGTCATTGTGATTTTAGCATAGTAAACAGTGGGAATTTTGTAACTTGGATTACTTAGGGGGACGATTCAATTAGAACTTGTTCACATTGGACGTTTTCTTTTTCTTTTTTTTCATAGGTATCAACACATTATCAAGGCCAAGAGGCCACTCAAGGATAAGGGTTAAAGAGTTTACAGTAGAAATTGGACAATATAATAATCATTAGTAATGAAAATTTGTTAAATTTGATAACTTATATTGAACGGCTCATCAAGAACTTATTTACGTTAGACTTGAAGACAACCATATTGTAGTCAGCCGGAAAGCAGGAAAATGGAAGACAATTCCACAGGCGTGCAGTTCTAATAAAAAAGCTTTGTTCATGGAATCTACGTTTAGGTTTAGGCACAGATAAAGAGTGGGGGGAATTATTGATAGTGTTTACAGCTAGACGAGTGTTTCTTGTGAAAGTTTGGCGAGGGGGGATCATAGATTGAAGCTCAGTAGAACACTTTCCATGAAAATAACGATACATAAGAGACAAACTCGCAACATCTCTTCTGTGAGATAGAGGTTGCAAGGAAGAGAAAAGGACATCTCCTACGAGGCTACGAAGTCTATTTTGAACTCTATCAAGGCAGGACAAGTCCTTTCTAGCAGCTCCTGCCCAGATGTGGCAACAGTATTCCATCCTTGGACGTACCTGGCTCATATAAATAGAGAATTGCATCAGCAGTGAGATATCTACTGGATCGATAGAAAGATCCCACCATTTTTCCAGCGGCCTTGGCAACAGATTTGATGTACGTGTTCCATTTAAGATCAGGAGTAATGGTCAACCCAGAAGCTTGTAAAAAAATTGAGGCCTCCTGAAGACGAGAGCCATTCATTTCAATTGATGCCAGATGGGGATCAGAATGTTGATGATGTAAAGAGAGAAGCTTGGTTTTAGATGCATTAAAAGTAACCAGCCACTCCTTTCCCCATTGTACTACATGCTCAAGATCAGAGGAGAGAGAATTGGAGAGAACTTAGATAGTAATGTCTAGTGGTCTTTAACAAGATAGTAATGTCTAGTAGTGTTTGATCAGAGAGTAATGTCTAGTGGTGTTCCATTAGATAGTAATGTCTAGTTGTGTTTCATATGATAGTAATGTCTAGTGGTGCTTGATTAGATAGTAATGTCTACTGGTGTTTCATTAGATAGTAATGTCTTGTGGTGTTTCATTAGATAGTAATGTCTAGTGGTGTTTCATTACACAGTAATGTCTAGTGGTGTTTCACAATATGGTAATGTCTAGTGGTGTCTCATTAGATAGTAATGTCTAGTGATGTTTCATCAGATAGTAATGTCTAGTTGTGTTTCATTAGATAGTTATGTCAAGTTGTGTTTCATTAGAAAGTAATGTCTAGTTGTGTTTCATCAGATAGTAATGTCTAGTTGTGTTTCATTAGAAAGTAATGTCTAGTTGTGTTTCATTAGAAAGTAATGTCTAGTTGTGTTTCATTAGATAGTAATGTCTAGTTGTGTTTCATTAGAAAGTAATGTCTAGTTGTGTTTCATCAGATAGTAATGTCTAGTTGTGTTTCATTAGAAAGTAATGTCTAGTTGTGTTTCATTAGAAAGTAATGTCTAGTTGTGTTTTATTAGAAAGTAATGTCTAGTTGTGTTTCATTAGATTGTAATGTCTAGTTGTGTTTTATTAGAAAGTAATGTCTAGTTGTGTTTTATTAGATAGTAATGTCTAGTTGTGTTTCATTAGAAAGTAATGTCTAGTTGTGTTTCATTAGAAAGTAATGTCTAGTTGTGTTTTATTAGAAAGTAATGTCTAGTTGTGTTTCATTAGATAGTAATGTCTAGTTGTGTTTTATTAGAAAGTAATGTCTAGTTGTGTTTTATTAGATAGTAATGTCTAGTTGTGTTTCATTAGTAAGTAATGTCTAGTTATGTTTCATTAGATAGTAATGTCTAGTTGTGTTTTATTAGAAAGTAATGTCTAGTTGTGTTTCATTAGATAGTAATGTCTAGTTGTGTTTCATATGATAGTAATGTCTAGTGGTGCTTGATTAGATAGTAATGTCTACTGGTGTTTCATTAGATAGTAATGTCTTGTGGTGTTTCATTAGATAGTAATGTCTAGTGGTGTTTCATTACACAGTAATGTCTAGTGGTGTTTCACAATATGGTAATGTCTAGTGGTGTCTCATTAGATAGTAATGTCTAGTGATGTTTCATCAGATAGTAATGTCTAGTTGTGTTTCATTAGATAGTTATGTCAAGTTGTGTTTCATTAGAAAGTAATGTCTAGTTGTGTTTCATCAGATAGTAATGTCTAGTTGTGTTTCATTAGAAAGTAATGTCTAGTTGTGTTTCATTAGAAAGTAATGTCTAGTTGTGTTTCATTAGATAGTAATGTCTAGTTGTGTTTCATTAGAAAGTAATGTCTAGTTGTGTTTCATCAGATAGTAATGTCTAGTTGTGTTTCATTAGAAAGTAATGTCTAGTTGTGTTTCATTAGAAAGTAATGTCTAGTTGTGTTTTATTAGAAAGTAATGTCTAGTTGTGTTTCATTAGATTGTAATGTCTAGTTGTGTTTTATTAGAAAGTAATGTCTAGTTGTGTTTTATTAGATAGTAATGTCTAGTTGTGTTTCATTAGAAAGTAATGTCTAGTTGTGTTTCATTAGAAAGTAATGTCTAGTTGTGTTTTATTAGAAAGTAATGTCTAGTTGTGTTTCATTAGATAGTAATGTCTAGTTGTGTTTTATTAGAAAGTAATGTCTAGTTGTGTTTTATTAGATAGTAATGTCTAGTTGTGTTTCATTAGTAAGTAATGTCTAGTTATGTTTCATTAGATAGTAATGTCTAGTTGTGTTTTATTAGAAAGTAATGTCTAGTTGTGTTTCATTAGATAGTAATGTCTAGTGTTTTATTAGAAAGTAATGTCTAGTTGTGTTTTATTAGATAGTAATGTCTAGTTGTGTTTCATTAGAAAGTAATGTCTAGTGGTGTTTCACCATATGGTAATGTCTAGTGGTGTCTCATTAGATAGTAATGTCTAGTGATGTTTCATCAGATAGTAATGTCTAGTTGTGTTTCATTAGAAAGTAATGTCTAGTTGTGTTTTATTAGAAAGTAATGTCTAGTTGTGTTTCATTAGAAAGTAATGCCTAGTTGTGTTTCATTAGAAAGTAATGTCTAGTTGTGTTTTATTAGAAAGTAATGTCTAGTTGTGTTTTATTAGAAAGTAATGCCTAGTTGTGTTTAATCAGATAGTAATGTCTAGTTGTGTTTTATTAGAAAGTAATGTCTAGTTGTGTTTTATTAGAAAGTAATGTCTAGTTGTGTTTCATCAGATAGTAATGTCTAGTTGTGTTTCATTAGAAAGTAATGTCTAGTTGTGTTTCATTAGATAGTAATGTCTAGTTGTGTTTCATTAGAAAGTAATGTCTAGTTGTGTTTCATTAGAAAGTAATGTCTAGTTGTGTTTCATACGAAAGTAATGTCTAGTTGTGTTTTATTAGAAAGTAATGTCTAGTTGTGTTTTATTAGAAAGTAATGCCTAGTTGTGTTTTATTAGATAGTAATGTCTAGTTGTGTTTTATTAGAAAGTAATGTCTAGTTGTGTTTTATTAGAAAGTAATGCCTAGTTGTGTTCATTAGATAGTAATGTGTAGTGGAGTTTCGTTAGATAGTAATGTCTTGTTGTGTTTAATTAGATAGTAATATCTAATGGTGTTTCATTAGATAGTAATGTCTAGTTGTGTTTAATATAATAGCAATGTCTAGTGCTGTTTCATGTGATATTAATGTCAAGTGGTGTTTCCTTAGATAGTAATGTCTAGTGGTGTTTAACAAGATAGTAATGTCTAGTGGTGTTTGATCAGAGAGTAATGTTTAGTAGTGTTTCATTAGATAGTAATGTCTAGTGGTGTTTCATATGATAGTAATGTCTAGTGGTGTTTGATTAGATATAAAGATCTAGTGGTGTTTCTTCATATGGTAATGTCTAGTGGTGTTTCATTAGATAGAAATGTCTAATGGTGTTTAATAAGATAGTAATGTCTAGTGGTGTTTAATTAGATAGTAATGTCTAGTTCTGTTGCATTAGATAGTAATATCTAGTGGCGTTTGATCAGATAGTAATGCCTAGTTGTATTTGATTAGATAGTAATGTCTAGTGGTGTTTGATAAGACAGTAATGTCTAGTGGTGTTTACTTAAATTGTAATGTCTAGTGGTGTTTCTGTAGATCGTAATGTTTATGGTGTTTGATCAGATACTAATGTCTAGTTGTCTTTCATTAGATAGTAATGTCTCGTGGTGTTTCATTAGATAGTAATGTCTAGTGGTGTGTAATTAAATAGTAATATCTAGTGTTATTTCATTGAAGAGTAATTTCTAGTTCTGTTGTATTAGATAGTTATGTCTAGTGGTGTTTCATGAGATAGTAATGTCTAGTTGTGTTTCATTAGATATTAATGTCTAGTTGTGTATTATCAGATAGTAATGTCTAGTGGTGTTTGATTAGATATTAATACCTAGTTGTGTTTGATTAGATATTAATGTCTAGTGGTGTGTCATTAGATATTAATGTCTAGTGGTGTTTCATTAGATATTAATGTCTAGTGGTGTAACATTAGATAGTAATGTCTAGTGGTGTTTCATTAGATAGTAATGTCTAGTTGTGTTTCATAAGATAGTAATGTCTAGTGGTGTAACATTAGATAGTAATGTCTTGTTCTGTCTCATTTGATAGTTATGTGTAGTGGTGTTTCATTAGATAGTAATGTCTAGTGGTGTTTCCTTAGATATTAATGTCTAGTGGTGTTTCATTAGATAGTAATGTCTAGTTGTGTTCCATTAGATAGTAATGTCTGGTGGTGTTACATAAGATAGTAATATCTAGTGGTGTTTTATTAGATAGTAATGTCTAGTGGTGTTCCATGAGAAAGTAATGTCTAGTGGTGTTTGATAAGATAGCAATGTCTAGTGGTGTTTCATTAGATACTAATGTCTAGTGGTATTTCATTATTGAGTAATGTCTCGTTGTGTTTCATGAGATAATAATGTCTAGTGGTGCTTAATAAAAAAGTATAGTCTAGTGGTGTTTGATCAAAGAGTAAGGTCTAGTTGTGTTTCATTACATAGTAATGTCTAGTGGTATTTCATTAGATAGTAATGTCTAGTGGTGTTTGATACGATAGTAATGTCTAGTTGTGTTTCATTAGATAGTAATGTCTAGTTGTGGTTCATTAGACAGTAATGTCTAGTGGTGTTTCATTAGACAGTAATGTCTAGTGGTGTTTGATAAGATAGTAATGTTTAGTGGTGTTTCATTAGATAGTAATGTCTAGTGGTGTTTCATTAGATAGTAATGTCTAGTGGGGTTTGTTTAGATAGTAATGTCTATTGGTGTTTGATTAGATAGTAATGTGTAGTGGTGTTCCATTAGATAGTAATGTCTAGTGGTGTTAGATAAGATAGTAATGTCTAGTTGTGTTTTATTAGATAGTAATATCTACTTGTGTTTAATTAGATAGTAATATCTAGTGGTGTTTGATCAGATAGTAATGTCTAGTTGTGTTTAATTAGATAGTAATGTCTAGTTGTGTTTTATTAGATAGTAATATCTAGTGGTGTTTGATCAGATAGTAATGTCTAGTGGTTTATAATAAGATAGTAATGTCTAGTAGTGTTTTATTAGTTAGTAATGTCTAGTAGTATTTGATTAGATAATAATGTCTAGTTGTGTTTGATTAAATAGTAATCTCTAGTTGTGTTTGATTAGATAATAATGTAACGTGGTCTTTGATTAGATAGTAATTTCTAGTGGTGTTTGACAAGATAGTAATGTCTAGTGATGTTTGATCAGATAGTAGTGTCTAGTCGTGTGTCATTAGATAGTTATGTCTAATGGTTTTTCATTAGATAGTAAAGGCTAGTTGTGTTTGATTAAAGAGTAATATTTTGTGGTGGTCGATAAGATAGTAATCTCTTGTGGTGTTTGATTAGATAGTAACGTCTAGTAGTGTTTTATTAGATAGTAATGTCCTATAGTGTTGGATGTGATTGTAATTTCTAGTGGTGTTATGATTAGATATTAATATCTAGATAGTAAAGGCTAGTGGTGTTGGATCAGAGAGAAATATCTTGTCGTGTTTAATTAGATAGTTATTTCTAGTGGTGTTTTATTAGATAGTAATGTCTATTGGTGTTTCATTAGATAATAATGTCTAGTTGTGTTTAAATAGATAGTAGTGTCTAGTGGTGTTTGATTAGATAGTAATGTCTAGTGGTGTTTGATTAGATAGTAATGTCTAGTGGTGTTTGATTAGATAGTAATACCTAGTGGTGTTTGATTAGATAGTAATGTCTAGTGGTGTTTCATAAGATAGTAATGTCTAGTTGTGTTTCATTAGATATTAATGTCTAGTTGTGTTTCATAAGATAATAATATCTAGGGTTGTTGATTAGATAGTAATGTCTAGTGGTGTTTCGTTAGATAGTAATGTCTTGTGATGTTTGATTAGATAGCAATGGCTAGTAGTGTTTTATTAGATAGGAATGTCTAGTGGTGTTTTATTAAATAGTAATGTCTAGTGCTGTGCGATTAGATAGTAAAGGCTAGTTTTGTTTGATTAGAGAGAAATATCTTGTGGTGTCGTAATCGCTTACTATTTCTAGTGGTGTTTGATTAGATAGTAATGTCAAGTGGTTTTTGGTTAGATACTAATGTCAAGTGGTGTTTGATTAGATAGCAATGTCTCGTGGTGTTGTATTAGATAGTAATGTCTGGTGGTGTTTTATTAGATAGCAATGTCTCGTGGTGTGTGATTAGATAATAATGTCATGTTGTGTTTTATTAGATAATAATATCCAGTGTTGTTTCATTAGATAGTAATGTCTAGTGGTGTTTAATTAGATAGCAATGTCAAGTGGTGTTTAATTGGATAGTAATGTCTAGTAGTGTTTTTTTATATAGTAATAGCTAGTGGTGTTTGATTAGATAGTAATTTCGTGTGGTGTTTTACTTGATAGTAATGTCTAGTGGTGTTTGATTAAATAGTAATGTCTAGTGGTGTGCGATTAGATAGTAACGGCTAGTGGTGTTTGATTAGAGAGAAATATTGTGTGGTTGTCGATTAGATAGTGATTTCTAATGGTGTTTGATTAGATAGTAATGTCTTGTTGTGTTTGATTAGATAGTAATGTGTAGTGGTGTTGTATTAGATAGTAATGTCTAGTTGTATGCGCTAGATAGTAAAGGCTAGTTGTGTTTGATTAGAGAAAAATATCTTGTTGTGTTCGATTAGATAGTAATGTCTAGTGGTGTTTAATTAGATAGTAATGTCCCGTGTTGTTTTATTAGATAGTAATGTCTAGTAGTGTTTTATTAGATAGTAATGTCTATTAGTGTTTGATTAGATAGTAATGTCTAGTGGTGGGCGATTAGATAGTAAAGGCAAGTGGTGTTTAATTAGAGAGAAATATCTTGTGGTGTTCGATTAGATAGAAATTTCTAGTGGTGTTTGATTAGATAGTAATGTCTTGTGGTGTTAGATTAGATAGTAATGTCTAGTGGTTTTTTATTAGATAGTAATGTCTAGTGGTGTTTTGTAAGATAGTTGTGTCTTTTGATCTTTGACTAGATAGTAATGTCTAGTAGTGTTTTTTTGGATAGTAATGTCTAGTGGTGTTTCATTAGATAGCAAAGGCTAGTGGTGTTGGATTAGAGATAAATATCTTGTGGTGTTCGATTAGGTCGTAATGTCTAGTGGTGTTTGATTAGATAGTAATTTCTTGGGGTGTTTGAGTAGATAGTAATATCTAGTGATGTGCGATTAGATAGTAATGTCCAGTAGTGTTTTATTAGATAGTAATGTGTAGTGGTGTTTGATTAGATAGTAATGTCTAGTAGTCTTTGATTAGATAGTAATGTCTAGTGGTGTCTTATTAGATAGTAATGTGTAGTAGTGTTTTATTAGATTGTAATGTCTAGTGGTGTTTTATTAGATAGTAATGTCTAGTGGTGTTTCATTAGATTGTAATCTCTAGTGGTGTTTGATTAGATAGTAATGTCTAGTGGTGTTTGATTAGATACTAATGCCTAGTAGTGTTTTATTAGATAGTAATGTGCAATGGTGTTCATTAGATAGTAATATCTTGTGGTCTTTGATTAGATAGTAATGTCTAGTGATGTTTAATAAGATAGCAATGTCTTGTGTTTGATTAGATAGCAATGTCTAGTGGTGTTTTACAAGATAGCAATGTCTTGTATATGATTAGATAGCAATGTCTAGTAGTGTTTGATTAGATAGTAATGTCTCTTGGTGTTTAATTAGATATTAATGTCTTGTGGTTTTTTATTAGATATTTATGTCTAGTGGTGTTTGATTAGATAGTAATGTCCAGTGGTGTTTGATTAGATAGTAATGTCCAGTGGTGTTTCATTAGATAGTAATGTCGAATGGTTTTTGATTAGATAATGAGTTGTAGTGATATTTGATTGGATAGTAATCTCTAGTGGTGTTAAATAACATAGTAATGTCTAGTTGTGTTGGAGTGGAAAGTAATTTCTAGTAGTGTTGATTAGATATTAATCTCCAGTGGTGTTCTGTTAGATAGTACTGTCTAGTGGTGTTTTATGAGATAGTAATGTCTTGTGGTGTTTCATTAGATAGTAATGTCGTGTTGTGTTTTACTAGATACTAATTTCTAGTGGTGTTTGTTGAGATAGTAATGTATTGTGGTGTTTTATAAGAAAGTAATATCTAGTTGTGTTGATATTATATAGTAATATTTAGTGTTTTTTTGGTTGGTAGTAATATCTGTGGCGTTTTATAAGATAGAAATGTCTAGCGGTGGTTGCTTGTAATGTCTTGTGGTATTTTATTAGATTATAATGGCTTGTGGTGTTTGATTAGATAGTAATGTCTAGTTGTGTTTTATTACATAGTAATGTCTATGCGTTTTTGATTAGATAGTAATGTCTAGTGGTGTTTGATTAGATAGTAAAGTCTAGTGGTTTTTGATTAAATAGTAATGTCTAGTAGTGTTTGATTAGATAGTAATGTCTGGTGGTTTTGATTAGATAGTAATGTCTAGTGGTTTTTGATTAGATAGTAATGTCTAGTAGAGTTCCATTAGATAGTTATGTCTAGTGCGGTTTGATTAGATTGTAATGTATAGTGGTGTTTAATTATATAGTAATGTTTAGTGGTGCTTGATTAGGTACCAATGTCTAGTGCTGTTTGATTAGATAGCAATGTCTAGTGGTGTTTGATTAGATAGCAATATCTATTGGGTTTTTTGTTAGATAACAATGTCTAGTGGTGTTTGTTTGCTAGTGGTGTTAAGAAGTAATGTCCAGTGGTGTTTGATTAGATGTTAATGTCTAGTGCTGGTTTAGTAGAAAGTAATATCTATTGGTGCTTGTATTAGATAGTAATGTCTAACGGTGTTTTACTAGATAGTAATGTCTAGTGGTGTTTCATTTGATTGTAATACCTTGTGGTGTTTGATTAGATAGCACTATCTGGAGGTGTTTTATTAGGTAGCAATGTCTACTGATGTTTTATCAGATAGTAATATCTAGTGGTGTTTTATTAGATAGTAATATCTAGTGGTGTTTTATTAGATAGTAATATCTAGTGGTGTTTTATTAGATAGTAATGTCTAGTTGTGTACAATTAGATAGAAATCTGTAGTGGTGTTGGAATACATAGAAATGTATAGTGGTGTTTTATTAGAGAGTAATTTCTTGTTGTGGTTTAGTACATAATATAGTCCAGTTGTGTTTGATTAGATGGTAATGTCTAGTGCTGGTTTATTAGAAATTAATATCTAGTGGTGTTTGTATTAGATAGTAATGTCTTACGGTGTTTGACTAGATAGTAATTTCTAGTTGTGTTTGATTAGATAGTAATGTTTAGTGGTGTTCGATCAGATAGTAATGTCTAGTTGTGTTTTATTATATAGTAATTTCTAGTTTGGTTCTATTAGATAATAATGTCTAGTGGTGTTTGATTAGATAGTAATAATGTCTAGTGGTCTTCGATTTGATAATAATATCTAGTGGTGTTTGATTAGATAATTAATGTCTAGCAGTGTTTCAGTAGATAATAATGTCTAGTAGTGTGTTATTAGATAATAATGTCTAGTTGTGTTTGATTAGAAAGTAATGTCTTGTGATGCATGATTGATAGTAATATCTAGCTATGTTTATTAGATAGTAATGTCTAGTGGTGTTTTATTGGATAGTAATGTCTAGTGGTGTTTGATTAGATAGCAATGTCTAGTGGTGTTTGATCAGATAGTAATGTACAGTGGTGTTCGATTAGATAATAATGTCTAGCTGGGTCCGATAAAATAATGATGTCTAGTAATGTTTGATTAGATAGTAATGTCTAGTGGGGGTTTATTAGATAGTAATGTCTAGCAGTATTTGATTAGATAATAATGTCTAGTGGTGCTTGATTAGACAGTAAGTCTAGTGGTGTTTGATTTGATAATAATCTCTAGTGGTGTTTGATTAGGAAGTAATGTCTTGTTTTGCTTGATTGATAGTAATATCTCGTGGTTTTTGTGAGATAGTAATGTCTAGTGGTGTTTTATTAGATAGTAATATCAAGGGGTGTTCGATTAGATAATAATGTCTAGTTGGGTTCGATTAGATAATTATGTCTAGTGTTGGTTGATTAGATAGTAATGTCTAGTGGTGTTTGATTAGATAGTAATGTCTAGTGGGGGTTATTAGATAGTAATGTCTAGCAGTATGTATTTAGATAATAATGTGGAGTGGTGTTTGATTAGGTAATAATGTCTAGGTGTTGTTTTATTAGATAGTAATTTCTAGTGGTGTTATATGTTTTATTAGATAATTATGTCTAGCATTGTTTAATTAGACAGTAATCTCTATTGTTTTGTTAATAGATAGTAATGTCTAGTTTTGTTGGATTTTGTAGTAATTTCTAGTGGTGGGTGATTATATAGAAATATCTACTGGTGTTTGCTAGATAATTATATTTATTGGTGTTTGGTTGAATCATGATGTCTAGTAGTGTTTGATTAGATAATAATGTTGGTGGTGTTTGATTAGATAGTAATGTCTAGTTGTGTTTGAGATGCTTGCAGTGTCTAGTGGTGTTTTAGAACATAATAGTGTCTATTGGTGGTTGAGAATCTAGTAATATCTAGTTGCATTCGAGTATCTAGTAATGTTTGAGAAGTTAGTGGTGCCTAGTAATTAGTGAGAAGCTAGTAGTGTCTAGTGTTTAAGATTCTAGAAGTGTCTATTGGTGTTTGAGAAGCTTGTAGTGTCTGGTAGTGTTTGAGGAGCTAGTTGTGTCTTGTGGTTTTTGAAAAGTCTATAGTGGTGTATAGTGTATAGTGGTCTTTGAGAAACTAGTAATGTTTAGTAAAGTTTTGAGAAGTTGGTGGTATCTAGTAATGTTTGAGAAGCTAGTTGTGTTTAGTTAAGTTTGAGATGCCTGAAGTGTCTAATGGTAATTTAAAAGCTAGTAGTGTCTAGTGGTGTTTGAGAAGCTGGTATGGTTTAATAGTATTTGAGGAGCTAGTAGAGTCTAATGGTGTTTGAGAAGCTAGTAGTGTCTTGTTATTTTTTAGAAGTTAGTGGTGTCTAGTAATGTTTATGAAGCTAGTATGGTCTAGTGGTATTTAAGAAGCTAGTGATGTCTCGTAATGTTTAAAAGCTAGTGGTGTCTAGTAACGTTTGAAAGCTAGTAGTGTTTAGTTGTGTTTGAGATGCTAGAAGTGTCTAGTGGTAATTTAAAAGCTAGTAGTGTCTAGTGCTGTTTTAGAAGCTGGTATTGTTAAATGGTATTTGAGGAGATAGTAGAGTTTAGTTGTGTTTGAGAAGCTGTTCGTGTCTAATGGTGTTTGAGAAGCTAGTGATGTCTCGTAATGTTTAAAAGCTAGTGGTGTCTAGTAATGTTTGAGAAGTTAGTAGTGTCTAGTGGTTTTTGAGATGCAAGAAATGTCTAATGTTGTTTTTGAAATGCTAGGAATATCTAGCTGTTTTAGATGCTAATATTGTCTAGTGTGATTGAGGATCTTTTAGTGTCTAGTGTTGTTGTAGAAGCTTACAGTGTTTAGTAAGTTTTGAGAAGCTAGTAGTGTCTAGTGGTTTTTGAGATGCCAGAAGTGTATGGTGGTGTTTGAGAAGCTAGTAGTGTCTAGTGGTGTTTGTACAAGCTAGTTGTGTCTAGTTATGTGTGAGAAGCTAGTGGTGTCTAGTAATGTTTGAGAAGCTAGTAGTGTCTAGTGGTGTTTGAGACACTTGAAATGTCTAGTGGTATTTAAGATCCTAGAGATGTCTAGTAGTGTTTGAGAAGCTTGTAGTGTCTAATAAAGTTTGTGGTGTCCATTAATGTTTTAGAAGCTAGTAGTGTCTAGTGGCGGTTGAGAAGCTTGTATTGTCTAGTTGTTTTTCAGAATCTAGTAGCGTCTAGTTTTGTTTCAGAAGCTAAGAGTGTCTAGTAATGTTTGAGAAGTTATAGGTGTCTAGCAAATGTTTGAGAAGTTATAGGTGTCTCGTAATGTTTGAGAAGCTAGTAGTGTGTTTTAGATGCGAGTCTAAACTAAATAAGTTCTTGATGAGCTGTTCCATATAAGTTATCAAATTTACCAAATTTTCATTACTAATGATTACTATATTGACCAATTTCTACTGTACACTCTTTAACCCTTATCCTTGAGTGGCCTCTGGGCCTTGATAATGTGGTGATGCCTATGTAAAAAAAAAAAAAAAAGAAATACTAGTGTTGTTTGAGAGGCTAGTAGTGTGTAGTACTGTTTGAGAAATTAGTAGTGTCTAGTGGTGTTTGAGAATCTTGTAGTGTCTTATAATGTTTGAGAACTTAATGGTGTCTTGTAATGTTTGAGAAGCGTGTAGTGTCTAGTGGTGTTTGAGATGGTAGAAGTGTCTATATGTGTTTCAGAATCTAGTAGTGTCTATTGGTGTTAGAGAAGCTAGTACTGTCTAGTGCCGTTTGAGAATCTAGTACTGTCTAGTAATGTTTGAGAAGCTACTAGTATCTAGTGGTGTTTGATATGCTAGAAGTATCTGTTGGTGCTTGAGAAGAAGTAATATCTGGTGGTCTTTTAGAAGCTAGTATGTCTTTTGGTTTTTGAGAAGCTAGTAGTGTCTAGTGGTGTTTGAGAAGATAGTAGTGCCTAGTAATGCTTGAGAAATTGATGGTGTCTAGTAATGTTTTAGAAGTTAGTAGGGTCTAGTGGTGTTTGAGATGCTAGAAATATCTAGTGGTGTTTGAGATGCTAGAGGTATCTAGTAAGGTTTGAGAAGTCAATCGTGTCTAGTAATATTTGAGAAGCTAGTAGTGTCTAATGGTGTTTCAGGAGCTAGTAGTGTCTAGTTGTGTTGTAGAAGCTAGTAGTGTCTTGCAATGTTTGAGAAGTTAGTGGATTTCTCATAATGTTTGAGAAGCTAGTAGTGTCTAGTGTTTTTTGAGATTCCAGAATTGTCTGGTGGTGTTTGAGAAGCTAGTAGTGTCTAGTGGTGTTTGAGAAGCTAGTGGTGTCTAGTAATATTCGAGAAGCCAGTTGTTTCTAGTTATGTTTGAAAAGCTTGTAGCGTCTAGATGTGTTTGAGATGCTAGAAATGTCTAGTTGTGTTTGAGATGCTAGAAATGTCTAGTGGTGGTTTAGAAGCTGGTAATATCTTATAATGTTTTAGATGTTAGTTGTGTCTATTAATGTTTGAGACGCTAGTAGTGTCTAGTGGTGTTTGAGAAGCTAGTAATGGTTTGTGGTGTTTTAGAATCTAGAAGTGTCTAGCGGCGTTTGAGAAGCTAGTAGTGTCTAGAAATGTTTGAGAAGTTAGTGGTGGCTTGTAATGTTTTTGAAGTGAGTACTGTCTAGTGGTGTTTGAGATGGTAGAAGTGTCTAGTGGTGTTTGAGAAGCTAGTAGTGTCTGGTTGGTTTTGAGATGCTAGAAGTGTCTATTTGTGTTTGAGAATCTAGTAGTGTCTATTGTTAGAGAAGCTAGTAGTGTCTAGTAATGTTTGAGAAGTTAATCGTGTCTATTAATATTTGAGAAGCTACTAGGGTGGTGTTTGAGATGCTAGAAGTATATGTTAGTGCTTGAGAAGCTAGTAGTGTCTGGTGGTGTTTGAGAAGCTAATATTGTCTTTTGGTTTTTGAGAAGCTATTAGTGTCTAATGGTGTTTGAGAAGCTAGTAGTGTCTAGTAATGTTTGAGAAGTTGATGGTGTCTAGTAATGTTTTAGAAGCTAGTATAGTCTAGTGGTGTTTGAGTTGCTAGAAGTGTCTGGTAGTGTTTGAGAAGCTATTAATGTCTAGTGGTAATTGGGAAGCTAGTAGTGTAAAGTGGTGTTTGAGAAGCTAGTAGTGTCTACTAATTTTTTAGAAGTCAGTAGTGTCTACTAATTTTTTAGAAGTCAGTAGTGTCTACTAATTTTTTAGAAGTTAGTTGTGTCTAGTAATGTATGTGAAGCTAGTAGTGTCTAGTGGTGTTTGAGAAGCTAGTGGTGTCTAGTAATGTTTGAGAAGCTAGTAGTGTCCAGTGGAGTTTGAGATGCTAGAAATGTCTAGTGGTGTTTGAGATGCTAGAAGTATCTAATAATGTTTGAGAAGTTAGTCTTGTCTAGTAATATTTGAAAAGCTAGTAGTGTCTAATGGTGTTTGAGGAGCTAGTAGTGTCTAGTGGTGTTGTAGATGTTAGTAGTGTCTAGTGGTGTTTTAAAAGCTAGTAGTGTTTAGTGGTGTTTCAGAAGCTAGTGATGTCTAGTAATGTTTCAGAAGCTAGTAGTGTCTAGTAATGTATGTGAAGCTAATAGTGTCTAGTGGTGTTTGAGAAGCTAGCAATGTCTAGTGGTGGTTTAGAAGCTGGTAGTGTCTAATAATGTTTTAGAAGTTAGTAGTGTCTATTAATGTTTGAGAAGCTAGTAGTGTCTAGTGGTGTTTGAGAAGCTAGTATTGTCTAGTGATGTTTGTATTTCTATTAGTGTTTAGTGGTGTCTGAAATTGATGTGATTACCGATTTTTGCACAGGGTTATGGGATGATCTTTAAGGATCATGGACAATATTGTGTGATATTAATTTGCATATCAATGAGACGTCGCCCCCCCCCCCAAATGACTATATAAAAAAACTAATGTCGAGAGGGCAGGACAGTTGAGTTCTTGGAATCTAATTGAGTGGGTCAGACCGTAGAAAGTAGTATGATCGCTGAGAACTATTCTTTTTTTTTAAATACACATACTAGCTACATTTTTGAGAGAGGAGGCACAGAGTGGATGATTTCGGTAATTCTCTGGAGGCTTCCTTAGACATTTAGATACTTAAAAGTGCAGAGAGTCGCTTTTTACAGTCACAACATATTTAGTAAAACAAGGCAGAATTATTACATCATGTGTTAATCTGGCTTACTTTAATCCCATCAAACTTTTTGAGACAACTAGAATGTTCGCTTGTGTGCTGATTAAGGCAACAAGTCGATTTAACAAAATTATTGAAAATATATCCTCAGTTTTCCACTTATACCACATAAAGTAATATTTTGATCAGAATAACAATAACCAATTCTCCATATTATAAAACATTGATTGATTTATAAAGAATAATCTCCTATCGGGGAATGTATCATAAGTTGGATGTGTCCCATGAATCAATAATGCCAACTTTATTGTTTGCTACAACAAGCATTTGAACCTCCACAGTATCCATTGTATCATAGGAAATTGCTTCCTCTTGCACTTGTTAAGAAATGATGCAAACCCGCTAAGATCGCACATTTCTTGTCTACATTAACCTGACCACAACACTTCAGCTTTGCATGATGAAGAGACTGGCACTTTGTTTGACACTCTATAGTAATATGGTTTAATTGATATTACTGGAAGCAAGTCATCAGTTTAAGTTTTTTTATGGGTATCGAACACATTTTTGTGTAACTGACCAACAACCCATTTAAAAAGCATTCAGTTTTGAACATTGTTAATATCTAATGGTGCTGTGGTGATGCTGTTTTACACTGCAGATTGATTGTTATTGCTGTAATGAAAGAATTGCACAAGTTGTATCGTGTTACTTCATGAGGGAAGAGAGAACAAAAAAATATCAAACACAACAGCACGGTCCCAAATAATTTTGTCCATGCAACCTGACACTATCCTGAACAACTCTGTCAATTTGAACCCAAACACCTCCATTGATTCGACATGACATGATCTTAAACAACACATCAATTGAAATCCGAATACATTCATTGATTCAACACAACATGATCTCAAACAATACCATCGAGTTAACCCTAACATCTCTGATAATTTGACACTACATGATCCCAAACAATTCCACTGATTCGAATCTGAACACCTCTGACAATTCCACATGATCCCAAATGTAATGACTCAACATGATACGTTACCAGAATAAGTTATTCGCCAAATGACTGTTATCGATTTTTTTATAGCCTTTGGACAAATTCATTTTTGCCTTAGGTAGGCCTGACATTGGCATAAAATTCTTAAGAGCTTCCGCTCATACTTGTCACATTCCTCCCTGATCTTGAGATCACACAAATGACAATGTTGGGCAGGCTGCTTTTTCCTTGTCCTTCGCCTTAATGGTAGAGGCCCAGGTACTACTTTAGTGGTGTTTTCACCTGTCACATCATTGAACTCTTCTTGCACCGGGTTCTTGGGTACATCATCTTCAAAGGAGTTTCCTTCATGTGGTTATTCGTACAACAAGGGGGTTCTGTCATCTGATAAGATAATTTTGTCATGGATTAAGCAATTATGTTGTCACGCTGGACACACATCCTTTATGTGGTGTGATGTTCCATCAACTGAGACCGAGTGTTTGCTGTTGATTTTTGTCACTGTATGCATGCTGAACTGTGTCGTACATCTTTCCCAAGGATTCTTCACCCAAACAGCATCTCTCTCCTTGTACGGATTAGCAACTGCATTGTCAGGCACTATGACTTCATCGATCCCCTTGACACAGATCCTATAAGTGTATAATACATTTACAGTCGTAATTGTTTTGTCGTTTTATACATAATGTTGTGTCAGTACACTACCTCCAAGATCGTGCACCTTGTTCTTGCCGCAATGCGCTTTATTGTGTGATTATTCTCGATTATTCTGTTTCCCAAGGTAGGACAGGCACACCAAAATCGAATGTGCATGCCTCACATAGGTGTAAATTCAGCAAATATCTTTCTGCAAAATGCTGCGCCATTATAAGTAAGCTATTCAATTGATGGGCCACTTTTACAGAACACAATCTCCAACTAACTCTTTGGTAGCTCCATCAACAATTATATATAATATTGGGATGTTTGTAGTGCCATGTCTCATCGATGGGCTTTCCTGAGGCCATAATCCTAGTTGAAGAAAGGTCAGCTAATGGTCTACTTGTGTTGCATGTGTGATACTCTGCATAACCTCCTATTCAGCTCCCCCTTACCTAAACTGAAACTCTTTAAAAAATATGATGACAGTACAATCTAAAAATAAGCTTAAACCAGGCTTAGGGTCAAACAAATCCAACTTGCCTCCACCAACATCCATGGGCTTAGAACTAATTTAGCTGATGTTGAAGCATTTCTCCTAACAAATACCCCGGTTATCTTAGCACTAAGTGATACTAACCTACACTCCTCCATCCCCTCTAACTACTTTAACATGCCTGGATATCTTCCACTCAGCTGTAAGGATTCTGACAGACATATGCACGAACTTGGAGTTTACATTTGTAATACCCTTCGTTTGACTAGACAAACAAACCTAGAATCGGATGCTCAAGCATTTATGTGCTTTAGACTTAACATGCAACACAACATTAGCTATTTTTATTTTCTCTACCGCTCTCCCGCGACCCAGGACTACACCATAATAAACAAAGTCTCTGACAGCATAGACACAGCACTCTCTCTCGACACTAGCGCACAAGTACATGTATTTGGTGACTTTAATGTCCACCACAAAAACTGGCTTGGATTCTCTACTTACACAGACACAGCAGGCAACACAACACATAGCTTCTCTATATCTCATTCCCTATCACAAATAGTTACGTTCCCAACCCGTTTCCCTGACCAGCAAAAACAACACACATCACTTCTAGATCTGTTTTTGACCACAGTTCCCGATGATTGTATAACAAATGCCGACAGCCCACTTGGGAAAGCTGATCATGCAGTGATAATGGTTGAAATCACCCTTAACTCTAGAGCCAAAACTGAAGAGCCAGTGCTCAAAACAACGAGATATTATAAAAAGGCTAACTGGGAAAACATCAGAGATCTTATCAGAGATGCCCCATGGGAAAATATTTTTTCTCTTCCTGCTGAACACTGCGCAAATGAGACCACTGAATGGTTCAAAACTGCAATCGAAGCACATGTCCCCATGTAGAAATTTTATAGTAAGTCCCACTCTCCTCAATGATTTACTTCAACTTGCACAACTGCCATTGCTCAAAGGCAGCATGCATACTGCAGATTAAACCGACATAAGTCCAGTTCAAACAGACAGAAGTATATAGAAGTTATAAGTAACGTTAAGAAAGAAATAGCGACAGCTAAATGAGAATTTACTGAAACCACTAAAAAATGTACGGAAGCACAAAAATTAGGAACTCGTGACTTCTGGAAAATCTACAACAGTGTAGTAAATAATGGGCAATCAACAATTCCCCCACTAACCAACAATCATGAGGTTGTTTGCTCAACAACCGAGAAGGCTAACATGCTTGCCAGTCAGTTTGCCTCAAACTCCACGCTGGACCCTCTCAACCACCCTGACTTTCCTATGTGGACAGACGCCATGCTAGACGATCTGAAAATCACCCCTGCTCAGGTGCATGCTATCATATAAACCCTTGGCACTTCAAAAGCATGTGGACCCGATCTCATCCCAGTTGTGCTATTAAAAAAGTGCTCAGCTAAAGTAGCTCCAGTTCTCTCCAAACTCTACAACAAACGCCTTAACGAATCTTGCTTTCTGTGCTGTTGGAAAACTGCTTCTGTGGTACCAGTATTCAAGAATTCTGGCAAAAGAACTGACCCAGCAAATTATCGCCCCATTAGCCTTCTCCCACTTTTTGCCAAAATATTTGAGAAATTAATTAACCATGCTCTAGTCCATCACCTTACAGATGCTAAACTTCTGACTGACCAACAATACGGATTTAGACAAGCCTGTTCCACAGCAGACATACTAACTGTAATCTCTGAACGTATATACCACTCACTGGACAAGGCTGTGAAAGGCAAAGCGGTAGCTCTAGATATATCTAAGGCTTTTGACAGGGTGTGGCATGAGGGTCTCCTCAGAAAAATTAGATCATATGGTATCACTGGTAGAATACTAAACATAATTAAATCCTTCATAGATAAGAGAAACATCCAGGTTGTCCTCGACGGTCGTACATCTAAACAATATGATGTAAATGCGTGAGTGCCTCAAGAGTCTATCCTTGGACCTCTATTGTTCCTAATATTCATAAATAACCTCCCCGACAAAACTGCCTCTGAGATGGGTATATATGCTGATGACACCACACTCTATAACAGGCACGACAGGAAAACAAATGAACACATATCTAAAGAAATGGCAGAAACACTAGAGAATGACCTCCAATCTGTAGTGGAATGGGGACAAAAATGGATGGTCACGTTCAATGCCACCAAGACTAAACTAGTTTCCTTCAATAATTACAAGAAACCTTCTCTACCGCCAATAGCAATGGCCAACGACTCTTTATCTGAGAATACATCTTTCAAATGAAACATGAGTTGGAACAATTACGTTGAAAGCATTGCCAGGGCCGCTGCAAAGAAGTAGGCTCTCTCTACCGTGCTAGAAAATTACTAACATCCGAAAGTATCCTGTACCTCTATAAGGCTACCATTGGCCCATGTATGGAGTATTGCTGCCATATTTGGACTGGTGCATCTACTACTAGTCTCTCTACAAGTATTTTAATGGATGCTCTGACGAACTGCAAGCACTTGTGCTCCTACAACGTAAACACTCTCGACAAACCTAACAGGCAGCTAAATCTCACCCCCACACAGTAGAGATCCCTAGATGTAAAAGATATTTCTACTCCAGTAGTTTCTTCCCCAGAACTGCTAGACTTTGGAATTCCATTCCAGGTCCCTGCTTCCCCAACTGTACTGATGTGCAGAAGTTCAATTGTAACGTGAACAGACATCTTGCTGCCCAAATCCCCACATAGTACCCCATTAGATGTTACCCCTGATAGTAGACCCCTACACCAAAGTGGCAATGTGCCTTGTTTGGGGTGAAAATGTAAAAAAATTAAAAAAAAAAACAAACACCTGCGGTAATAGAACTAGCGTCCACCCACACTGTATTATCTTTTCCACAGTTACCTTTCACTGGATTTTCCTCTCCAACAAATGTTTCCGATCATATGTGCTAGAAGAGGGTCTCACACTTTATCATCCCATCCAGTTGTCATAGTGTTTGCCCTTCGTTTTACAAATGATGTTGTGATATGTAACCATCCATACACCAGAAAATGGGCAGTCAGTTTCCTGCACACTGAAAACACAATTTGACAGGTATGTCTTAAGGAGAATAGCTTCCCATCACCCTGGAAAATCTCATCAGTATGCCCTGTATTTAAGAATTCAGGTGATCGCTCATCCCCCTCTCAGTACAGGCCAATAAGTCTCCTGTGCGTCATGAGTAAGTTGCTGGAATCTGTGTTAAATACAGAAGTAATCAACCATCTCAACAAAAATAACCTTCTTAGTGACACTCAATATGGTTTCCGTTCTGCTAGATCTACAGCAGATGTGCTTACAGTTATATCCCATAGGATTAGCAAATCTCTCAACGGAGGCATCCTTTTTAGGGCAATTGCTCTTGACATATCTAAGGCCTTTGATAGGGTATGGCATAAAGGTTTACTTCACAAGATCTCTAGCTATGGTATATCTGGAAATGTCTACTCAATTATTAAATCATTTCTTTCTGATAGGTTCATAAGAGTTGATGCGCAGAAATCAGAAGCTCACAGTATTAATGCTGGAATCCCTCAGGGGTCCATCCTGGGCCCAAATCTCTTCCTGATCTACGTTAATGATATTCCAAATCATATCCTTACATCATTTGTAGACATTTATGTTGATAACACTACCATTTATGGTAGCACATCTAAGACAGTAAACGACCAAGTTCTCTCCAATTCTCTCTCCTCTGATCTTGAGCACATGGTACAATGGGGAAAGGAGTGGCTGGTTACTTTTAATGCATCTAAAACCAAGCTTCTCTCTTTACATCATCAACATTCTGATCCACATCTGGCATCAATTGAAATGAATGGCTCTCGTCTTCAGGAGGCCTCAAGTTTTGACAAGCTTCTGGGCAGGAACTGCTAGAAAGGACTTGTCCTCCCTTGATAGAGTTCAAAATAGACTTTGTAGCCTCGTAAGAGATGTCCTTTTCTCTTCGCTGCAACCTCTATCTCACAGATGTATCGTTATTTTCATGGAAAGTGTTCGACTGAGCTTCAGTCTATGGTCTCCCCTCACCAAACTTTCACAAGAAATACTCGTCTAGCTGAATACACTATTAATAATCCCCCCCACTCTTTATCTGTGCCTAAACCTAAACGTAGATTCCATGAACAAAGCTTCTTTCTTAGAACTGCACGCCTGTGGAATTGTCTTCAGTTTTCCTGCTTTCTGGCTGACTACAATATGGTTGTCTTCAAGTCTAACGTAAATAAGTTCTTGATGAGCCGTTCCATATAAGTTAAAAAATTTACCGAATTTCCATTACTAATTATTACTAATATTGTCCAATTTCTACCATACACTCTTTAACCCTTATCTTCGAGTGGCCTCTTATCCTTGATAATGTGGTGATGCCTGTGTAAAAAAAAAAAAGAAGTCACTTCCACACTGCTATAACAATTTTCCTTGCTCCTCCTGGACAGCTAATCATGTGATTCCAATGTCAGCTGCTCTGGTGTCTTGCTTATCAGACCAAACTTCTCCAAATGTTCCTTGACACGGGTTGCAAAACACACAATCTCATTCACAAAATGTTGTCAATGAAAGAAAATATAGCTACGTTTATGATCTCATCCTGGCTGAAGATGGCATTAACAATGGCCTGCATTATTAAAGGAGCGACATTGAGCCCAAATCCAAGGCAGGTAAGACAATATCATTGTCCCTTGATCTTCACTGTTTTGAACAGATAAAGAGATTTGTCAATATGTACTTGCAAAAATCCATGTTGCCCGTATACACATTCACATACTCATTTAGCTCCCGATAATCCATAACAGGCTGAACTTTCTGTTTGTTCTCCTGCACAACAGCCATGAGGGGGATTACACCTTTTGAGGGTGGGGCCAAGTTCGTCCTCCAAATATGGCAGCAGCCAACTATTATCGATCCACATCTGCAGTTCACAATCATATTCCTCATGAATTTGTGCTGGGGCTGGATACTCTCCAAGTTTATTTTTCAACATAATTGGAGGTTGGTAACCAGCCCATTTCCACGATGTGGTCCACTTCCAAGTGTTCTTTTCATACTCTTTGGAGAAATAAGGCTCGGTAATGATGATGGCAGCCACTTGATTGCATCCAGCCCAAGTAACAAATCAAATCCAAGTTAATATCCATCTACAACTAAGACGTCTATGCCAATGCTCAGTTTTGCAGCAATGTTAACTTGCACCACTCCTATCCGACAGAAGCTAAGTATGCTTCCATCTGCTGTGAGCACAAGGGTCGCTTCCCTCGCCTATTTCTTACTACATAACTTGCGGACTAGTGACTGCATGCATACAGTATCCTGTAGAGCTGCACATGATGTCCATTGTGTGAACAGTTACAACTGGCAATGCACCATTTACAACAGTTTGGGGGATGAGATTGCCGCTGAATTATCGACCCCCCCATCCTGCTCATTTCCTGAACAAAATCGAGCACTGTGCCCATGCTATTAACATCGATAGCACATGATATTTCTTCAGGGCTTTACACCAGCACCTCTGACTGTCTCACTATCCAGTAGACAATCGCTTGCCCTATGATTCGGTGCATTACAATTGTAACACCACTGGGAAGTATCTGTCTCCTTCAGTGTGCTTTGTGCCAACTGTAAAGCTACTGTAGCTTGCTCTGGAACTTCCGTTCTGTTCTTTAAAATGTATGCCAGATCTAGATTATCGATCTGGGAGGATGCTCGTAATAGTTTTTCTGCATGTTCACGCAATCCAGCAACAAATGCACATTGTAGGCACTGATCTGATACGCTGCCAAACAGGACTGCAAGCCTGCGTAGTTCTGCCAAAAATACATCGACTGTTTCACTTGGTTGAAGACAGTTTGCTACAAACTGCTTCCATGCTGCATAGAGATCCAAAGTAAATGCTGTGTACAGGGTTTTCTTAACACAATCGAAATTCGCATGCTTTTCCTCACTTAATTGCTAGTACACAGCATACGCAGCACGTGACAAGCACATTGGAATGGCACACTCAGTGCACTTCACCTCACTCAGCTGACATATCTGTTCAGCTTTCTCCAGCCACTCTACTATTGTCTAAATTCACTGCCATCAAATACTGGTGTGAGGTTTAGGTCAAAGACCATAATGGCCGAAATAGCTTGTTGCTTCACAAGGGAAGCGAGAATAAAAAATAAACAATTCGGTCCCTGTGAGCCGATACAATCATGAACAATTCTGCCAATTTGAATCCAAACACCTCTATTGATTCGAATCCAAACACCTCTGACGATCCAACACAATCCCAAACGCAATGACTCAACATGACACATTACCAGAGCAACCTTGGAAGTCATTCCCCATATGACTGTTATCAGCTTTTTTTATAGCCTCTGGACGAACTCATTTTCACTATAGGTAGGCTCAACATAGACATTGGCATACAATTCTTGAGCATTTCCATGCATGCTCATCACATGGAAGTGGACAGTAGACTGCACATAATCTGAAAGGTCAAATCAGATGTGATAAGAGAAGTCAAATAAAAGCTATGATCAGTTTTGGTTGATCGATCTGTCATCAAGTATTCATAGAAAAGTCTGAGTGGATACTGATTGAATAAGCTTAACCAATGACACACTCTAGAGGTTGACTAGCTCTGAAAGATTTACCATTTGGAGGGAGATATGAGTGGAAACAGCAACTACCATTGCAAGAATGCTGATTTTTATTGAGTACGGAGCAGTGAAAGAGCACAGCATTATGCTCAAGGATCTTTCATGAGAAATTAGTCAGAGGGAATATCAGGCAAAATAGTGGATGATTTCCAAATGGAAATAAGTTTGTGGAGCAAAATCACAAATCAATAAAAACATTTCTGAGAAAGGAAAGTAGTGTTTTAAGTAGAATATAATTGCAAGACAAATATGGTCAAAATAAAGAAAATAAAACATCATTAACGCACTAGAAGTGATTTCCATAGCATCTAACAAATTTGCTTCAAATTAAAATTTTTAATTTTCTTTCTATGCCAGAAAATATGTTAAATGACATGGTGCCAAACTTATCAAAAATCCTGATACCAGTAAGGCAACTTGCTGTTAACCTTACTAGCCTATTCAGTCGTTGATTGAAGAAGAAATGCTTTCCAATTTCTTGGAAAATTTTGTAAGTCTGGCCATTATTTCAAAATACTTGTGATTAGCCTAATTTATCTCAGACTAATTAGACTCCTATGAATCATAAGTTGTTTGAATCTGTAATACATCAAGAAGCAATAGATATGAATTTCGTCCTGTAAATCAACTGACTTGCATAGCAGTAGTGAATCTCTTGATTGGGGCTTTATTTCTAAACCAATAGCTCTCCACTTATTAAAGTCTTTTGATAGAATCTGAAATAAAGGATTGCTTCACAGACTTACCTGTTGTATTTGCAACTATGAAATCATTTGTTTCTGATCAGTTTATAAAAGTAGTTGTTGGGGAACAAAAGTTTTCGTTTTTGTTTTGATAAGTTCATTAGACTCAATATCTAAAATGACAGACATATCCGATCTGTTGCTAAGTTTGCTGGAAAACAGTTTGCATCATTCTACTGTCCCAAACAGCATTTGAATTCTGATACAATCCCTTACTTATATAAGATATATAAGTAATATAAGTTGTATGTTCTAATATGAAGGAGTAGTGCTGCCACATCTGAGAAAGAGCTGCTTGGAGGACTCTTGATTGTAAGGACAGATTAATAAATTGCCATAGAATAGACGATTCTCACTTCTATGCTTTTCAATCAATACTATTGTACAAAGTATTTTTAATTAATATTTTTGTACAAAGTATTTGTAATTAATATTATTGCACATTGAATTTATAATTAATATTATTGCACAAAGTATTTGTAATTAATATTATTACACAAAGTATGTTTAGTAATACTATTAGTATATATATTAATATTATTGTGCAACGTATTTTTAATTGATATTATTGTACAAAGTATTTGTAATTAATATTATTGTACAAAGTATTTGTAATTAATATTATTTCAGTAAGTATTTGGAATTAATATTATTGTACAAAGTATTTGTAATTAATATTATTGCACAAAGTATTTATAATTAATATTATTGTACAAAGTATTTGTAATTAATATTATTGTACAAAGTATTTCTCATTAATATTATTGTACAAAGTATTTGTAATTTATATTATTTCACTAAGTATTTGTAATTCATATTATCGTACAAATATTTGTAATAATATTATTGTACAAATATTGTAATTAATATTATTGAACAAAGTATTTGTAATTGAAATTATTGTACAAATTATTTGTAATTAATATTATTGTACAAAGTATTTGTAAGTAATATTATTGTACAAATTATTTGTAATTAATATTATTGCACAATATATTTGTAATTAATATAATTGTACAAAGTATTTGTAATTAATATTATTTTACAAAGTATTTGTAATTAATATTATTGCACAAAGTATTTGTAATTAATATTATTACTCAAAGTATTTGATATTAATAGAATAACACAAAGTATTCGTAATTTATATTATTGTACAAATTATGTGTAATTAATATTATTGTACAAAGTATTTGTAATTGAAATTATTGTACAAAGTATTTGTAATTAATATTATAGTACAAATTATTTGTAACTAATATTATTGTACAAAATATTTGTAATTAATATTATTGCACAAATTATTTGTAATTAATATTATTGTACAAAGTATTTGTAATTAATATTATTGTACAAAGTATTTGTAATTAATAGTATAGTACAAAGTATTTGTAATTGAAATTATTGTACAAAGTATTTGTAATTAATATTATAGTACCAATTATTTGTAATTAATATTATTGTACAAAATATTTGTAATTAATATTATTGCACAAATTATTTGTAAATAATATTGTTGTACAAAGTATTTGTAATTAATATTATTGTACAAAGTATTTGTAATTAATAGTATTGTACAAAGTATTTGTAATTGAAATTATTGTACAAAGTATTTGTAATTAATATTATTGTACAAAGTATTTGTAATTAATATTATAGTAAAAATTATTTGTAATTAATATTATTGCAAATATTATTTGTAATTAATATAATTGTACAAAGTATTTGTAATTAATATTATTGTACAAAGTATTTGTAATTAATATTATTTGTACAAAGTATTAGAATTCAAATTATTGTGCAAAGTATTTGTAATTAATATTATTGCACAAAGTATTTATAATTAATATTATTGTACAAATTATTTGTAATTAATATTATTGTATAAAGTATTTGTAATTAATATTATTGTTCAAAGTATTTGTAATTAATATTATTGCACAAAGTATTTTTAATTAATATTATTGTACAAAGTATTTGTAACTGAAATTATTGTACAAAGTATTTGTAATTAATATTATTGTACAAAGTATTTGTAATTAATTTTATTGTTCAAAGTATTGGTAATTAATATTATTGCATATTTTATTTGTAATTAATATTATTGTACAAATTAATTGTAATTACTATTATTGTACAAAGTATTTGCAATTAACATTATTGCACAAAGTATCTGTAATTAATATTATTGTACAAAGTATATGTAATTAATATTTTTATACAAAATTATTTTAATTGAAATTATTGTACAAAGTATTTGTAATTAATATTATTGTACAAAGTATTTGTAATTAATATTATTGTGCAAAGTATTTGTAATTAATATTATTGTACAAAGTATTGGTCATTGAAATTATTGTACAAAGTATTTGTAATTAATATTATTGTACAAAGTATCTGTAATTAATATTATTGTACAAATTATTTGTAATTATTATTATTCTACAGATTATTTGTAATTAATATTATTGTACAAAGTATTGGTCATTGAAATTATTGTACAAAGTATTTGTACTTAATATTATTGTACAAATTATTTGTAATTAATATTATTTCTCAAAGTATTTGTAATTAATATTATTGTACAAAGTATTTGTAATAAATATTATTGTACAAAGTATTTGTAATTAATATTATTGTACAAAGTATCTGTAACTGAAATTATTGTACAAAGTATTTGTAACTGAAATTATTGTACAAAGTATTTGTAATTAATAATGTTGTACAAAGTATTTGTAATTAATATTATTGTACAAAGTATTTGTAACTGAAATAATTGTACAAAGTATTTGTAAATAATATTATTGCACAAAGTATTTGTAATTACTATTATTGTACAAAGTATTTGTAATTAATATTATCGTACAAAGTATTTGTAATTACTATTATTGTACAAAGTATTTGTAATTAATATTATTGTACAAAGTATTTGTAATTAATATTATTGTACAAAGTATTTGTAATTAATATTATTGTTCAAAGTATTTGTAACTGAAATTATTGTACAAAGTATTTGTAACTGAAATTCTTGTACAAAGTATTTGTAATTAATAGTATTGTACAAAGTATTTGTAATAAATATTATTTCACTAAGTATTTGTAATTAATATTATTGTACAAAGTATTTGTAATTAATATTATTGTACAAAGTATTTGTAATTAATATTATTGTACAAAGTATTTGTAATTAATATTATTGTACAAAGTATTTGTAACTGAAATAATTGTACAAAGTATTTGTAAATAATATTATTGCACAAAGTATTTGTAATTACTATTATTGTACAAAGTATTTGTAATTAATATTATCGTACAAAGTATTTGTAATTACTATTATTGTACAAAGTATTTGTAATTAATATTATTGTACAAAGTATTTGTAATTAATATTATTGTACAAAGTATTTGTAATTAATATTATTGTTCAAAGTATTTGTAACTGAAATTATTGTACAAAGTATTTGTAACTGAAATTCTTGTACAAAGTATTTGTAATTAATAGTATTGTACAAAGTATTTGTAATAAATATTATTTCACTAAGTATTTGTAATTAATATTATTGTACAAAGTATTTGTAATTAATATTATTGTACAAAGTATTTGTAATTAATATTATTGTACAAAGTATTTGTAATTAATATTATTGTACACATAATGTGTAATTAATATTATTGTACAAAGTATTTGTAATTAATATTATTGTTCAAAGTATTTGTAATTAATATTATTATACAAAGTATTTGTAACTGAAATTATTGTACAAAGTATCTGTAACTGAAATTATTGTACAAAGTATTTATAATTAATATTTTTGTACAAAGTATTTGTAATTAATATTATTGTACAAAGTATTTGTAATTAATATTATTGTACAAAGTATTTGTAACTGAAATTATTGTACAAAGTATTTGTAATTAATATTATTGTACAAAGTATTTGTAACTGAAATTATTGTACAAAGTATTTGTAATTGATATTATTGTACAAAGTATTTGCAATTAATATATTATTGTACAAAGTATTTTTAATTAATATTATTGTACACAATATTTGTAACTGTAATTGTTGTATAAAGTATTTGTAATTAATATTATTGTTCAAAATATTTGTAATTAATATTATTGTACAAAGTATTTGTAATTAATATTATTGTTCAAAGTATTTGTAATTAATATTATTGTACAAAGTATTTGTAATTAATACAAGAATAAAAAAGCATTGGAAATGCAAAAGGATATAGGGATGGTATGCCAAAAAGTATACAAACAAGATAGCTATGAATGGCTAGGCACATGGAAATAGAATTGCATCCAAAGTATAGCCCTATAGCTTTTCTCCAATCTTCATTCCGTGCCATCATTACAGTTGTAAAAAGCTATAGGGCTATACTTTGGATGCAATTCTATTTCCATGTGCCTAGCCATTCATAGCTGTCTTGTTTGTATAATTTTTGGCATACCATCCCTATATCCTTTTGCATTTCCAATGCTTTTTTATTCTTGTTAATTAGTATTTTTACTTACAGTCTTATTTTTTAACTTACATTCATGATAGTATTGTCTTTTTTAGGAGGCGGCTCATTGCCGCCTCCATTAGTAGCAGGTCGCTTCCTGCTGGGTTTTAGGTCTTTGGGTTTTGGGCCTTAGGAGTTGCCTCTTGGTCCTCCATTGGTTCTAAATTAAATAGAGAGTGCTACCGCCTCTCTGATAAAACAGTTAGAGTATTATAAACTTCTAAAATGTTCATACCTTCAATATTAAATTTTTCTTGACTTTCTTGCAATTTCTTTTGCGGTTGATTTAACTTATTTCCTTTGGCGTTTGGTGAGTTCTTAGAAGAACTGGTCTGATCTACTTTTCTTAGCGAGCGAAGAGATTCAGCTGCATTTAACAATGGTTGCTATAGTGTATTTTTTCGCATGCGTGAGAATTTCAAGTTTCCTCCTCATTTTTCAATAGTTTGACAGTAGTCATGTGTCTTTCTGCCAAGAGCGACAGACGTCAGTGTTAGCCGTGATCGTCAAGAGGTTAGGACCCCACGTTGCTAACTTAGGTTCGAATCCTGGTCACAGCATTGACATTTTGTACATATTTTACAGTCCAAAATCTGAAGAATTATTTGTTTTTATAACATTGTTTTTTGACGTCGTACTTGCTGATAGGTTACTCTTATAACAATTTTGATCAACTGAGATAAAGATTTCGTGGTTTCATTAACGCTGGTGGGTTACTGTTTAAAGAAAAAAACCTTAACGTTCACCTCAAATATTCAGCGTCCAAGAAATATAGGCCACTGGCAAACTGGAACGTCTGTGAGCATCCGGTGTATTATTTGGAGCTGTCCCTTTTGAGAGAAGTTCCGTGTTCGAAGTGGTCTGTCTACATTGGGTATATAGTGTTTAAAGCTTGTTATTACACGTAATCTTATTTAATTATGGAGTTAGCTAAAAAGCGATGGGTCACTGCACTTCCCCGTGTAAAGAGCAGTTGATTGATGCTTGAACTGTTGTCAGAGACCGTTCGTACACCGAGATACATCGTCTCAAAAGAAAGAAGAAAGAAGAAGAAAGAAGAAAGAAGAAGAAAGAAGAACAATTGGCCATTTTTGTACCCTTTTTTTTTTTTGCTCTCTTTTGACATTTTAATCGACGTTCTGACACTCGCTGGATTCGTAAGACACTTCTCTGTAAGAATATGTGCTTTTTGAAACTTATAAGTTGATTTTAGTTGAGATTTGGATAGTTTTGTTTTGTAGGCGTATATAGGCGTGTACGGGCCATCCCTATATAGAGAGTGCTACCGCCTCTCTGATTATTGTACAAAGTATTTGTAACTGAAATTATTGTACAAAGTATTTGTAACTGAAATTATTGTACAAAGTATTTGTAATTAATAATGTTGTACAAAGTATTTGTAATTAATATTATTGTACAAAGTATTTGTAACTGAAATAATCGTACAAAATATTTTAAATAATATTATTGCACAAAGTATTTGTAATTACTATTATTGTACAAAGTATTTGTAATTAATATTATTGTACAAAGTATTTGTAATTAATATTATTGTACAAAGTATTTGTAATTAATATTATTGTACAAAATATTTGTAATTGATATTATTGTACAAAGTATTTGTAATTAATATTATTGTACAAAGTATTTGTAATCTTCTCTTCTCTTCTCTTCTCGTCTCTATATAAATAAAATGAACTCAGGATTAAAAATCAAGATATTTCATGCAAATATAACATGCACAAACGGCAGGACAATATCTGAGGTGTGTTATAGGCTTATTATTTCTCAAATTCCTCGATAATCTTAGATTTCTATACTTTTTCTGCTGAGAAGTCACGGCCAAAATCGGTTAAGATCAATGGAAGTGGTAAAATATTTTCTCTCTAATAAATTCCTCCTCCCCTTGCATCCACTTAACACAGTTTGGGGATCGTTCACAAGGAACAGTTGAGAAGAGAACACCGGTTTGGCTTCATAGTTCTTTCATGTGAAGTTATTTAAAATCACTAAACTAAGCTGCAGTGCTCTGTGGCGTAGTGGTTAGCGTGCTGGACAATTCACATTATATTTTCACGTTCGCGCCGACCTACCGTAGTCGTTTTTTTTTTTTTTTCCTAAACAACTGGAATGGACTTTTCTTGGTGGCCGAACTGTTAACATTGCAGATGTTTTTTTTTTTTTTTTTTTCACACTTTATTTTCCTACTTTTACTCATGACTCCGGGTTTGATCCTTCCTACTTACCTACCATAACATTTTTTAAAACTCCCCCCCCCCGTCCCGGAAACAAACACTCGAACAACGCCGGGTGCCCCCGCTAGTTAATATTATTGTACAGAGTATTTGTAATTAATATTATTGTACAAAGTATTTGTAATTAATATTATTGTACAAAGTATTTGTAATTAATATTATTGTACACATTATTTGTAACTGAAATTATTGTACATAAAATTTGTAACTGAAATTATTGTACAAAGTTTTTGAAATTAATATTATTCTACAAAGTATTTGTAATTAATATTATTGTACAAAGTATTTGTAACTGAAATTATTGTACAAAGTATTTGTAATTAATATTATTGTACAAAGTATTTGTAATTAATATTACTGTACAAAGTATTTCTAACTGAAATTATTGTACAAAGTATTTGTAACTGAAATGTTTGTAAAAAGTATTTGTAATTAATATTATTGTACAAAGTATTTGTAACTGAAATTATTGTACAAAGTATTTGTAACTGAAATTATTGTACAAAGTATTTGTAATTAATATTATTGTACAAAGTATTTGTAATTAATATTATTGCACAAAGTATATTTAACTGAAATTATTGTACAAAGTATTTGTAACTGAAATTATTGTAAAAAGTATTTGTAATTAATATTATTGTACAAAGTATTTGTAATTAATATTATTGTACAAAGTATTTTAAACTGAAATTATTTTACAAAGTATTTGTAATTAATATTATTGTACAAAGTATTTGTAATTAATATTATTGTACAAAGTATTTGTAACTGAAATTATTGTACAAAGCATTTGTAATTAATATTATTGTACAAAGTATTGGTAATATTATTGTACAAAGTATTTGTAACTGAAATTATTGTAAAAAGTATTTGTAACTGAAATTATTGTACAAAATATTTGTAATTAATATTATTTTACAAAGTATTTGTAATTTATATTATTGTACAAATTATTTGTAACTGAAATTCTTGTACAAAGTATTTGTAACTGAAATTATTGTACAAAGTATTTGTAATTAATATTATTGTACAAAGTATCTATAATTAATATTATTGTACAAAGTATTTGTAATTAATATTATTGTTCAAAGTATTTGTAATTAATATTATTGCATAAATTATTTGTAATTAATATTATTGTAGAAAGTATTTGTAATTAATATTACTGTACAAAGTATTTGTAATTAATATTATTGTACAAAGTATTTGTAACTGAAAATGTTGTACAAAGTATTTGTAATTAATATTATTGTACAAATTATTTGTAACTGAAATTATTGTACAAAGTATTTGTAACTGAAATTATTGTACAAAGTATTTGTAACTGAAATTATTGTACAAACTATTTGTAATTAATATTATTGTACAAATTATTTGTAATTAATATTATTGTACAAAGTATTTGTAATTAATACAATTGTACAAAGTATTTGTAATTGATATTATTGTACAAAGTATTTGTAATTAATATTATTGTACAAAGTATTTGTAATTAATATAATTGTACAAAGTATTTGTAATTAATATTACTGTACAAAGTATTTGTAATTAATATTATTGTACAAAGTATTTGTAACTGAAAATGTTGTACAAAGTATTTGTAATTAATATTATTGTACAAATTATTTGTAACTGAAATTATTGTACAAAGTATTTGTAACTGAAATTATTGTACAAAGTTTTTGTAATTAATAATATTGTACAAAGTATTTGTAATTAATATTATTGTACAAAGTATTTGTAATTAATATTATTGTACAAAGTATTTGTAACTGAAATTATTGTACAAAGCATTTGTAATTAATATTATTGTACAAAGTATTGGTAATATTATTGTACAAAGTATTTGTAACTGAAATTATTGTACAAAGTTTTTGTAACTGAAATTATTGTACAAAGTATTTATAATTAATATTATTTTACAAAGTATTTGTAATTAATATTATTGTACAAATTATTTGTAACTGAAATTCTTGTACAAAGTATTTGTAATTAATATTATTGTACAAAGTATCTATAATTAATATTATTGTACAAAGTATTTGTAATTAATATTATTGTTCAAAGTATTTGTAATTAATATTATTGTAGAAAGTATTTGTAATTAATATTATTGTACAAAGTATTTGTAACTGAAATTATTGCACAAAGTATTTGTAACTGAAATTATTGTACAAAGAATTTGTAATTAATATTATTGTACAAATTATTTGTAATTAATATTATTGTACAAAGTATTTGTAATTAATATTATTGTACAAAAAATTTGTAATTGATATTATTGTACAAAGTATTTGTAATTAATATTATTGTACAAAGTATTTGTAATTAATATTATTGTACAAAGTACTTGTAATTAATATTATTGTACAAAGTATTTGTAATTAATATTACTGTACAAAGTATTTGTAATTAATATTATTGTACAAATATTTGTAACTGAAATTATTGTACAAAGTATTTGTAATTAATATTATTGTACAACTTATTTGTAACTGAAATTATTGTACAAAGTATTTGTAACTGAAATTATTGTACAAAGTTTTTGTAATTAATAATATTGTACAAAGTATTTGTAATTAATATTATTGTACAAAGTATTTGTAATTAATATTACTGTACAATGTATTTCTAACTGAAATTATTGTACAAAGTATTTGTAACTGAAATTATTGTACAAAGTATTTGTAATTAATATTATTGTACAAAGTATTTGTAATTAATATTATTGTACAACGTATTTGTAACTGAAATTATTGTACAAAGTATTTGTAATTAATATTATTGTACAAAGTATTGGTAATTAATATTATTGTACAAACTATTTGTAACTGAAATTATTGTACAAAGGATTTATAACTGAAATTATTGTACAAAGTATTTGTAATTAATATTATTGTACAAAGTATTTGTAATTACTATTATTGTACAAAGTATTTGTAATTAATATTATTGTACAAAGTATTTGTAATTAATATTATTGTTCAAAGTATTCGTAATTAATATTATTGTACAAAGTATTTGTAATTAATATTATTGTACCTAGTATTTGTAATTAATATTATTGTACAAAGTATTTGTAATTAATATTATTGTGCAAAGTATTTGTAATATATATTATATCATAAAGTATTTCTAATTAATATAATTGTACAAAGTATTTGTAATTAATATTATTCCCCGATGTATTTTTAATTAATATTATTGTACAAATTATTTGTAATTATTAATATTGCACAAAGTATTTGAAATTAATATAAATACTACCATTAAATGTTCAAAGTATTTGTAATTAATAGTATTGTACAAGGGATTTCTAATTAAGATTATTTCCATAGTATTCGTAATTAATATTATTGTACAAAGTATTTGCTATTAATATTATGGCACAAAGTATTTGTAATTAGTAATATTCTACAAAATATTTTAATTAATATTATTGTACAAAGTATTTGTAATAATTATTATATTACAAAGTATTTCAAATTATAACTATTATTTTATAAAGTATTTGTAAGTAATATCATTGTGCGAAGTACCAGAAATTAATATTATCGCACAAAGTATCTGTAAATATTATTGTACAAAGTATTTGTAATTAATATTATTGTACTAAGTATTTGTAATGAATATTAATATACGAAGTATTTGTAAATAATATTATCTTACCAAGTATGTGCAATTAATATTTTTGTACAAATTATTTGTAATTAATATTATTGCACAAAGTATTTGTAATTAATGTAATTGCAAGAAGTATTTTAAACTACCATTTAATGTTAAAATATTTGTAATTAATATTATTGCAGATAGTATTTGTAATTGATATAATTGCACAAAGTATTCGTAATTATTATTATTCTACAAAGTATTTGAAATTATAACTATTATTGTACAAAGTATTTGTAAGTAATATAATTGCACAAATATCTGTAATAAATATTATTGTTCAAAGTATTTGTAATTAATGTTATTGACCAAAGCATACGTAATTAATATAATTGCACAAAGTATTTGATATTAATAATGTTGTACAAACTATTTTTAATTAATATTATTGTACAAAGTATTTGTAATTAATATTATTGTACAAAGTGTTTATAATTAATACTATTGTACAAATATTTTTAATTAATATTATTGTACAAATATTTTTAAATCTTATTATTGTACAAAATATTTGTAATTTATAATATTGTAAAAATTATTTGTAATTAATATTATTGCACAAAGTATGTTTAATTCATATAATTGTACAAGTATTGGTAATTAATTGTATTGCTCAAAGTATTTGTAAATAATATTATTTTACAAAGTATGTGGAATTATTATTTAGGTAGGAATAATCTGTAATTTATATTATTACACAAAATATTTTTAATTAATATAATTGTACAAAGTATTTGTAATTAATATTATCGTACAAAGTATTTGTAATTGCTATTATTGTTAAAAGTATTTGTAATTAATATTATTGTTCAAAGTATTTGTAATTAATATTATTGCACAAAGAATTTGTAATTAATATTATTGTACAAAGTACTTGTAATTAATATTATTGCACAAAGTATTTGGAATTAATATTATTGTACAAAGTATTTGTAATTAATATTATTGTACAAAGTATCTGTAATTAATATTATTGCACAAAGTATTTGTCATTAATATTATTGTACAAAGTATTTGTAATTAATATTATTGTTCGAAGTATTTGTAATTAATATTATTGTACAAAGTATTTGTAATTGAAATTCTTGTACAAAGTATTTGTAATTAATATTATTGTACAAAGTATTTGTAATTAATATTATTGCACAAAGTATTTTAGTTAATATTATTGTAAAAAGTATTTTTAATTAATATTATTGCACAACATATTTTAATTCACATTATTGCACAATGTATTTTAGATTAATCCTGTTGCGCAAAATATTTTTAATTTCTTAATTAATATTATTGCACAAAGTAATATTAATTAATGATATCGCACAAAGTATTTTAATATTATTGCACAAAATAACGTTACTTAATATTATTTTACAAAGTAGATTTTATTAATATTATTGCACTTATATTTCTATTAATATAATCCACTAAGTACTTTTTTAATTAATATAATTGTACAAAGTATTTTAGTAATACTATTGCACAAATATTTTTTTTATTGATATTATTGCACAAAGTATGTTTAATTCATATTATTGCCCACAGTATTTTAATTAATATTATTGCACGAAATATATTATTCATAATTTTTAATAATAATGTAGCACAAAGTATAATTAAATAATATTATTGCCCACAGTACTTTTTAATCATATTTTTGCACAAAATATTTTTTGATTTTATTATTTTACAAAGTAGGTTTTATTTATATTATTGCACAAAGTGCTTTAATATATATTGTCGCAAAGCATTTTTAATTCATATATTTGCACAAAGTATTTTATGTATTAACTTTGTACAAATATTTTCTAATTTATATTATTGCACAAAGTGTTTTTAATAATTATTGCTGCAGAAAGTCCGTTTAATTGATATTATGGATCCAAGTATGTTTAATTAATATTGCTGAACAAATATATTTTTAGTAAAATTGCTAAATGTGTGTATAATTAATATTATGGCAAAAAGTATTTTTACTTATGTTATTGGAAAAAGTATTTTTAATTAATATTATTGCACGAACTATTATTAATTAATATCATTGCACAAATTATTTTTAATTAATATTATAAATTAATATTATTGCACCAAATATTTTTGATTTATATTTTTGCACAAAGTATGTTTAATTAATATTATTGCACAAAGTATCTTAATTAATATTATTACACAAAGTATTTTGAATTAATTTTATTGCAAAAGTGTTTTTCATTAATATTATTGCAAAATGTATTTTTATTAATATTATTGCACGATGTATGTTTAATAGTATATCAATTTAATTAATATTATTGCACAAGGTATTTTAAATAATACTATTGTACAATGTAGTTTTTATTGATATTATCTCAGTAAGAATTTTAAATTTATATTATTTCATAAAATATTTTAAGTCATATTATTGTACCAAGTAGTTTTACTTAATATTTTATTAATATTATTGTACAAAGTATTTTTAATTAATATTATTGCACAAAGTATTTTTAATAATTATTAATGCACATTATTTTTAATAATTATTATTGCACATTGTTGGAAGACAGGTGGTTTCAATGACATACGTCTTAATTCATGCAATTCTGTATGTAATCAAAAATTATTAATATATGGGGGGAAGGGTGCATACTTCCCTCCCTCAAGAAGTGTGACCTAAGCATACCAAGCAACCTAACACTCACTCCAACTGCAGCAAAAATCTACAATGCCATGCTTCTCAACCGCATCCAACCAAAGGTTGAAGAAGTGCTCTGGAAGAACCAGATTTAGAAAGAATCGCTCTACTACTAGTCAAATACTTACTGTTAGGAGACTGATTGAAGTAGTCAAAGCAAAAAAACATTGAGGCAGTCATGATCTTTGTAGATTTCTCCAAAACATTCGATTCTGTACATAGAAGAAAAATGGTCAGCATATTAAAAGCACATGGCATTCCAAACGAAGCCATTAATGCTATCATGATGCTATATGAGCACACTCAAGCAATGGTCAGGTCCCCAGATAGGGACACTGAATTTTTCGACATCCGCACTGGGGTTCTACAAGAAGATACTCTTGCCCCTTTTCTTTTCATTGTCTGTCTTGACTCTGTATTTTGCACCTCTGTTGATATACACAACATGCATCACCCTAAATGAATCCAGAAACAGACGTCATCAATCAGCACACATAACTGATGCAGATTACACAGACGATATTGCTTTGTTCGCAAACAACACTGCTGATGCAGCGTAAGCTAGAAAAGTCTGCAAATGACATTGGTCTCCACATGCGGATAAGACAAAGTTTATGACTTTCAATGTGAAGGGAGAGATCAGGGCTTTGGTTGGATCAGCACTGAAAGAAATACCTGGGCAGCAACATAGTTTCCACAGAGAGCGATATCGGAATTAGCCTCTTAAAAGCGTGGACCGCATTGGATGGGCTACATTCAGTAAGGACTTCGAGACTGGCTGACAAACTGAAAAGGCAGTTCTTTAGGGCAGTGGTAGAGTCTGGCCTTGTTTACGGTGCTACAACCTGGACACTCACCAAAAGATTGGAAAGAAAACTAGACGGCACATACACCCGTATGCTAAGAACAATATTAAATATATCTTGGCAAAATCATCCCACAAAGCAGCAACTTTATGGCAATCTACCTGCCATATCTAATACCATCAGAGAAAGACGCCTATGATTTGCCGGTCATTGTCTGAGGAGCAAGCATTAATTGGTGAGTGATGTATTGCTATGGACTCCACGATCCAGACGCACAAGCAGAGGATGACCTAGATCCACATACATCCAACAAATAGTACACAACGCCAACTGTGAACCTGAATATCTGAGGCAACTGATGGAAGACAGGAAACTCTGGAGAGGAAGAGTGACATTGGTCCGGGCAAGGAGCCCTTCATAATGATGATGATGATTATTGCACTAAGTATGTTTAAATAATATTATTGCACAAAGTATTTTAAATAATATTATTGCACAAAGTATTTTAAATAATACTTCTGTACAAAATATTTTAATTGTATTTTTGTACAAAGTATTTTAATTGATTTTATTGCACAAAGTATATTCATTAATATTTTTGTGCAAAGAATTTTTAATTAATATTATTGCACTAAGCAATTAAGACATATTTTTGTACAAATTATTTTTAATTAATATTATTGCACAAAGTATTTTTATTAATATTATTATACAAATTATTTTTAATTAATATTATTATAAAAATTATTTTTAATTAATATTATTGCACAAAGTATTTTTAATTAATATTATTGCACAGAGTAAGTTTAATTACTATTATTGTCCAAATTATTTAAGTAATACTATTGTACATAGTATTTTTAATTAATATTATTGCACAAATATTTTTAGGAATATTATTGCACACGGTATTTGAAGTAATACTATTGTACAAAGTCATATTTTTGTACAAAGTATTTTTAATTAATATTATTGCACAATTATTTTAATTAATTTTACAAAGAATTTTATTATGTTACGAAGAATTGTAAGCAATCCTATTGTACAAAGTTATATTAATTAGTATTATTGCACAAAGTATTTGTAATATATATTATTGCACAAAATATTTTGAATAATACTTCTGTACAAAGTATTTGTAATTAATATTATTGCAAAAAGTATTTTCAATTAATAATATTTCAGAATGTATGTTTAATTTATTATGTTGTATAAATTATTTTAAGTCATAACAAAGTATGTTTAATTCATATTATTGCACGAAGTATTTTTAATTAACATTATTGCACAAATTATTTTAGTAATACTACTGTATAAATTTTTTAATTAATATTATTGCAGAAAATATTGTTTTAATATTATCATACAAATTATGTTTAATAACATTACTACATAAAGTATTTTTTATTAATATTATTGCTCAAAGTATTTGTCGTAATACTATTGTACAACGTATTCTTAATTAATAATGTTGCACAAAGTATTTAAATAATACTATTCGACAGTCATATTTTTGTGCAGATATTTTTAATTAATATTTTCGCACAAGTATTTTAAGTCATTTTTTGTACAAATTATTTTTAAGTTATATTATTTAACAAAGCATTTTTAGTAATATTATTATAGAAAATACTTATAATAATAATTATTGCAAAAAGTATTTTTAAGTAATATTATTGTACAAATTATTTTGATTAATACTAGTATAGAAATATTGTTAATTAATATTATTGCACAAATAATTTTAGTAATATTATTGCACAAAGCATTATAGTCATATTTTTGGACAAAGTATTTTTAGTCATATTTTTTAACAAAGTCTTTTTAATGAATATTCTTGCAGAAAGTATTTTATTTAACGTTATTTTACAAATATTTTAAGTAATACTATTGTACAAAATATTTTTTATTAATATTATTGCAGAAAGTATTTTTAAATTAATATTATTGCAGAAACATTTGATGTAATACTATTGTACCATGTATTTTAAGTAAATGTTTGTAAAAGTAATTTTAATTAATATTATTGTACAAAGTATTTTTAATAAATATTCTTGTACAAAGTATTTTCAATGAATATTCTTGCACAAAGTATCTTTAATTGCTGTTATTGTACAAAGTATTTTAAGTTATATTTTTGTACAAAGTATTTTAAGTCATATTATTGTACAAAATATTTTTAATTAATCAAATCACACAAAGTAGTTTAAGTAATATTATTGTACAAATTATTTTTAATTAATGTTATTGCACAGAGTATTTTTAATTAATATTATTGCACAAAGTATTTTAGTAATATTATAGTACAAATATTTTAATTAACATTATTGCAGAAAGTATTTTAAATGCTACAAACTATTTTATTTGTACAAAGTATTTTTAGTAATACTATTATACAAATATGCTTAGTCATATTTTTGTACAGAGTATTTCTAATTAATATTATTGCGCAAGGCATATTTAATTAATATTAGTGCTGAAAGTATTTTAAGTAATAATGATGTACAAATATTTTAAGTCGTATTTTTGTACAAAATATTTTAACGGATATTATTGCACAAAGTAATTTTATTTTATGTTATTGCACAAAGTATTTTAGTAATACTATTGTACAAAGTATTTTAAGTCATGTTTTTGTACAAAGTATTTTAATGCATATAATTGCACAATGTATTTTAATTAATATTATTGTACAACGTTTTTTAAGTAATAATATTATACAATGCATTTTAAGTCATATTTTTACAAAGAATTTTAAATCAATATAATTGCACAAATTATTTTTAATTAATATTATTGTACAAAGTATTTTAATTAATATTATTGCACAAAGTATTTTAATTTATATTATTGCACAAAGTATTTTAAGTCATATTTTGGACAAAGTATTTCAATATTATGACACCAATTATTTTCATTAATATTTTTGTACAAAGTATTTTAAGTAATATTATTGTAAAAATATTCTTAGTCATATTTTTGTACAAAGTATTTCTACTTAGTATTATGGCAGAAGGCATTTCGAATTAATATTAGTGCAGAAAGTACTTCAAGTAGTGATATTGTACAAAGTATTTACAGTCATATTTTTGTAGAAAATATATTTAATTAATATTATTGCACAAAATATTTTTAATTAATATTATTGCATAAAGTATTTTTAGTCATATTTTTGTATAAAGTATTTTTATTGCACAATGTATTTTAATTAATATTATTATACAACGTATTTTAAGTGATACTATTGTACATAGTACTTAAAGTCATATTTTTACAAAGTATTTTTAATGTATATTATTGCACAAATTATTTTAATTAATATTATTCTACAAAATATTTTTAATTAATATTGTTGTACAAAGTATTTTAATTAATATTTTTGCACAAGGTATTTTAATTAATATTATTTTAAAACGTATTTTAAGTAATACTATTGTACAAAGTATTTTAAGTCATATTTTTGTACAAAGTATTTTTAATTAATAATATTGCACGAATTATTTTAATTAATATGATTTTAGAAAGTATATTTAATAACATTTTTTATAAAGTATTTTAATTAAAATTATTGTACAAAGCATTTTAAATTAATATTTTAGTGCTAAGTATTTTTAATTAATATTATGGCACAAAGTATTTTAAATGATTATTTTTGTAAGAAATATTTTAATTAATATTATTGCACAAAGTATTTTTAGTTAATATTATTGCACAAAGTATTTTAATTAATATTTTTGTACAAAATATTTTTAATTAATATTATTGCACAAAATATTTTAAGTAATATTATCGTACAAATATTTTTAATTCATTTTATTGTACAAAGTATTTTTATATCTTTTTACAAAGTATTTTTAATTAATACTATTGTACAAAGTATTTGTAATAATACTATTGTACAAATTATTTTTAATTAATATTTTGTACAAAGTATTTTAAGTAATACTATTGTATAAAGTATTTTAAATCATGTTTTTGTACAACGTATTTTTAATTAATATTATTGTACAAAGTATTTTTAGTAATACTATTGTACATAGTATTTCTAATTCATATTATTGCACAATTATTTCTAATTCATATTATTGCACAAAGTAGTTTTGATTAATATTATTTTACTAAGTATTTTAAGTAATACTAATGTACAATGTATTTTTAATTAATAATGTTATACGAAGTGTTGTTCAATCATATTATTGCACAAATATTTTAATTAATATTATTGCACAGAGTATTTTTAATTGATATTATTGCACAAAGTATTTTTAATTAATATTATTGCACAAACTATTTTTAGTAATACTCTTTACAATGTATCGTAAGAAATATTATTGTACAAAGTATATTTTGTTACATTATTGTACAACGTATATTAAATCATATTATTGAACTGAAAATTGTATGCATTATCTTATCGATGTTTATCTGAAATTGGGGTTGGAGAAGAAAAGTAGGAACAAAATAATGAAACAATTTTTGCTTTTACATTGGCATCACAGTAAAATTGCATTAGGATGTTGCATTTTTTAAGTATTCACATTTCAAATTCCGTTTTATTTCCACGTATTTATTTATGAAAAGCTTAATTGAAACTCCAAAGTTTCTATTAAATGTACAGCAGTACAGCACATATATAAACCATCTTGTTGCCACCATTCGGTAGTGAAACATTGAAAGCGACTCTTTGCTAAATTTGCAAAATTATAATAAATGTTTAATGCAAATCCAAGTCGAACCCTAAAAGATTTCTTCAAACATGTAAGGTAAAAGAATTTTACAAGTCAATACTTAAAGTTTTACAGTTGTCTTTGCTTGGTTTTGAAAAATAAAAATGCTCAATTCATTTCTTGAATTAAGACATAAATTTTTAAACTTATTGAATTTAAACTTTTTGACTCGTTTTGATATCCGATTGAGATTTTCGCCCGAGAAGATTTGCATAGTTTATACTTGGACATTATTAAAACTTCATTGTTATAGCTATGCATGTGTATATATATATATATATATATATATATATATATATATATATATATATATATATATATTACAAGGTAGCCACCACTTATCAAGGTCCGAAAGACACTCGGGGGATAAGGGTTATTGCGTGTACAGTATGTTAGTATTGGAGATTTGATAAAGTGTCTTACTTAAGGAGGGCGGTTCATCAGGAATTTGTTTGTTAGACTTGAAGACATCCAGGTTGTAGTCAGGTGGGAAACAGGCAAACGGAACAGAGTTCCACAAGCGTGCACTTCTAAGAAAGAAGCTTTGTTCATGGAATCTACGTTTAGGTTTTGGCACAGATAAAGAGTGGGGAAAATTTTTGACAGTGGTTTCAGCTAGATGGGTGTTTATCGTGAAAGATTGGTGAGGAGGGACCAGGGATTGGAGCTCAGACGAGCACTTGCCATGGAATTAACGATAAAACAAAGATAGGCTCACAACGTCTCTCCTGTGGGAGAGAGGTTGCAGGGAAGTGAAAAGGGCATCCCCCACTAAGCCATGAAGCCTATTTTGTACTCTGTCAAGGCAGGATAAGCTGTTTTTAGCAGCTCCTACCCAGATGTGGTAGCAGTACTTCATCCTTGGACGTACTTGGCTTTTATATATAGAGAGAATTACACCAGCAGTGAGATATCTTCTGTAGTAGTAGATGGATCCTACCATTTTTTCAGCGACCTTGGCAACTGACTTCATGTATGTGTTCCATTTCAGGTCAGGAGTAAAGGTCAAGCCCAGAAGCTTATCAAAACATAGAGCTCCCCCTAGACGAGAGCCATCCATTTCAATTGATGCCAGATGGGATCAGAGCATTGATAATGTAAAGATAAGAGCTTGGTTTTAGATGCATTAAAAGTAACCAGCCACCTCTTCCCCCACTGTACCACACACTCGAGATCAAAGGAGAGAGAATCAGAGAGAACTTTGTCATTTACAGCCTTTGATGTGTTGCCCTAGATGGTCGTGTCAGCATAGATGTCAATGAATGATTTAAGTATGTGTTTTGGGAGATCATTGATGTACACCCCTGAGGTACTCCAGCATTAATACTGAGGGCCTCTGATTTCTGCCCATCAACCACTACTCATGAGCCTATCAGTGAGAAATGATTTAACGATTGAGAAAACATTTCCAGTTATATCATAGCTGGAAACATTGTGAAGTAGGCCCTTATGCCATACCTTATCGAAGGCCTTTGATATATCAAGAGCAATTGCCCTAGAAAGGAAGCCTTTGTCAAGAGATTCACTAATCCTATGAGATATAACTGTTAGCATATCTGCTGTAGATCTAGCAGAGCGGAAACCATATTGCATGTCACTAAGAAGGTTATTTCTGCTGAGATGGTTGACTACTTCTCTATTTAATATGGATTCCAGCAACTTACTCATGACACACAAGAGACTTATTGGTCTGTACTGAGAGGGAGATGACTTATCACCTGAATTCTTAAATACAGGGCATACTGAGGAGGTTTTCCAGAGTGTTGGGAAGCATTTTTCCTTAAGGCAACGCTTAAGCAGTTTTGTAAGTATGGGGGCAAGTTCTGGTTGAAGGTTTTTCAGCACTATAATTGGAATGCCGTCAGGGCCAGTTGTTTTACTGGAATCAAGGTTCTTGATTAGCTTGGCGACCTCACACACATATATTTGTATGTTGCATAGCGTGTTGTCTGTTATAGGTAGAAATACAGGGAGTTGATGGCCTTCGTCGCATAGGGTCCATTGATGATGGTTGGGATAGAACGCATGCTTCTGTTCAGGATCCTGTTTGCTATTTGTCAAAACTGGTGGGAACCAAGCCGCAGCTCAGCTACTTTGGATTTAACGGACTGAGCATATAGCTCTCTTGCATTTTTTATTACTCTTTTACAGTGGCTGCTGGCAGTTCTGAAAGCAGCTTTAGTCTCAGTGCATCTTATTACGTTGGTAGCTATGGGAAAAATGATTTCTGTGCATGATGGCAGCAGCACATTCTGGGGAGAACCATGGCTGGCTGTTAGGTTTTTGTTGGAATTTTTGGATGGTATGAATCGGTCTATGCCTACAATTAACCATTCGGTCAGGTCTGATACTATGGAGAAGACATCCTTTTTAAACATGGAATGCAGAGGTAGATCAGATATAAATGCACAGAAGCTATCCCAGACAGCCGTAGAGTATCGATATACAGTACGGTGAAGAGGTACGTCTGGAGAATTATTGCATTTCGTTTTTATCTTAACTGATACAACCGAGAGGTTGGAAGATCCCAGAGGAGACAGAACGGAACATGAACATAGTTCAGGAGAAGTTGTGAGAAAAAAGTCTAGAAGGCTAGCGTACTGACCGGTAGTATTGGGCACATGGGTGGGTTCATGAACAATCTGAATAAGATCATAGGCAATGGAGAAGTCATGACAACCTCCCCTCATCATCTGTCTTGTTTGAATGGGTCAGCCATTCCACATTGTGGACATTGAAGTAACCACAGATTTGAATGTTAGCCAAAGGATGAGCAGACAGGATGTGGTCAATTTTCTGCGACATGCTTTAAAGAGAGTAACTCCACTGTGTGGGGGCGATAGAGGGCAAATATAAATGCAGTGGTGTACACAAGTGCAACTTGGAAGCACGTATAAGGTAAATTAGGGTCTTCACTGGAGATATCCCTACTACACGGAAAGCCATCTTTAATATAGGCACATATTCCATGCCCATGGGAGTCCAATTAAGATGTTAAGTTAGAGTATCCTTTAATTATGAACTCCTCTAGGGAAGTGGTCGGCTCTATGCCAGTTTCGCTTAGGAAGAATATGTCTGGTTTCGTCTCTTGTATATAATATTCATTTCATTTAAGGGAAATTTCTTTAAATAATATTCTATTATTAAGTGTTTTTATTCAAGAAGTCTGAAGAAAGGCTGGTTATGTAAAGATTTTCAAACGACATAATGCTTGAAATTGTCCAACCGGTATTGAAACAATTGTAACTTACAATGAAATACACTTTTTTGAAGTCTTGGTTTTCTTAATACAGTATATTAATCCTCAATTATGAAATATGATAATTTTGTAGCTTCCTTTTTAAGTCATCTCTTTTTGGCTTAAAATTTATTGGTATATGAAAAATTTACTGAATTTACGAACCCAGTAAAATTCAGTATATTACAAACAAGTCTATACTGCTCCTTATTGTGAGCTGAAAAAATAAACCAATATAAACAACATGTTCTCAAAAGAGGAAATCACCTTTTCACCAAAGAACATAGCAATTCCAGGACACAAGCAATATACAATGAACATGATCCAGGCGGTAAAGAACTTTACTAAAAGAATCAGATGGAAGGTCTATCACCACACTATGAAAAATACTGAGGACAACAACATCACCGCCACTTTAGATAAAGGTATGAATGGAAACCCTTCGGAGGAAGACAGCGTGGACTACTGCAAACTCTACCAGATAAAAACTAGAAAATGCCCACAACAGTTGCAATCCTTTGAACGTTTTGAGTTGGACTTGATAAATATGGTAAAGGGTTTAAAAATTAAAAAAAAGCATGAATCCTAAGTTAAGAAACATTAATAAGACTTTCAAAAAAAATAATGGACAACCCTAACCTTATGGTCCCAGCAGATAAAACTATGAATATTTACAGTATGAATTTTCAAACATATAATAATCTCATTCTAACTGAACTTAATAATAAATACAAGAAAGCAACTGAAGAGGATCTATTTAGAATCAACTTGTTAGCATTAAAAGTTTGTGAGAAAATGAACATTCAGGATAAAATAGAGGTTTACACCCCACTTAACCCTCGATTTTTATTGAAGGACCATAAACCGGACTTCAATAATAAACCAAGTATTAGACTTATTACTCCATGCGCATCCGACATAGGTAATATCAGTAAAAAGATACTAGACAGAATCATACCAACCTTAAAATCCAAAATTAAGCACAGTCTCTGGATTACTTCAGGTGAAGTAATCAAGTGCGATAGGTTCCCTATAAACCAAAAAAGCAAATTTATCATGTTTGACATAGATGCGTACTGCCCTTCTATTTCCCCTACACTATTTAAGAAAGTACTTAAACTAGCTGAAGAGGAAACGGACTTGACACAGTTGGAAATTGAAATTATAAAAAATGCTAGGAAAACCTTAATCAGATATAATGCGGAACTATGGACAAGAAAAGATAGAGAGGGCCATTTTGACATCACAATCGGTGTCCCAAAATCTGCCGCGGTTACTGACTTGGTTGGCCTTTTTTTCTTTTTTTTTTTTTACATAGGCGTCACCACTTATCAAGGCGGATAGGCCACTCAAGGATAAGTGTTAAAGAGTGTAGAGTAGTCAAAAGTACAATATAGTAATCGATAGTAATGGAAGTTCGGTAAATTTGTTAACTTAAGTGGAACGGCTCATCAGAAACTTGTTCACGTTGGACTTGAAGACAACCATATTATAGAAAGCTGGAAAGCAGGAAAACGGAAGATAATTCCACAGGCGTGCAGTTCTAAGAAAGAAGCTTTGATCATGGAATCTATGTTTAGGTTTAGGTACAGATAAAGAGTGGAGAAAATTATTGATAATGTTTTCAGCTAGTCAAGTGTTTCTTGTGAAAGTTTGGCGAGGGTGGACTATAGATTGAAGCTCAGTTGAACACTTTCCATGAAAATAACGATAAAGCAGAGACAAACTCGCAACATCTCTTCTGTGAGATAGAGGTTGCAGCGAAGAGAAAAGGACATCTCCCACCAGGCCACGAAGTCTATTTTGAACCCTATCAAGGCAGGACAAGTCTTTTCTAGCAGCTCCTGCCCATATGTGGCAACAGTACTCCATCCTTGGACGTATCTGGCTCTTATATAGATAGAGAATTGCATCAGCAGTGAGATATCTACTGGATCGATAGAAGGATCCGACCATTTTTCCAGCAGCCTTGGCAACAGATTTGATGTACGTATTCCATTTAAGATCAGGAGTAAAGGTCAAGCCCAGAAGCCTGTCAAAACTTGAGGCCCCCCCAAGACGAGAGCCATTCATTTTAATTGATGCCAAATGGGGATCAGAACGTTGATGATGTAAAGATAGAAGCTTGGTTTTAGATGCATTAAAAGTAACCAGCCACTCCTTTCCCCATTGTACAATGTGATCAAGATCAGAGAATCGGAGAGAACTTGGTCATTTACTGTCTTAGATGTGCTACCATAGATGCTAGTGTCGTCAGCAAAAATGTCTACGAATGATGTAAGGATGTGATTTGGAAGATCATTAATGTAGATCAGGAAAAGAGTTGGGCCCAGGATGGACCCCTGAGGGACTCCAGCATTTATACTGTGAGCTTCTGATTTTTGCCCATCAACTACTACTCTTATGAACCTATCAGAGAGAAATGATTTAATAATTGAGAAGACATTTCCAGCTATACCATAGCTGGAGATCTTGTGAAGTAAACCTTTATGCCATACCCTATCAAAGGCCTTTGATATGTCAAGAGCAATTGCCCTAGAAAGGTTGTCTCCGTCAAGAGATTCGCTAATCCTATGGGATATAACTGTAAGCACATCTGCTGTAGATCTAGCAGAAAGGAAACCATATTGTGTGTCACTAAGAAGGTTATTTTTGCTGAGATGGTTGATTACTTCTCTATTTAACACAGATTCCAGCAACTTACTCATGACACATAGGAGACTTATTGGCCTGTACTGAGAGGGGGATGAACGATCACCTGAATTCTTAAATACAGGGCATACTGATGAGATTTTCTAGGGTGATGGGAAGCAATTTTCCTTAAGACAACGTTTAAACAGTTTTGTAAGTATGGGTGCTAGTTCTGGTTGAAGTTTTTTGAGTACTATTATTGGAATACCGTCAGGGCCGGTTGCTTTACTGGAATCAAGGTTTTTGATTAGCTTAGCAACAGCACATATAGATATTTGTATATCACATAGTGTGTTTTCTGATACAGGAGGAAATATTAGGGGTTGGCGGTCTTGGTCGCAAAGGGTAGAATTGGCTGCAAAGTTCTTGGCAAAGAGTTTGGCTTTGTCTGATGCTTACGAGATTAACTCAGGTCCATTGATGATAGTTGGGATAGAGCATACGCTTCTGTCCAGGATTCTGTTTGCAATTTGCCAAAACTGGTGGAAACCAAGCCACTGCTCAGCTATTTTGGACTTGACGGACTGAGCATACAACTCTCTTGCGTTCTTTATTACTTTCTTACAATGGTTGCTGGCAGTCCTGAAAGCAGCTTTAGTTTCCATACATCTATTACGTTGGAAGCAGTGGAAAAAGTGATTTCTGTGTGCAATAGCAGCAGCACATTCTGAAGAAAACCATGGCTGGCTGTTAGGTTTTTTCTGGAACTTTTTCGAGGGTATGAAATTGTCTATACCTACAATTAATCATTCAGTCAGGTCTGATACTATAGACGACACATCCTTTTTAAACATGGAACGCAGAGGAAGATCCGATATAAATGTATCATCGGTCTTGTTTGAGTGGGTAAACCATTCGACATTGTGAACATTGAAGTCTCCACATACGTGAATGTTAGCTGAAGTATATGCTGATAGAACTTGGTCAATTTTCTCAGATATGCTTTTAAAGATAGTAACTCCGCTGTTATGGAGGCGATAGAGAGTAAATATAAATGCCGTATTTTGAGTTAGTGCTACTCGGAAGCACATATATGGTAAGTTAGGATATTCTCTGGAGATGTCCCTACCACATGGAAAGCCATCTTTTATATAGACACATATTCCATGCCCATGGCGATCTTGGGGGTCAGATTTGGAAGTTAGGTTAGAGTATCCTTTAATTACAAATTCATTTAGGGAAATAGTCTGTCCAATTCCAGTTTCACTTAAAAATAAAAGGTCTGGTTTAGTCTCCTGTAATTGGGCTTCAACCTCTGGAAGGTTAAAATGTAGACCCCTGATGTTGGAGAAGGAGACATGGTAGTGGGGGTCTACATTAGAAGTTTCAGATCCAGGTTTAATCGTGTATTTTTTATTGAAACTTGTCATGATGGAATTTTGGAGTTTGTGGACTAGGTCGTCAGACTTGCTTAGAGCAGGACAGAGAGGGGAAACAAAGAGAGAAAAGTAACAAAGAATTTTTTTTTTGTAGCACATGATAAGGTAAAGCCGTAACAATTACCCACTAGTATGGCATCGAGAGCCTCCACCAGAGACTACTGCATGGTCCAGAATCCATTCACCAAATGGCAATACAGCAGCCCCAGTACTTTGCGCCTGCTGATAGGACAGCCTCCTTAGTGGTTAATCCAAGGTTCGGTTCACTGACTATCAGGCGGATAACGTCAGCCCAGATAAAACGTTTACCTCCAGCACCCTTACTAGTAACATGGCTACAAGGATAGACATAGAACAGAAAATTTCCGCCATCTCTGTCGACTGTTCATGCAAAATACTGCCAACCTAGAATACAGGTTTTTTTGAATGGAGGGCTTTATAGGGATGACGCACTTTTTGTTAATTCTAGCGATGGCATTACAGAAAAATCAAGAAAAAATATCAGAAGATTTTTAAGGAATTGGGATTAGAGATAACAATTGACAGCAATTACAAGAAAGTTAACTTTCTAGATGTTACCCTCAACTTAAACGATAACACATATGAACCATATCACAAACCCAACCAGAAAATATTCTACATAGATTACCAATCGAATCATCCGAAGTGTATGAAGAAAGCCTTGATCCCCAACATTTCCAAAAGAGTGTCTGAACTTTCTAAGAATGAGAGTCTTTTTGATAAAAACAAGAAATGTTACAATGATGCCCATATGAGATCGGGATACAATGGAAAAATAGAGTACAAGAGGAACAATAATAGTAAGAACAACAAACCTAACTGCACAATCTCGTATAACGTGGCAATGAGAGCTAGAAAGAAACCAAAGATCAATAAGGGATCAAAAGAATGGGAGCAGAGGGAGTAATAATAACAGCAGAACAAGTATTGACGAGGGGGTACCATAAATAAGAGAAATAGACGCAAGAGACAGGTTTGGTCCAATCCGCCGTTCAGTGAGCATATAAAAATGATAAACCTAGGGAATTCTACGGAATAATTGATAAAAACTTCCCTCCGGAGAATAGATTAAGCAAAATAATAAATAGAAACTCAGTAAAATTATTTTTCTTGGCATCAAGCAAATTAAGTAACACTATAATAAGCTCCAACAATAGGAAAAACAGCAAAATAAGGAATAATAACGAGTTAGCATCGAATGAAAGTGTCTTAGATAGAAAATGTAATTGCAAAATACCTGGCAATTGTCCGTTGGGTGGGAAACGCCTAACCTCAGAGATAGTGTATAAATGCGAGATTAAGACCGACAGTACTAAGAATATATATCTTGGGGCCACGGAGTGCGTGTTTAAGGAAAGATATAGAAACCATGTAGTATCCTTTAAAAAGTAACCAGAAATGGAAAATAATAGAGAAGGTGTTGATGATAGCAGGGGGGAGGGTACAAGAATCAACATTAGAAATAAAAGGGGGAGTAAAACTGCATTACGGGATTGGGTCATGGAACTTAATAGAAACAATAAAGAGTTTGAATTGAAATGGTCAATAGTGGATAGGGGGAGGAAGTATAGCCCTGGGAAATCAAAAAGGTGAAGCCTTCTACATAGTGAATTCTAAAGAAGAAATTTTGAATAAAAGGCTAGATGCTATACAGGGATGTCTTCACAGGAATAGGTTTCTGCTATCATGCCTTAAATGTAACTGAGGTAAAACTTTTTATAACAATAAAGATCCTTGGATATAAGGCCAAATTTTAATGTAGAGATAAATAGCTTGGAATGAAGGATCCAAATCTAATAAGCAAATATAGTTTCTATTATTCTAAACTGGAGAAGAAATATAGATAAAGTATAAAGCTCAACAAAGATTAGGAACTTTGTTTCATAACCGCGAGCATTTTTTAGTATTTAGTTGTAGTAGTATTGATGATGAAATAAGTGGTACCGTTTCCAGATCAATAAAACAACTGAACAATAAACTAGCAATTATAAAAAAATTAAATTAGCAATTAGTGGATTGGAAATTAATTGATATTGTTCTCTAACAACTAAAGCTTGTAGAATCCCTTCTGGTTGATTTACTCTTGTTCAAAATGTTTTTATCCAAAAATGCAAGGGTAAACACCTTTTCATCGGAGTGAAACACATTTGTAGCTATTGGCCGGTTTTGTTGTCAGAATAATTATTATGAGGATATATATTATTTTATTTAGGTATCCAAGAACACAATACACGAATTGTAATTTTGGTTTTGGAGCCATGAGTAACCCCAGTAAATTATGAATGGATGGCAGATGTAGGTTTAACCCATGGGTATATAATCAGCTTTAAGATTAAAAATATACTTTAAATTCTTAATTTGTTAAATAAGCTATCATAGCTCTGTATCTGTTTAATTAAATTAATTAATAAATCATAGACGCTTTTTAGTATTTACTAGACTTGAAACATCAAACGACCCTAGTTGTCTCCCTTTAACTGTTATAAGTACTGACGACCTGTTTTCCATATAATTTTTTAACTAATTTTTGGAAAATCAATAACGTGATAGATTATCTCCCTTCGTAGTTAGGTTTTCCCAACTAACGAGAACCACAATAGATTAGAACGAAAGAGAATAATAAAATATCAAATAATAAAAAATAGAATAGGATCCCTAACTTGGGATGTTGTATTAGGATTAATAAATATAAGGTAATGTCATTCTTTATTTCCCAATTTAATAAAATATTACCCTAAAACTGGTATTAAAATAATCAATATTTTGTAAAGATTGAAGCCACTATTAAGCGAATACGAAATTAAAAATAACTAACAATAAAGCTAGGTTGTTCTGGCCATATTATAAAAATAAAAATAAAATAAAAAAATTTTTTTTTTAAAAGAATTAATTATGTGAAATAACGAAATATAGAAATCTAATTTAGGAATTCAATGAATAGTATTATTAAAAGATATTAAATGGCTACGGGTTTTTGTGGAAACTTCTTATGACAGGTTTTTAAATAAGGATACGAAAATTAGGTGATATATTAATATTTAAATAAGCTCTTGACAAAGGATGCATCCAGGATAAATGCTTTCGCATGCTTCATTTCCTTTAAGGGAAACTTCTTTAAATAATGCTCTGTTGTTAAGTGTTATTTTATTCAAGAAGTCTGAAGAAAGGCTGGTTATGTGAAGATTTTCAAACGACATAATGCTTGAAATTGTCCAACCGGTATTGAAACAATTGTAACTTACAATGAAATACACTTTTTGTTGTTACCAATTCCTTTTTTGAAGTCTTGGTTTTGTTAATACAGTGTATATATATATATATATATATATATATATATATATATATATATATATATATATATATATATATATATATATACACTAACAAATCATTGTTTCCTCCACATATTTTTGTAAGGCTAATAAGATGATATAGTAATATACTACACTGACCTCCAAAGAAGAGGTAATGACTCAGAGGATGGTATCATGATGAAAAAACATTATCGCCCACCCCCAGGACAAAAGAGAATTTAATGCCTTATGATATCATACAAAAGAACAAATATAATACTACCTCTAACCTCAAAAAGGTAATGCCTGATAGAATGGTATTATGACAACAAAACATAGTACATTACCTATCCAAATAGAAGAGATAAAACCTGTGCTGGGCCCTTCATAAAAGAACTATCATGAGAGTATCATGGCAACAGAAAAGATACTACTCTCCCCCCAATAACGATGGAACAGATCTTGCATTACTCACCGACAAAGGAGGAAGTAATACTTGGGAGGATTACACACAAGTAATACTTGGGAGGATTACCCATCCACTAATAAAGGAGAAGGTAATTATTGAGAAGATGGTCTTATGATAGCAGAATAGATAACACAATACCGAGCCCATGAAAAAAATAATACTAGAATAGATTAAATCAGAATTAATTTTTTTTTCAATTCATATAAAAACGTTGTCATTAAAACAGTGTTTTTATGGTTCTTCGCCTTTTGGCTAAGATCAAAGTCTAGATATAAATATAAAGATCAAAGTCTAGACTTAAATATAAAGATCAAAGTCTAGACTTAAATATAAAGATCAAAGTCTAGATATAAATATACAGATCAAAGTCTAGACTTAAATATAAAGATCAAAGTCTAGATATAAATATAAATATCAAAGTCTAGACTTAAATATAAAGATCAAAGTCTAGACTTAAATATAAAGATCAAAGTCTAGATATAAATATAAAGATCAAAGTCTAGATATAAATATAAAGATCAAAGTCTAGACTTAAATATAAAGATCAAAGTCTAGATATAAATATACAGATCAAAGTCTAGACTTAAATATAAAGATCAAAGTCTAGATATAAATATAAAGATCAAAGTCTAGACTTAAATATAAAGATCAAAGTCTAGATATAAATATACAGATCAAAGTCTAGATTTAAATATAAAGATCAAAGTCTAGATATAAATATAAATATCAAAGTCTAGACTTAAATATAAAGATAAAAGTCTAGAATAAATATAAAGATCAAAGTCTAGACTTAAATATGAAGATCAAAGTCTAGACTTAAATATAAAGATCAAAGTCTAGACTTAAATATAAAGATCAAAGCCTAGACTTAAATATAAAGATCAAAGTCTAGATATAAATATAAAGATCAAAGTCTAGACTTAAATATAAAGATAAAAGTCTATATATAAATATAAAGATCAAAGTCTAGACTTAAATATAAAGATCAAAGTCTACACTTAAATATAAAGATAAAAGTCTAGACTTGAATATAAAGATCAAAGTCTAGACTTTAATATAAAGATCAAAGTCTAGACTTAAATATAAAGATCAAAGTCTAGATACAAATATAAAGATCAAAGTCTAGACTAAAATATAAAGATCAAAGTTTAGATATAAATATAAAGATCAAAGTCTAGACTAAAATATAAAGATCAAAGTCTAGACTTAAATATAAAGATCAAAGTCTAGACTTAAATATAAAGATCAAAGTCTAGACTTAAATATAAAGATCAAAGTCTAGACTTAAATATAAAGATCAAAGTCTAGACATGAATATAAAGATCAAAGTCTAGACTTAAATATAAAGATCAAAGTCTAGATACAAATATAAATATCACAGTCTAGGCATAATATAAAGATCAAAGTCTAGACTTAAATATAAAGATCAAAGTCTAGATATAAATATAAGATCAAAGTCTAGACTTAAATATAAAGATCAAAGTCTAGACTTAAATATAAAGATCAAAGTCTAGACTTAAATATAAAGATCAAAATCTAGACTTGAATATAAAGATCAAAGTCTAGATATAAATATAAAGATCAAAGTCTAGACTTAAATATAAAGATCAGAGTCTAGATATAAATATAAAGATCAAAGTCTAGGTATAAATATAAAAATCAAAGTCTAGACTTAAATATAAAGATCAAAGTCTAGATATAAATATAAAGATCAAAGTCTAGACTTAAATATAAAGATCAAAGTCTAAACTTAAATATAAAGATCAAAGTCTAGACTTAAATATAAAGATCAAAGTCTAGATATAAATATAAAGATCAAAGTCTAGATATAAATATAAAGATCAAAGTCTAGACTTAAATATAAAGATCAAAGTCTAGACTTAAATATAAAGATCAAAGTCTAGACTTTAATATAAAGATCAAAGTCTAGATATAAATATAAAGATCAAAGTCTAGACTTAAATATAAAGATCAAAGTCTAGATATAAATATAAAGATCAAAGTCTAAGTATAAATATAAAAATTAAAGTCTAGACTGAAATATAAAGATCAAAGTCTAGACTTAAATATAAAGATAAAAATCTAGATATAAATATAAAGATAAAAGTCTAGACTTAAATATAAAGATCAAAGTCTAGATTTAAATATAAAGATCAAAGTCTAGACTTAAATATAAAGATCAAAGTCTAGATATAAATATACAGATCAAAGTCTAGACTTAAATATAAAGATCAAAGTCTAGATATAAATATAAAGATCAAAGTCTAGACTTAAATATAAAGATCAAAGTCTAGATATAAATATACAGATCAAAGTCTAGACTTAAATATAAAGATCAAAGTCTACATATAAATATAAATATCAAAGTCTAGACTTAAATATAAAGATCAAAGTCTAGACTTAAATATAAAGATCAAAGTCTAGACTAAAATATAAAGATAAAAGCCTGGACTTAAATATAAAGATCAAAGGCTAGACTTAAATATAAAGATCAAAGTCTAGACATAAATATAAAGATCAAAGTCTAGACTTAAATATAAAGATCAAAGTTTAGATATAAATATAAAGATCAAAGTCTAGACTAAAATATAAAGATCAAAGTCTAGACTTAAATATAAAGATAAAAGTCTAGACTTAAATATAAAGATCAAAGTCTAGACTTAAATATAAAGATCAAAGTCTAGACTTAAATATAAAGATCAAAGTCTAGACTTAAATGTAAAGATCAAAGTCTAGACTTAAATATAAAGATCAAAGTCTAGATATAAATATAAATATCACAGTCTAGGCATAATATAAAGATCAAAGTCTAGATATAAATATAAAGATCAAAGTCTAGATATAAATATAAGATCAAAGTCTAGACTTAAATATAAAGATCAAAGTCTAGACTTAAATATAAAGATCAAAGTCTAGACTTAAATATAAAGATCAAAGTCTAGACTTAAATATAAAGATCAAAATCTAGACTTGAATATAAAGATCAAAGTCTAGATATAAATATAAAGATCAAAGTCTAGACTTAAATATAAAGATCAATGTCTAGACTTAAATATAAAGATCAAAGTCTAGGCATAAATATAAAAATCAAAGTCTAGACTTAAATATAAAGATCAAAGTCTAGATATAAATATAAAGATCAAAGTCTAGACTTAAATATAAAGATCAAAGTCTAAACTTAAATATAAAGATCAAAGTCTAGACTTTTATATAAAGATCAAAGTCTAGATATAAATATAAAGATCAAAGTCTAGATATAAATATAAAGATCAAAGTCTAGACTTAAATATAAAGATCAAAGTCTAGACTTAAATATAAAGATCAAAGTCTAGACTTAAATATAAAGATCAAAGTCTAGATATAAATATAAAGATCAAAGTCTAGACTTAAATATAAAGATCAAAGTCTACATATAAATATAAAGATCAAAGTCTAAGTATAAATATAAAAATTAAAGTCTAGACTGAAATATAAAGATCAAAGTCTAGACTTAAATATAAAGATCAAAATCTAGATATAAATATAAAGATCAAAGTCTAGACTTAAATATAAAGATCAAAGTCTAGATTTAAATATAAAGATCAAAGTCTAGACTTAAATATAAAGATCAAAGTCTAGATATAAATATACAGATCAAAGTCTAGACTTAAATATAAAGATCAAAGTCTAGATATAAATATAAAGATCAAAGTCTGGACTTAAATATAAAGATCAAAGTCTAGATATAAATATACAGATCAAAGTCTAGACTTAAATATAAAGATCAAAGTCTAGATATAAATATAAATATCAAAGTCTAGACTTAAATATAAAGATCAAAGTCTAGACTTACATATAAAGATCAAAGTCTAGACTTAAATATAAAGATCAAAGTCTAGACTTAAATATAAAGATCAAA